>NC_054870.1:52020822-52360822 GCF_018320785.1 Cheilinus undulatus | reverse complement strand
GCATCTCCTGTTTTAGGTCAGGTTTCATGGATCTTTTAGAAGGGAACGCTGGGCTAAGTTTGTGTACTTTAGGTTTTCTCTGACAGAGTGAATCAGAAAAGTAGATCATTTTCACGTGAGAAAGTTAAATCTGTTTTTCTGAATGAACATGGTACCTGCCGGTGTCACGGTTTAACTGGTGTTGGATTAGAAAGGAGGTTTGTCCCAGATGAAGGGGTGTATGTTGAACTATCTACACAGCTCGTCACAGCGGTATGAGTTAACGCAGTGGTTTTCAACGTGTGAGGCGGGCCTCCCCTGGGGGGCGCCATAAACCTGAAAAAAGGTTATTTTTCTTTGCTAACCTCTGCTGTGCATGGAGCTAAATGGATAGACTTATAGTTACTATAGGGACTATGCTATAGAGCAGCGTTACTCAACCAAAGAGCAAAATTGTTGAAAAATATCTTTGCAAAAGCCCCAATCTAAGAGGTGAAAAGTGACAAAAACAGCTTGAAGTAGCAATAAAAATAGGTTAAAGGTGGCAAAAAGGTCAAAAAGCAGCAAAAATGGGTGAAAATGGGGAGAATTGTAAAATTTGGATGAAAAAAGAGAAAAAAAGTGACAAAGGGGGCAAAAAATGAGATAAAAGTGGCAAAAAGACGTTGCAAAAATTAGCAAAAAAATTGGGGGAAAGAATGGATATTCCATGACAAAATGTAGCTTAAATGGGCAGAGGTGAAAAGGGCAAACATGGGGAAAAGTTTCAAAAAGAAGTTGTAAAATGGCCAAAAAGAAAATGAAAAAGGGGTATTTAACCGCATTATATTTGAGTAAGAGGGAAAGGCAGATGTTTAAGGACATTTGCAAACCAAAATATCCAAAATAAATTAATGTTAAAAATTTTAAAGATTAGACATAAATGTTTGAAATATATATATACATATATATATATAGCTATATATATATATATATATAATTTTTTTTTCTTTTTCTTTTTTTGAATCCTTTTTGTGGGTGGGGGTCCACCAAATGAATCATTTCTTCTTAGGGGAGGCTCACTCTCACACACTTTGGAAACCCCTGAGTTAACACATCTGCTCCCAACCTGGAGTCTGGGGTGTGACGTTCAGATTTCCTTCTGATGTTGTTGATAATAGCAGCAAATACTGCAGGTTTGTTTGAATATCAAGCACCAGCAGCATAGTCAGACTTTAGTTTTGTTTGAATTGACACTTTTTGGCTGTTATTGTTAAAGGAGGACACGTCCAGTCTTCCAAACCCTCCAAACCGCCCTGGATCTGATGGCTTCTAAATTCTGGCCCATCTCCAGTCCATCCTGCTGTGAACTCCTGGCCAGCCTCGCCCTTTTCTTCAGCTCTTCCTGCACAGCCTACCTGTTACACTGCAGAGTAATCTACATGATCAATGGTGGGTGGAAAAGGAGGCTCGTTCTGCAGCAGTCTAATGTGCTGCCTCCTCCCCATCAGAGCGCCGGAGAGGGCTGCTCGTGCTCCAGCAGCTCGACCCTCTGCATCAGCACTTTCCTCTGTCATTGTGAGTGTATGTGTGAATATCAGGGCTGGTGTGCGCGCGCATGCATGTGTCCTGGCCAAAGCCTGAATAATTGATGAGCAGGGGAAGGAGTAAGAGCTCTGCCGGACGGGACGGTGTGAGTGTAGAGATGGGGGAGAGGAATACAGCGTGGAGGCAGCCTAGCTACGACGGGCTGTGCAACTACGCCCAAAAAATCACCTCCTGCTTCGGACTGGATGGTAAGACGGAGGAGTGCAGATGGAGAGGAGCTTGTGTGTGGTGGGGGGGTGTGTTTCTTCTGCAGGGGCGATGGAGGCTGTGGTGGTGTTGCGATGCTGCTTCTGAGCGTGCTTGTGTTGGCTTGTGGGTAGTTGTGTCACAGCATCCACAAAGAGGATGACAACTGGAGGGCAGCGCCTCTCTGCAGCATGTCCTTACTTCCTCTCAGCTCCATGTGTGGGTGGAAAAGTGAGTGTTTTCCTGCTTTAACCTCATTATGGCACTTCTGGGATGAAGCTCTGCTGTCTCTGGAGGTGTGCTTGAATTAAGTCTAATGAGTTGAATCCTCCATCGATGTAAATATCACAGCCAGCAGCTCCAGCCAATCGCATCTCAGTCGAAGAGGAAAATCATTAAATTTAAAGTGCAGGCCGAGCCGCCGTCTCCACACTCAAAGGAGATTTTATGCTTTGTCATCTCTGCTGTGCTCTTCATCATGCCTGCGTACCTCACTGACCTATTTCACTTAGAGAGAGGGAGCACAAAGCCGAGATTTCCTCTCTGTTTGATGGGTATTACATGTCATGTCATGGATTTTATTTCTCTGCGTATCTATGTCAGAGAGCAGGGGCTTTGCAGCATCGTGTTTCTAAGTATCAGAGCTCTTTTGTTTGCTGGTTTTTAATCTCGCTTATTCCAAAAAAGAACCGCTGCACCTTTGACCTCAGGAATCATGCTCGTAAAGACTGGATGGCTGCAGGATTGTGACATGGATTTGGCTCGCAAAGAAAACATTCCTAAAGCCGCTGCCCGGAAAATACTCGTCCCATTAGCTGATTTGAAGATTAAAAACTCAGAACATGCCTTCTTATTGAGAACATCTAAAATCCCAAACCCGCTGGTTTTAGTTGCAGAGCCATGGCCGGTGTTTCTGATGAAGTTGCAGCCGCTCTCTGTCTCTTATTGTGAAGGGTCGTGCTGATGATTAATGTGTGTTTTTGCATTGTAGGCTGCTGCGATGACCTTGCTGCTCGGTAACCTTGTGAAGGACTGGCAGCCTCCCAAAGCAATCTATCCTGAAAGTGTTACTTAGATGACTGGGAGGCTGCATACTGATGTGCATCTGTTTGCTCTTGCTGCACATGAAGCCGCTTCAATGCAAAGAGAATTCGGAGAAAACATCATTATCAAATTAGATGCATCTTAAATCAGTGGTTCTGATGCTTGAGCAGGCCACATATTTATATCCACGGCCACTTCAGTAAAATTACTGAACTTTCTTTCATCCGTGCATGATTGCAAATGCAGGCAAGAGAGAAAAAAGAAAGAGAAACCCACTCAAAAGTCCTGCCAATAAATTTAGCTCCTCATGCTTTACACCGCTTTCCACATTATTAAGCAAATGACATTTTTCTATTATTTTCCTAAATATTAATGCAAATGACAGTCAGAGTATTTTTCAAGTCATCAGCCGTTAGAGCATAATTCAAATGTTTTTGAACAAACTTCATAATGATAACGTCATTTAAAAAAAAAATACAAACCTCAAAATTCACAAGGTTATAAAGAACTGAAAATGATCATTTGTTGAATTTGCAGCATTAGGAGGTCATATTTACTGAAATCAAAGCTATTTCAATCAAAAACATCCTAACAGGCAAAGTTCCATGTTAACATAGGAGCCCTTCTTTTATATCACCTTCACTATTCTTGCATCCATTGAACTTGTGAGTTTTTGGAGAGTTTCTGCTTGAATTTCTTTGCAGAATGTCAGAATATCCTCCCAGAGCTGCTGTTTTGATGTGAACTGCCCCCCACCCTCATAGATCTTTAACTTGCTACAGAAGGCACTGTTCTTCTTTTTGTACCATGGAAGAAAGTGGTCAGTCAGAAACTCTGTATACTTTGCCGAGATCCTTTTCACACCTTCAGGGACCCTAAAGGGGCCTATCAGCTCTCTCTTCATGAATCTGGTGCAAAACATGACTCCACCCCCTCCTTGCTGACATCACAGCCTCATTAGGACATGGTGGCCATCCACCAACCATCCACTGCTCCTCCATCTGGACCATCCAGGGTTGCACGGCACTCATCAGTCAACAAGACTGTTTGAAAATGAGTCTTCATGTATTTTTTGGGCCCACTGCAACCGTTTCTGCTTGTGAGCATTGGTTAGGGGGGGCTGAATAGTAGGTTTATACACGACTGCAAGCCTCTGGAGGATCCTACACCTTGAGGTTGGTGGGACTCCAGAGGCACCAGCAGCTTCAAATACCTGTTTGCTGCTTTGTGATGGCATTTTAGCATCTGCTCTCTTAATCTGATGGATTTGTCCATCAGAAACCTTCCTCATTATGCCTTTATCTGCACGAACCCGTCTGTGCTCTGAATCAGCCACAAATTTCTTCACAGTACGATGATCATGCTTAATTTTTCATGAAATATCGAATGTTTTCATTCCTTGTCCAAGGCATTACACTATTTGACACTTTTCAGCAGCAGAGATCCTTTTTTTTTCCCATACTGCTGAAACCTGGGGCCTGCTTAATGATGTGGAACATGTGGAAAAGTGCATTTTGAGGTTTTTATTTAAAAAAAATAATGGTTATCATTATGAAGTTTGTTCAGAACTTTTGAATTATGTTCTAATAGTCGACTTTAAAAGTATTCTGACTGTCATTTGCATAAATATTTAGGAAAATAAGAAAAAAATGTCATTTGCTTAATAATGTGGAAAACAGTGTAGTTTGAACAGTTTTCTTCAGATGTTGCCGCCTATGCTCTTCTGCCATTGGTTAATTGTTACTAAAGCATCATCATCACAAGTCTCCACAAATGTGGATGAAATAGAAGGCTGTGCTTCTGTTTGCTCTCTCTGTATTTGAAGCTGCTGTATTTCAAAATGCATTTAAAGAAAAATAATTGGATAAGATGGTCATGTCCGTTTAGGTAAAATTACTGAGCTTCATGCCATCTGTGCATGATCACAAATGCATGCAAGAGAGAAAAAAGAAAGAGAAATCCACGCTGTCAGTTCTGGTGTAAGTGTAGGGCTTTGCTTTGCTGCTAGTGATGGAGCGCCGGGCCGCTGCGTTCGTACGCGCCGCCCCATGCTATCTCAGTAGGTAGCATGCAGTAGTCTCCTGTTGATCAGGCAGTTACTGGCAGTTGATGTTAGCTTTTAAGCTAGCCAGGAGTTGTAGTTGAGACTGAGGTCTTCTTTTCACCTTTTTTGGGTTTTTCTTGATGGAAATTTCCCGTTCTTTCTCTCAAAGGTGTCCTGGACCATCCATCTTCTTTGTTTTCATAGGTTTCAACATATGATGTCAACTTAATTGTGAAAAAAATACTACAAGTCGAAGATATAACTCAAGATTGCATCTTTCTTGCTGCCACCTGCTCTGGTTGCCTGGCAACAGACTCATCTGTAACAACTTTCTAAATAGATGCAGGCATACACTTCTGGGCAGTCTCGAGCAGTTGTTAAATCCATGCCACTAGTACTGATGCTTATTTAGCTTTCTCCTGTTCTGTGCAAGAAAAAAAATGCTCCATGCATCAAAATCAGAGCCAATTGAGATTTTGTGCATAACAGGTGCTGACATGTGCACGCTGAGACATCAGTGTGGAAGCGGTGCATGAGTGTGTCAGGAATGAGAGGGTATGAACGTGCATAACTGCAACAAATGTGGAAAATAAACATCTCAGATAGTGATGTAAATACATTGAACGAACATCATTTAGTAGTAAAAGTGGTGTGAATCTTCTTTTAACAAAAGTAGTCTACTAGAGGGCCACTAAAATTTACTTTGGGGGCCCAACCTTGCCCCAGGGCCTCCAATTGAAGAGCCTGGCTCTACTCCATGACTGTTTTCACTGCTAAAAAGTTATCATGCTCTGATCATTGAAATTCTATGGTTCAAGGCAGGAGTCAGCTGTTGTCTCAGTGCCATACAGTGAGGTTGCCCAGGCCTAGTATTTTCCCCTCCTCCTTTGACTGACAGGCATGAAAACTTCCTGCTGCAAGGAATAAGTGTGACCAAGCAAGTCAGGAAATGTGAGTGGGTATGAGTGGGTAACCCTGAAATTTTCCAGAAAATTCCCAGGATGCATCAGTGAAAAGGGTAGAGATGCTCAAACTAGGGCTGGGCAATTAATCGAAATGTAGGTTAAATCGCAATGTGACATTTTGCAATTTTCTAATCACAGAGGGTGCAATATTTCTATGACCTGACTTGTGTTTTTGAAATACCAGTTTAATACATTTTATTAAGCAGAAGTGTTTTGCTCTACACATCATGCAAACATTCAAGTGCCAATATTTTCTAGAGTAATTGACAAAAGTTCCTACTTTCCTTGTTTGTGTATATTTTTGTCCTCTTCAAAATAAGAAATCCATAAAATCATCACTCCTTCATTACAATTCATATCAAATTTGCAATATAGGACAAAAATAATTGCAATAAGACATTTTTTTGGATTGATTTGATTTTGGGGGATTTTTGCTTAGAAATTTTTAGATATTTTTGCAGAAAGTGAAATGAGAAATGTATTTTGACATTTTTAGGAATTTGATTTGAATTTTGAGGGGGAAGTTTGCTTTGAAATTTACAGTATCTTCTTGAAAATTTGATAAATTTATTTGTAAATTTTGGGGAATTTGATTCAAATTTCTGGAAGAATTAGCTTGAAACTTTGAGGTAATTTCATTTTTCATTGATTGTTATTTAGTATTTTTTGTGAAAATTTGAGAAATGTATTTGTAAATTTTAAGAAGTTGATAAGATTTTTTTGGGGGGGAGGGGGGTGTTAATTTGAGTATTTTTATGAAAATTTAAAGAATTTAATTTATAATTTTTTGGGAATTTGATTTGATTTTTCGGGTGGTGGGCAGGTTTTTAATTTTTTTTTTTTTTGTAGAATTTTTGAACATTTATTTGTTGATTTTGGGAGACTGGATATAAATATCTGAGGGGAAAGAGCTTTGTGCGTTATAATATAGGATGGTTTCTAAGATGAGGAACCTGAAGAATACACAAGTTAAACTCCAATGTTGAGTGAAAAAATCATAGATTATTTTCCCAAATCGTTCAGCCCTAGCTCACGCAAAGACATGCTGGGTTACATTCAAGGTTTGCATCTGTGTCTGTATTATTTCCCCTCTTTCCTGTTCAGTATAAATACTCTCCTTTAGTTTTTTGACTGAGTCATTGAGAGGAAGCTTCCATGCATGCTCACTGATCATGTGGACAAAAGGGGAGGACAGAAGTGGAACGACTCAAAGACAACTCTATCTAACTAACTTAAATCAGTGTATTTCTGTAATCACACCACAGAAACAATCATCAAACCCACAGCTGACGTTCAGCCTCAGATCTGAGTAAACACTGTGAATGCTCCAGAAAGGATGCTGTTTATTTTCTCACTTTGACCTCAGAGTCGTCACTCTCACTACAAGCTGTCTGCTTCAGAAACACAGAGAAGGATCCTCTTTTGTCCTTGGATGGATGAGATATCAATCGTGTCCCATCAGGTGCAGAGACTCCCATGGTCCCCTAACGTGGATCCACCTAACCCCACCCAGAAGATAATCTTAGGCTCGACGTCAGCCCTAAGCTGCTTAAGGCACCAGGCTGGTCGGGCTGAAGACACTCGTAGTGTAAGCTCCTTTCTCTGCCTTTCACTCAGCTCCACCTGCAGTGGACTGCTTGGTCATACCTGCTGTTTGGCACCGCTAACCTTACGCTGGATTTCAGCGCCTCACTCCCTATATTTGAAGTGACAGCTGGAGGCCTCCGTAGATCAGCCATGGTTTGATGAGCTCTCCTTCCTGTGCTTGAGCCTCTACGAGCTCTCGGCTGTCTTCATTTGCATAGCTGGGGGGGTTTTAGAGCGGGTCTAAGCCCGACCCTGGACAACGTCTACCTGCAGTGTTTCTCCCTTCTCTGTGGGACGGTCGAAGGGGAGCAGGGCACCATGCCCACCCTCCCCAGCCTCAACAGCCTGGGGAAGCTGTGCAGCTCCAGCCGCAGCCACAGCGTCGACCGCGTTCGGGTGAAGAGGAAGAGCTCAGTGAAGAGGATGTCCATCATCGAAGACGGGCACGTGGCCGAGGTCCTTTACCTCATTCCTAAACAGTACATGGAGCAAGTCCCCTACCTCAACCCCAACGACTACTACCTGAGCGAGAGGCTGAATGATGTGGCGACAGGTAGGACATGAGGAGAGGTGCTTCTAGATCTGTGGGTCATGGCAAAGTAGTTCAACTTCCTCTAACAGCAGACAGCTAAATGAGAAATAGGAATAAAAGGCAGACTTTGGTCTGCTTCCTGTAAGAGCATTTGCATGTTCTCCCCGTGCATGTGAGGGTTCTCTCTGGGTACTCCGGCTTCCTCTCCCCACCAAAGACATGCTCATTAGGTTAACTGGTGACTCTAAATTGCCCGCAGGTGTGAGTGTGAGAGTGCCTGGTTGTCAGCCCTGTGACCGGCGATCAGTCCAGGGTGTGCCCCGCCTCTAACCCAATGACAGCTGGGATAGGCTTCAGCTACCCTCAACCCTAAATGATATAAGGGATGCAAAAAACTGATGAATGGATGAATGTGTAGATATGCAGACAGGGTTTCTAGGGTAAGACATCATCCAAACTGATATTAATGTTTATGTTTAAATCAATGCATCCCTCTCCACTGACCAAAGCCAGCCACACGCCTTCCTCTTTGATACCATTGCAACAAAAACAGAAGTCCCAGACGCTGATTATTAGGAAACTTCTTCTTCTTAAATATGAGAAATTGCAGACAGACTCCTGTCCACTGTCTAAAATGCAAAACATTGTAGAAAATTTAGAAAAGGGAGTGAAACTCACTCTGCTTCATTTCAGCAAACCTTTACAAATGTTGCCAATGTATTTGTGCAATTTAGACGGCATATTTAATCAGTATTATAAGAGCATTTAAAATTATAGTAAAGATTTGATAATATGTATAATGCCACAGCAACTAAATAGAAGTCCTTGACTCCCAGTTTTTGGTTATTCCAGAAAATAACACTTTTCACCAACTTTTACAAATGTTGCCAACGTCTTTAGACAATTTAGACAGTGAATTAGACAATATTAGTTTAGTTTACTTATTATTAGTTGAAATCAAGGTTATAATAGTTCTGGATTTTTCGTTAGTTTTTAATCTTTATTTCGTTTTAACTTTCTGTTTTCCATTTCAGTTGAGTTTTCATTCGTTTTGACAGCTGGTTCGTTAGTTTAGTTTAGTTTCTGTTTTGCAAAAATGTTTTGCTTTAGTTTAGTTTTTATTAGTTTGAGAGTTAATTTCGTTTTTTTACGGCTAGATGTTGGGACTAAGTGAGCGTCATACATTTTTAAAAACATATCCAAACAGGCGACTCTTCACTTATCATTTTGTTTATTTAATGATGATGTTTGAATAAAACTCCAGACATAAAACCACCACTGTGTGAAGTCTTAACCAATCAGATCGGGCCATTTTACCTCCCCAGACTTGGATAAAGGTGCCAGTCAGTCTGGGTGTGTCAAAGACTAAAACTAAGGATAATTTGTCTCCATTTTATTTAATTTTAGTTAGTTTTGTGAGTGCATTATACAATTTTAGTTAGTTTTCGTTTTTCTGGTAAAGCTTAGTTTTGTTTTAGTTTCAGTTAACTAAAATGATTTTTGAATTTTAGTAGTGATGCATGATAACTATTTCTTTGAACTGATACTGATAATTTCCTACTCCTGATGGCCGATAACCGATAATAACCGATATATTCTTTTTTCAATCGTTGATTTAACAAAAGAAGTTTATTTGATGTGTTTATGCACATCTGGGGGTAAGAAGGGGTTAATATGTAGTGAGCAAAGATATTTATAACTCATTTTAACTAATATCACTTATGTTTCTCGAAAAACAAAGAACTATTCTGACTTTATAACTGTTATTAGAGTTAACTTTTTTTAGTTAAACATTTGTGTACCAAGTACAACAGACACAAACAACTGACAGACGGTTTTCCCCCATAAAACCAAATGATAACAGGCTGTTATTCTTAACAAATGGACATATTTGGGGGTCTGTTTTTTTTTTTTTTTTTTTTTTTGCTGCTTAAGCCAGAATTACAGCGAGCTGATGTTTTACATAAAGATTAAAAATATGCACTGACATAAGTCATATCAGAGATAGGTTACAAATGTAAAGTCCACCATGGTCTGTGGCTAAACTTCTGTTCCTAACGTGGATCAGACTGAATGAAACCACGTCAAACAGAGCAGGCAGGTATACGTCTATGAAAGCAGCGATGGATCAGGAGACTGTCAGACTGATTTTGTTATTATAACGCTGCGCCTTTTGGCTCTGGCAAACTTTCTGCAGTTTTCAATGCCTGCTTACAATCAGCGCTCTGCCTGGTATTAGCCGTTGACTCAGTCCTAATGCCCGCGGCTGAGGCTAGTGGCTGCTGCCGCTTCGTTTTAACGCCGTTAGGATGATGACTCTAAAGTGACTCTGTCGAGGACTTCTTTCTACTCTATGCAACCTTTGCAGGGCAAATTCTACACACAAGGTGGTGTTATCTTCCCCGTAAATACTGAGTAACGCCACCATGTTGTTAGCATTTTAGCACAGGGGCTGCTTCCTCTTCTTCTCTGGTGCTTAACAGCGGGTCATGTGCTGCGGCGCCACCTGCTGTTTCGGAATGTGTAGTCTCGTGAGAAAGAAGACAAATGCCAGCACTGCCATCCTGACAAAAATATATATGTTATCGGGGCTAGTTGTCATGATATCGGGCTTATCAGAATGACGTAATAATTTCCTGTAATTGGCCTGATAATTATTAGTTATCAGTTATAGTTATCATGCACCCCTAAATTTTAGTTTTAGTTATTTAGTTAGTTTTAGTTAGCTACAATAACCTTGGTTGAAATAAAAAAAAGTCTGATGGGGTGCAGGTGGCCTAGTGGTTTAAGGCACGCCACGTTTACACGGATGGCCTGAGTTCGAATCTGGCCTGAGGCCCTTTACTGCATATCCTTTGTCCTCATCTATCAAATAAAGGCACAGAAATGCCCCAAATAAATCTTTATTTATAAAAAAAATCTTATAGCTCTTTGAAGCTACAGCAACAAAAATAGAAGTCAAAGACTCCCAGTGTTGGGCAGCTTATTGTTTTTGATTATTATAATTTGCAGGCAAATGCATGACCACACTAGAATGCAAAAACTTGTTGGCAACGTTTGGAAAAGTGGGTGGAAGTGGCAAAGAGTGAAGTTCCTCGTCACCCACTTCTCCAGATGTTGCCAATGTATTTGTGCAATTTAACCAGCATATTTGGAGAGTAAGAAGCAAATACAATGTTATTGATACTTCTTTGATGCCACAACAGCAAAAAAGAAAAGAATGCCCAGACACAAACTTTGGGTCATTTATTGTTTTCATGAACAAAAGCTGCAGCCAAACCCCTACATGTGGTTTTGTAGCACAGATTTGTTGGCAATGTTTGGGAAAGTGGGCAGACAACCCGCTTTTGAAAATGTTGCCAATGTATTCGTGCAGTTTAACCCTTTAAAACCTACCATTGTGCAAGTCCGCCAGGACATATTCTTACATTTTTACTTACTGTAGTGCCATTTTTGGGAGTATTTTTATTTGCTTTACATCAATATAACCCTTATATCCCAAGTTTTAATAATACGTATTGACTTACGTCTTAACTACTACAATAAATTGCTTAAAAGTGCAATAAACCTTAAAAAAAAAGAAAATCGTTTTTGTTTTTTTCACATATATTTCAAAATACAGAAATTGCACAGCTGTATCCCTCAAATTTGTAAATGTAAAAAAGTTGCATGATATCCTTTAGAACCACAGGAAATTTATTTGGAGTCTGTACATAACTTGCTTTTTGAGATATAGTCAATTTTGTAACCCGTAAAAAATCAAGCCAGATGAGTAGTTGGAGTCTTCATCTGACGCTGTAATTAGTTCAAAAGCTTTGCGCCAGCTATAAAACTGCCTAGCAAGACTGGGGTTTTGCGAATCCATAACTATATATGTGAGGAAGTGTGTCAAAGGTGTGTGTGTGTGATGGATGTCTGGTGTGTGTGGGTTGTGTGTCTGAGTGTTTTTGTTAAAAAGTAGAGGTGAAATGAGAGCAAGGGCAAGTATGTGTGCAGGCTAAGTTCTTCAAATGTATTCCGCAGAAAAAAATCAAATCCCGGGAAAAAAAACACCACTTCCTGTTGTTGGGGCCTATGAGGTAGGGATACTTAAGAATCATGAGACAGGTCATGCCCACAACGTGATGACGTTTATTTCAACGTAGGAGAGGCTGCAAATATGTGCATTTTATTTTGTATTTTTATAAACCCATCGCTGCAATGAAAAAGCGCTCTGAAACATGGTGAATGTGTGAAATGTTAGTGTAACTCCCCTGGTTTTATATGCAAAAAGATTGATCGATTTATCTTATCCGGTTTCAAATCTACCGCTAATCAAAAATGGATATGCTTATCGTAGCACTGGCACTACGCTAGATTCTACAGGGTTAAACCATATGTGTAAACAGTATTATAGGAGCATTTATATTAACAGTAAAAATGAAGCCTAAGAACATCCCTTCTGTTTGCACAGCTCGTCTGTGGTTCAACTGTTTGCTTCTCAGAGTGGAGGATGAATTTTCACACATTGCAACGAAGGCTCCAAACGTCAGGGCATGTTTGAAAGCAGTCCGTAAACCGGGCAGTGAGGTTGGATATGTGTGGTTCTTTGAGGGTGCACTGTCTCTGTGCTGACAAACTTTTTAGCAGCTTCAAACTCTCGTCTCAATCACAGGCGATCCTGTAGGACTATGATGAGCTTCTTTGCATCCAGAAAAGTCACACTTTTGGATTCAGAGCAAAAAGCACGTCGGTTATCACTCCCACTGCATCAGTAGTGCTGAGATACAGCCTCTAAAGTTCTGCAGACAAGGTGTGGGATGGGGCGGCACAGCGGCTGCTCCTCACCGCCTCTCTAAATGATGTTAATAATTGTGCAGTAAAGACGGTGCTCCCTCTCTTCTCGAATCAATCAAAATCAGGACGTGCACTGTCTGGTACCACAAATAATGGAGATGTAATTGATTTATGTTATTGATGATACTGATGCATTGATTTCTTTATGATCCCTTTCTCTTCCTGTACCATACTTGTTAGCTTTACACCGTGTGTCTCTCTCTGCTCTGTTTGGTGTGAGCAGCTCTCTCAAAGTCATTGATTGGTTTGCACTAACAGATTACTTCAATGTAATTGGATGTTGCTGTGTGATTACGCCTTCCACGGTCATCCACGCCCAACCTGTGCATATGTGGGAGCTACCGTGCACAAGTTACACAACCAAACCTGTCGGACTCTAATAAGTGTTTCTGCAAATGATGAACAAATTCAGGAAATTAATCAGCATCCTGACCAGGGTTATATAAGGCAGGAGTAACCCGTATGTAAGGACAGAGCTGCTGCATTTATCCAGGCTGCAGAACATGCAGCGACATGATGGCTTACACCAGGATTACAGCGTGGGCATGAGGACAAATCGAGATTTCCAGACCTTATGTATTCCCTGACAGCGTGCCAGAGACAGTAGTAAAATCATCATGCTTGGCTCTTAATTGTTTGCAGACAGAGGCAGCTCCAGCTTGAGTTTGACTGATGGTTCAGTGTTTGTCTCCGAAGGCTGACCCCGGAGCAAAGATCAGCGAGGGCCAGGCTTTTTTTAGACGTTTTGTTCTTCAGTGACAGCAGAAATAAACCCGGCAGTGACAGTCGGGGGCCGTGCCAAAGCTGCATGATTTTAAAAGCGTGCTGTTGAACATGAATGACACTGCATGGCTGCACACTAGACCACTTTTAAGATCTTCAGCAATTCTGGAAATGTGAGAGTCAACACACTACAACACTGAACGACAGCATTAACAGTTTATGGTTTATTTTGAGGGGTTTCATCCGGCTCCTCTCCTGGTCTGTTTTACAGGATACGTTCTAAAACTATTGTGTCGTTGCCACAAATGCTTCATGCTTCCTATCTTCAGCATGGCTGTGTTTGCTGTGCTTCCTCCTTCAGTCAGCTTGCTTCCTGATCGGCTATCGTTTTGTTCCACATGACAATCCACAGAGAGCATGCTCAGTTGTCCTTGATGTTCCCCCACACTACAGAATTTCTAATCATTGATATTGAACATGTTTATTATTTATAGTTTTAAATTGAAGCAGATCTCACTGGTTTCCACGCAGATTAGGGAGGTAAAAATCACTCCTAACGGCTCACACTGGAGGAAACTCCAGCGAGAGAGTCTCTAGAACCAAAGCGTAGAGCCATAGAGGTGTTTTACTCTATACATAATGCACGAATTCAAGTGCCAATATTTTCTAGAATAACTGACAAAAGTTCCTACTTTCCTTGTTTTTGTATGTTTTTGTCATCTTAAAAATAAGAAATCAATAAAATCATCACTCCCTTCCTTACAATTCATATCAAATTTGCAATATAGGACAAAATAATTGCAATAAGACATTTTTGTTGGATTGATTTGATTTTGGGGGGATTTTTGCTCATAAATTTTTAGATATTTTTGCAGAAAGTGAAATGAGAAATTTATTTTGACATTTTTAGGAATTTGATTTGAATTTTGAGGAAGAAATTTGCTTTGAAATTTACAGTATCTTCTTGAAAATTTGATAATTTATATTGTAAATTATGGGAAAATTTGATTTGAATTTCTTTGGAAATTTGTTTAGAAAATCTTAGTTTTTATGGAAATTTTTAACATTTGTAAATTTTCAGGAATTTGATTCAATTTCTGGGAGAATTAGCTTGAAACTTTTAGGTGATTTCATTTTTCATTTTCATTGATTGTTATTTAGTATTTTTATGAAAATTTGAGGAATTTATTTGTAAATTTTTGGGAATTTGATTTTTTTTTTGGGTGGGGGGGCAGGTTTTAAATTTTTAGTTATTTTCTTAAAATTTTTAATAATTTATTTCTAGATTTTGGGAGACTGGATATAAATTCTGGGGGACTTAGCTTTGAAACTTTTAGGCAATTTCATGAAAGTTTGAGAAATTTATTTGAAAAATTTTAAGAAGTTGATTAGATCTTGGGTGTTGGAGGTTTTTTTTTTTGCATTTGTATGAATATTTAAATTATTTATTGGTAATTTTATGGGAATTTGATTTGATTTTTTTGGGTGGTGGGGCAGGTTTTTAATTTTTAGTTATTTTCTAAGAATTTTTGAACATTTATTTGTAGATTTTGGGAGACTGGACATAAATTTCTGTGGAAACTAGCTTTGTGTGTTATGATATAGGATTGTTTCTAAGATGAGGAACCTGAAGAATACACAAGTTAAATTGCAATCGCAATGTTCGGTGAAACAAATCGCAGTTAGATTATTTTCCCAAATCGTTCAGCCCTAGTGGACACCACAAGACTATTTGTCGTTGAGCTGCACACGAGCCACAAATAAAAAACAAGCATAATAACAAAAATAAAGGTCACATTTTAAATGGTCATAAAATAATTGCATACATGTTTAAATGTATTAAAAATGACCAGAACCACCAAACACAGAGAAAAACTCTGCCAGAGCATTTAACTTACACGTCAAGCTTTTGTCTCAGAGTGGTGTCACGGTTTAACTGGTGTCAGATTAACAACTGACCCCCGTTCAACACTCTGACACTGCTCACCTCCAGATTACAAAAATCTTTCAGGACTTTTGGAGACATTATCAATACGTGGACAAAGTTTTCAGAGTCAGAAAGAAAGTTTAAAGAGATGAAGATGAGAAAGGAAAATGACAGACCTGAGCATGTATGAGAATGATGGTGGCGTGCTAAACTGTCTGCAGATCCTTCACCATTAATGTTGATGTGGCTCAGGTTACTGCTAAATCATTCTAGTCTGGAGGTGAGCTGCAGGAAGGGATGTTTAAAGTAAGTTTTATAGAAAAATAAAGTGTTCAAAATGAAATCCTCCACTCATGAAGGAAAACTGTGGAGGTAAATACTTTGAGTCTGACATGTTTGCATGAGGGTTTTGTGGGAGAATTTCAGGGTTGTAGCACAGCTAAGTCTGAACAACTGCATTCGATAATTCAGCCAGACTGAGAGACCGCGCCGCTGCTGTTTATAGTAACGTTTTCACAGTGGGAATTCCACGGACGTGAGATCTCTCAGAAACTCATGACCAAATGTGACTTTAGCAGAAAACTGTCATGGATGATCGACATTGTCAGCCTTCTGTCCTGCTGCCTGCAGCGAAAAACTCAGGAAACAGGAAAGAATATGGCTGAATCCTCACTAACAGAATGGTGTACAGTATCTCACAAAAGTGAGTACACCCCTAACATTTCTGCAAATATTTAATTATATCTTTTCATGGGACAACACACAATACAATGTAAAATAGTCAGTGAACACCTAGTACACCAGTGTAAATTTACTGGCCCCTCAAAATAACTCAACACACAGCCATTATTGTCCAAACCGCAGGCAACAAAAGTGAGTACACCCCTAAGTGAAAATGTCTAAATTGGGCCCAAAGTGTCAATATTTTGTGTGGCCACCATTATTTTCCAGCACTGCCTCTTGGGCATGGAGTTCACCAAAGGTTCACAGGTTGCCACTGGAATCCTCTTCCACTCCTCCATGACGACATCACGGAGCTGGTGGATGTTAGAGACCTTGCACTCCTCCACCTTCTGTTTGAAGATGCCCCACAGATGCCTAACAGGGTTTAGGTCTGGAGACATGCTTGGCCAGTCCATCACCTTTACCCTCAGCTTCTTTAGCAAGGCAGTGGTCGTCTTGGAGGTGTGTTTGGGGTCGTTATCATGTTGGCATACTGCCCTGTGGCTCAGTTTCCGAAGGAAGGGGATCATGCTCTGCTTCAGTATGTCACAGTTCATGTTGGCATTCATGGTTCCCTCAATGGACTGTAGCTCCCCAGTGCCGGCAGCACTCATGCAGCCCCAGACCATGACACTGCCACCACCATGCTTGACTGTAGGCAAGACACACCTGTCTTTGTACTCCTCACCAGGTTGCCATCACACACGCTTGACACCATCTGAACCAAATAAGTTTATCTTGGTCTCCCCAGACCACAGGACATGGTTCCAGTAATCCATGTCCTTAGTCTGCTTGTCTTTAGCAAACTGTTTGCGGGCTTTCTTGTCCATCATCTTTAGAAGAGGCTTTCTACTTGGACGACAGCCATGCAGACCAATTTGATGCAGTGTGTGGCGTATGGTCTGAGCACTGACAGGCTGACCCCCCACCCCTTCAACCTTCGCAGCAATACTGGCAGCAGTCATTCGTCTATTTTCCAAAGAAAACCTCCGGGTATGACGCTGAGTATGTGCACTTAACCTCTTTGGTCGACCATGGCGAGGCCTGCTCTGAGAGAAACCTGTCCTGTTAAACCGCTGTATGGTCTTGGCCACCGTGCTCCAGCTCAGTGTCAGGGTGTTGGCAGTCTTCTTATAGCCTAGGCCATCCTGATGTAGAGCAATAATTCTTTTTTGTCAGATCCTCAGAGAGTTCTTTGCCATGAGGTGCCATGGTGAACTTCCAGTTACCAGTTTGAGTGTGAGAGCAATAACACCAAATTTAACACACCTGCTCCCCATTCACACCTGAGACTTTGTAACATTAACGAGTCACATGACACCAGGGAGGGAAAATGGCTAATTGGACCCAATTTGGACATTTTTACATAGGGGTGTACTCACTATTGTTGCCAGCCGCTTAGACATTAATGGCTGTGTGTTGAGTTATTTTGAGGGGACAGTAAATTTACACAGGCTGTACACTGACTACGTTACATTGTATCAAAGTGTCATTTCTTTAGTGCTGCCCCATGAAAAGATATAATTAAATATTTGCAGAAATGTGAGGGGTGTACTCACTTTTGTGAGATGTGTATACTGAGCATTAGAAGTATGCAACATCAGTTGTTAGCTTGGTCTAGCATTGCCAGTCAAACATGGGGGTTTTTATAATTCCAGATCCAGGAGGCTCTAACTTGATTAGGAACAGTGATCATACTGATTCCACACACTGAAGGATATCTGGACAATGGGACGAAACGCTCTGATTGTTGGAGGTCAAACCAGGCCCTGAACCGAGCCTTATTCATCTCCAGCCCTGTTCTGCTCCTGTAGTGATGTTATCTGAAGGTCAGCCAGTGCTGGATGGAGCCTCAAACAAAGGAAAAATAAGTCTGTATGAGGATTCCTGTGGATTGCGGACTGAAATCTGTGGTTTTAATGTTTTGTTAAAGTCTTGGAGCTCTTGCAGGAGTAAAGAAACTTCAACAGAACTCTGCAGTGGGAACATATTTCTGTGTTTTCTGTAACCACAGCACAGGAATGTTAATGTATCCGGGGTGAAGTAGACTTTGAAGGAGTGAACCTGGTTGCACTCGATTGCTGTTTAAAGCTTTTCTGAAACAGAAATACGCCGCTGAAGAGCTGGAGGTAGAGAAGCAGCTCCGTCTGCTCCAAAAGAGTCCGCCCTGGTTTTCTATCAGTCATGCTGTGTGTCTACAGGATTTGTAAAAATCTGCAAATCGTCCTCCCGTGCATGGAGCTCAGAGTGGGCGTTTGAATGTGTGTGTGTAGTTGTTGCATCCTAATTTTAATCCCAGGATAACTGCAGAGAATGTCCACACATGCTGCTGCTGTTTACGGTAAATGTGACCTCTTGAATGTAAGTGTGGTCAGGGTTCATTCTGCTCGAATGCATTAGTGTGTAACTGAATCAGATGGTGTTTATTGGTGCTGACTGAGTAAACTCTAGGGCTGGGAATATATCAGGATTTTAAGATATATGGATGTACTTTCATGGATAGAGCTCATGCCAGGTCAAAATAATGTGATTAAATTACTTTGTTTAAAAAAAAATTAACGTCAGGCTTAAAGCTCAGTAAAAAGATTTTTTACAATTTGATTTAATAAGTATTTATAGACCTAGACAGCCAATAATAACCTTCCAAAGCAGCAGAAAGCAGCCTGTCATCAATCCTGTCTCTGAGCTCTGCAGCTCCTCTGACCTCATGAGCTGTGAGGCCTTCTATAGAGAGACGTGAGCCTTTAGAGTCATGTCCAATCAGGTTAATTTAGCACAGGTGGACTCCAGTCAAGGTGTAGGAACATCATGGCAAAGATCAGAGACACGGAGGAACCTGAGCTTTACAGCATTGATGAAAAGAGTCTAAATCAGTGATACTAAACGTGTGGCTCTTTTATGTTTTAATTTGAATCATTTTTCGCCCAGAAAACCTTAAAACAGGGAAACTACAACCTCAGAAATGATCCACTGCATGTCACATTAATCAGTTTGTTTCCCACACTTTTACAGTTGGCCTTAATTATCAACTCTTAAATTTGTCTGTATATTTCTAATGCCCTTATTAGCAATTTTTTTTGCCACTTTTAATCCATTTTTACTGCTTTTATCCCACTTTTGTCATGTTTTTACCACTTTTTGCCCATTTTAGTCCCTTTCCACTAATTTTGTGAGGTTTTCACCACTTTTTGCTCATTTTTGGCACCTGTAGCTCATTTTTTGTCACTTTTCACACAAGTTTTGCCATTTAATGCCCTTTTTTGCCACATTTTTTTTCTCCCCCATTTTTGTCACTTTTCACCTAATTTTTGGCATTTTACACTGATTTTTGCTCTTTTAACTCTTTTTTGCTGCTCTTTGACCATTTTGCCCCCTTTACCTTATTTTTTTTGCCACTTTAACCCATTTTTGCCACATTGTGGCTCTCGCAAAGGTATAATTTTTCAACGGTTTGGTTGAGTAACGCTGGTCCAGGGATTTTGGGCCCCCAGAAAGAGTATTACACAGGACCCCCTTAACTGCTAGCCAAGCAACAAATGTGTCATTTTTACAAATATAAATGCATCTCAATGTATTTTTAAGCCATAATGTCCCAGTTTATGAGCAATATGTTTTTACTGTGGTTAAATTAAAGTTACTTGCATTATTTCACAGTGCTGGACTACAACATTAGGACATTTTGAAGGGAGGAGCAAGGCCCCCCAATATTTTTTAAATTCTATTTGATGCAGATTTCAGTCTGTTGACTGACTCATCAGTCATTGTCGCTTTTGATCCAATAATGACTCTAAACACTAAGAAAAAATAAAATTAAACACACTTTTCATTGCAGGCTTCTCAAGGGCCCCTCCCTACTGTGGGCCTGGGTCATTAGTACCCTTTCCCCCCGTGCTACACCCATGCACTGGTTTAAATACTTCTGTCAATGTGATATTTTAGTTCTTTATTTTCATATATTTGCAAAATCTCTCAGTATAGAGTGATGAGGAAAAAATGAATTTAAATGGTTTTACAGCAAAATTGAAAAAAAGTGAAGGGGGTCTCAATACTTCCCAGCTGTCAAACCATTAGAATTTTTATCTGCTTTTAAACTCATGCCCGTTTACACCACGTTTGCTTCATTTTCCGTTTGTAAACGATGTAGTATACATGCCAGGCCAGTAGATGGCGGTGTGATTTTCGTGTCTGCACCAGATTCTGACTTGACCCATACGGCCTTCGACGGCGTGTGGGTTGAGTCAGAATCTGGTGCAGGCACGAAATACGTCTCCGCTGATCCAAGTGATGGTGAAGTAAATCAACTTTTTATCATGAAAGATGAAAAAATGCCCAATATTGGGTGTCTACAATGAAGCTTTTCATTATTTTCTCGTGACACCTGTGTGTTATTTCTTAATTGATGTGCCACGCATCATTCAGGTTTAAAAATCAGGTATAAGCGATGTGATTTTGATCAGTCCCAGCATGCACCGGTGCCGGCTGTGCAGCGTGTCGTTCCTAGCCAGGTTATTAATGGACGGTCTGACATGGATCATCCACAGGTGAGCCAAACGCAGTCCCAAGCTCTCATCCATGGATAATAGGCTTTAGTGGTCAGGAATGCTGCAGTCAGCCTCGTGCAGCATGAACATCCTGCAGACCACCACACATTAGAGAGAGAGCAGGATCATTAAAAGTCTATTACAGACACAATAAGACCACATCCTGGTAGATGATACCATAATGGACCATTTTGAACACAACTGTGAGCTCCAGCGGGGCGATTTGATTGGACAACAGCTATTGAATCAGCGCTGGCATGCAGAACAGAAGCTCCTTGACTTCTAATTCACCTTTCCTCTTCAGGTGTTCTGGGCTGAAATGAATCTTTTAACAGGTGCTCCTCATCCTTTTTGTAAATCCGGCTCCCCTGGACCGGTTCTGTTCTGTAGACGTGGACAAATTAGGGAAAGGGCAGGACAATGTGTTGCTTGTGTTGTGATGGTTGAGCCCCATGAATCATGATCACTAATAACAGTTTTATTTTAAAAGCTCCTCTGATACTCCTCTAAACCTACGGGTTGGATTATGCACAGGATTTATTTAAAACAGCATTTCATAATTTTCTGTGTGCTGAAGGAGGGGAGCTCCCCCATGCAGGTTTGGGCTTGATTTTGGGTCCGATGTCCTCCCTGACTCCTCCAGTGTCTCCAGTACCTGATTTGAAGTTTGCCAAAATTGATGATAGTTAAAGGTTTATGTTTTGGGGAGCTTGTTATGCCTTCATCAGACAGATTTAATTGTTGTGAAGTTGATTATAGTGATATTAATTGCTTATGGCTGCACAGATTTACCTGGCACAACTAAACCTGCCTCACATCAGTGCCTCACCTGGCTGAGTGCGCCGGTTTCCCTCTGGTCTATCCTCAGGACTGCCCACTCTTTAATGGCAATTTGTGACCCACATTCCTTAAAATTTTCAATCACAATCAAATGTTAAATGAGGAATTTCTACTTAAAATGGACTGAAATATTTGATAAAAAGACATGGAAACCTATCCTTCAAAAAAAAAGCGCATTATAGTTATATGTGGTTTGTGCATATAGGTTGTTTCTCTGTGGGGGTCAGGGAGTGGGGGACAGCTGTCAGGAATGAATGGAAACAGGAAAGTGAGAACTTTACAGCTCTACATGGACCTGTATGCTGTAGTTGTCATCAGAAAATTTCTACATACACTGAGTACGATCCCTACACTTTACAAAAAGGTCATTTCTACCACAGTTCAACCAGTTTACCTGGTGTGAAGGTGATCCATATCACTGATTAGTCAGTCCTGCAGCTATCCAGTTAAAGGCTGCACATAAGGGGGGATAAAGGGGAGCCTTCAGGGGCCCAGCCAAATGAGGAGCCCACGAGGGAGTCAGCAAAATCACGGTCCATTGTAAAGTTAATCTGTGCTAACCATAGCTCATACTTAACTGGAATAGTAACACTGCAAAAAAACATACTTAGCATAGTCACGGCCATCTTAAAGGGACATTTCAGTGTTTTTGAAGTCGGGCCGTACGAGGTACGTAGCAGTAGCAGTGGCGTTAGCCTCCAGGGATTTTAGTGAGCATTGCTCCTTTAAGAAGGACTCACTGGTTGTAGCAGCCAGGAAGCTAGGCTATACAGCGTAACAGATGGGTACAGTTTCCTCACAGAATTTAGCGTGTATTTGGTCAAAATTGGCCAAAAACAATGTTGGCTTAAACTTACTGAAAACATTTGACAAAATTTAATTTTTTACCCAGAAATCTCTGTGTTATGGCCTCTATTTTGCATTGCAAGAGCACTTAACCAATAGCCAGCTGGCAGCCCATGAAGCCCATTTTTCCACTTCTTTTTGTCACTCTTCTACCCTTTTTGACACTTCTATCCTGCTTTTTGCATTTTTTGCCCTTTTATACCACTTCTTGCCCATTTAGGCTGCCTTTTGCAAATAAATGCCAATTTTGCCCATTTTTCCCTCCTTTTTTTCCTGAGTTCTGCCCATTTCAGTCACTTTTTACTCATTTTTCTCCATGTTTCTGCCACTTTAGGACTGTTTTTGCCACCTGTAACTCTTTTTTTGCTACTTTCTGCCCTTTTTTGCCACTTTTCTCCCAGTGTTTGCCAATTTAAGCCCATTTTTGCCACTTCTTTTTGACACTTTTGTCCTGCTTTTTGCACTTTTTGCCCCTTTATGCCACTTCTGCCCATTTTTCCCACCTTTTTCTCTGATTTTCGCCACGTTTAACTGATTATTTGGTCACTTCCCTCCCATTTTTACCACTTTTCTCCCAGTGTTTGTTAGTTTTTGACCTTTTTTGCCACCTTTAACTTATTTTAATTGCCTCTTTTCACATCTTAGATTGTGGCTCTTACAAATGTCTTTTTCAACAGCTTGGCTCTTTGGTTGAGCAGGGTTGAGTACCACTGTGCTAAAGCATGATGGGCCACACCTACACTGTCCTCAGAAATGATAAAAACTGCAAAATAAGCTGATTTGAACCAAGTATTTTTATGTGATAAAGACTAGTTCTCAGGTTTTTGTTGAAGCTTATGAGACTATGAGGTTTTTTCATTATTACAGTTTAAAGCCAGATGTCCAGAGGCTTTAGAGCTGTGGTTTTTGACCAGTAATCATTTAGGTCAAACTAATTTTAGTTCATCAAACACCCATTAAACAAAGTTCCTCCACTTTCATAATAAAACTGGGTGGAGTCCAGGCTGCAGAAATGTCTGTTTCCCCCCTCTGGCATGATGAGGAAAAAACGCCCCGCTGCTCACTCCTGCAGGTCCTCGAGGATCCAGCAGGTGGCAGGGTTGAAACTGCAGAGGATGAAAATATTCATAAGGAGCTGCATGCATCAGCGTTTACTGAGGCGGTGCTGATGCTGAAAGCGGCCCTCCCTGCTGGACCTGAAGAGGCTGAGGGAAGGGGGACACGGAGCTGAGAGCGTGCCGCCGTCTACCGTGGCTGCAGCTGTGATGGGGATGACTGACTTTACTGGAATCATGCTTTTCTGCAAACATCTGACGTGTCTGCTGCTCTTTGGGTCTCTGTGGGCTCAGTCTGCTCATGTGCAGACAAAGACGGCTCTCTGTGGACCGGTTTAACTGTGAGGGAGATATGTAGACTGGAGTAACAATGCCGAACTATTAAAATATAAACTCATTATGAATTTGATGGCAGCGACACATCTCAAAAAAGTAGGGACAGGGCCATGTTTACCATCTTCTTTTAACAAGTCTGTAAACATCTGAGTGAGGAGACCAGTTGCTGGGAGAGGAATGTTGTCCCATTCTTGTCTGATGTAGGGTTCTAGCTGCTCTAACTTTACTGGATTTTTTCATTTTCTGATCTTCCAAATGTATTAGTGAAAGGTCTGGCAGGCCTATTTAGGACTCTTCTTCTGTGAAGCCATGCTGTTGTGATAGATGTGGTATGTGGTTTAGCATCGACTTGCTGAAATAGTCAAGGCCTTCCCTGACAGAGACGTTGTCTGGATGGGAGCAGATGTTGCTCTAAATCAGTGTTACTCAACCCTGCCCAACCAAAGAGCCAAAGTGTTAAAACATGACTGCAAGAGCCACAATCAAAGTGGTGCAAAGTGGCAAAAATGGCTTGAAGTAGCAATTAAAAATAACTTAAAGGGGGCAAAAATGGTCAAAAAGCAACAAAAATGGGTGAAAAGGGCAAAAATGGGGAGGAAAAGATGGAAAAATGGTAAAAAAAAAAAAAAAAAAAGAGTTACAGGTAGCAAAAAAATGGTCCAAAAGTGGCAAAAACATGGCAAAAATATGAGGAAAAGGGACTAAAATAGACAAAAAGCGTGGCAAAATAGGGCAAAATAGGAAACAAGTGGTATTGAATGGCAAAAGGTAGCCTAAATGGGCAAAAAGAAGTGAAAAATTGGTGAAAAGGGGCAAAAATGGGACAAAGGTGGCAAAAATAGAAAAAAAAGTGTCAAGAAGAAGTGGCATAAATGGGCAAAAAATAAGAAAAAAGGGGTACTTAATGGTAAGACGTAGCTTAAATGGGCGAAACGTGGCAAAAAATGAGGAAAAAGTGGCAAAAATGGGGGGAAAAGTAGGAAGAAAGTGATTTTTAATGGCAAAGGGATCTTGATTGGGTGAAAAGTGGAACCAAATGGTGAAAAAGGGCAAAAATGGGGAGGAAAAGGTGGAAAAATGGTAAGAAAGTAGCAAAGAATGGTCCAACGTGGCAAAAACATGGCAAAATATGAGGAAAAGGGACTCATATAGACAAAAAGCAGTCAAGAGTGGCAAAATAGGGCAAAAAATAGTAAACAAGTGGTATTTAATGGCAAAAAGTAGCTTAAATGGGCAAAAAGAAGTGAAGAATTGGTGAAAAGGGGTAAAAATAGGACAAAAGCGGCAAAAATAGGGAAAAAGTGTCAAGAAGAAGTGGCATTAATGGGCAAAAAAATTAGGAAAAAGGGGTGCTTAATGGCAAAGGTATCTCAATTGGGTGAAAAGTTCCCCAAAATAGTGAAAAAGGTCCAAAATGGGACATTTATGTTTGACGATTAAAGCCTTCTGTATAAGTCTGGGAAACAAACTGATTAATGTGATTATCTTCTGAGGTCAAAGTTTCCCTTTTCTAAGGTTTTCTGGGGGAATGATATTCAAATAAAGACATAAAAGAGCCACACGTTGAGTATCACTGTTCCTAAAGCTCTCTCTACTTTTCAGCATTGTTAGTTCCTTTCCAGATGTTAGAGCTGCCCATGCCATAGACACTAATGCAACCCCATACCATCAGAGATGCAGGCTTTAGACCTGAGCCAGGAGAACAAGCTGGATGCTCCCTCTCCTCTTTAGTCCACAGGACACGGTGTCTGTGGTTTCCTCTGACCACAGAACAGTTTTCCATGTTTCCTCAGTCCATGTTAAATGAGCTTTGGTCCAGAGAAGACGGCGCTGTTTCTGGATCCTGTTCACATATGGCTTCTTCTCTCCATGATCCAGCTCTAACTGTCATTGGTGGATGGCACGGCCAGCTGTGTTGACAGAGGATGATTTCTGGAGTGTTCCTGAGCCCATGCAGTGATTTCAGAACAGAATCATGCCTGTTTTTAATGCAGTGGCCCCTGAGGGCCCCTTCAGCCTTAACAGAGATTTCTCCAGATTCTCTGAATCTCTCTCTTTTTTTGATGGTGGGATATTCAGTCTTCACTATTTTACATTGAGGCACATTTTTCTGAAATTGTTCCAGAATATCTAGACACAGTTTTTCTCAGATTGGTGAACCTCTGCCTATCTTTGCTTCTGAGAGACTCTTCTTCTCTAAAATGCTCATTTTAGACCCAGTCATGTGTCCAACCTGATGACAATTAACCTGACCTCCTCTAGCTATTTTTCATAACCACCTACATTTTTATGGCTTGTTTTTTTTGCCCTGTCTCTACTTTTTTGGGATGTGTTGCTGCCATCAAATTCACAATGAGCTAAAATGTTTCCTGAAATAATAAAATGCCTCAGTTCCAACATCTGTTATGTTTTGTTTTGGATAAAATATGGCTTATGAGATCATTGACTTCTGTTTTCAGTTACATTTTACAAATCAACCAACTTTTTTGGACCTGGGGTTGCAGATACATCAGAGGACATTTAGAATCAAAGATGAGTTAATGATTGTTTTAGAGCTTACTGAAAGTGTGTCATGCACTGTGCACCAAAATGAACCAATCACCCGCAGAGTTCCCTCTTTTGTTAGAAATTCCCATGAATTTTTCATGTTTCAGATGTTTTTTTAATTCTCCCTGAGCACACATGGATCAGCTTGTCCTGCAGCATTCCTAACAAAGGTAAAAGCGTTATTTCTCTAAATCAGTGTTACTAAACCCTGCTCAACCAAAGAGCCAAGTTGTTGAAAAATACATTTACAAGAGCCACAATCTAAGTAGTGAAAAGTTAACCTTGCAAAGCAGATGGATACGCCCGTTTCCTTGATTTTCGCTGGCAAATCCATCTTGCAAAGCTCCCATCTGAACCGTTTGGGCCCGGTTAGAAAGTGACAGGACCAATCAGTGATGAGGGGCAGTACTTTCTCACGCAGCAGAGTCGTGATGTAAACAAGCAGCAATAAGAGTCTGGTGCAGTTATGGAGGAAGAGCTTAGCGTGGATGCTACTAAAGCGCCAGTTTAATCAGAACTTGACGACGTTTCTTTATTAAAATAAGAACAAAGAACAGCACTGAGTTGTTTTCTTTTCAAAAATGACAAAAGTCGAGTACTTACATGTCTATAGTCGCCATGTTTCGCGTTATTCCTCTGTAGCTACGCATGCGCAGCTCAATAGCGGTTATGTCACGTGTTTTGTTGCTCTGATTGGCCCTTAGAGATGTGACAGACAGAACGTTCACCCAATCACACTCCAAGTTTTTTTCAAAGCCTCTGCCTTTTCTCAGACGTTTCCTATTGAAGCTTTCCCATGTCAGGTTAGTGAAGAGTGGCAAAAAAGGACAAAAAGCAGCAAATACTGGGAGAAATTTGGCAAAAGTGGCAAAACAGGGCTGAAAGTGGCAGAAATGGGTGAGAAATGGCCAAAAAATGAGTTACAGGTGGCAAAAAAGTCCAAAAGTGGCAAAAACGCTGAGAAAAATGAGTGAAAAGTGACTGAAATGGGCAAAAATCAGAACAAATGTTAGGAAAAATGGGCAAAAAGTGGCATTTCAATGCAAAAAGCAGCTTAAATAGGCAAGAAGTGGCAAAAAAAGGCAGAAAATTGCAACAAACAGGATAAATTTTTTAAAAAGGGTAGAAAAATGACAAAATGAAGTGGCAAAAATGGGCTTAAAGCGGCAAACACTGGGAGAAGAGTGGCAAAAAAGGGCAGAAAGTGCCAAAAACGGGGAGAAAAATGAGTGAAAACTGACTTAAATGAGCAAAAATCAGCATAAAGGTGGGGAAAAATGGGCAAAAAGCATGAATAAGTGGCAAAATGGGAAATAAGTGGCATTTAATTGCAAAAGGCAGCTTAAATGGACAAAAAGTGGAAAAAGGTGCAAAAAATTGCAAACGAATGGATAAAAATGTCAAAAATGGGCTAAAAGCAGTAAAAATGGAATTAAAGTAGCAACAAATCGCAAATAAGGGCAATGGAAATATGCAGAGCAAATAAGAGGGTGACGAAGCCGATTGTGTAAGTGTGGGAAACAAATTGATTTGACTGATGTGACTTGCAATGGATAATTTCTGAGGTAAATTTTCCTTTTTAAGGTTTACTGGTGGAATAATATTTCAGATTAAGACATAAAAGAGCCACAAATCATCACAAAAGAGCCACACGTTGAGTATCACTGATCTAACTGGAGCTGTCAGTCCTCCATGGTCATCCGTGTGAATGATCACTGATCTGCTGCATTCACACGGCTCAGCCATGAACGTGCTCTCCCGTGATCCCGCTAATTGGATTTAAGAGGATCCACTAAAGATATTAATACAGAGCTCATGGTGGAGGTCGCTGTAAGTCAGACCGTGGACCTCAAATGCCCCCCTCCCCCCTCTTCACCCCGCTTGGTACAGTACATGACCTAAAGGGTGCGTGAGATGATGCAGAGCTGTTAGTCAAGCCTGGCTTTGCTGTAAGCAGAGCTTTATTTATGCACTCAAAAAACCCATAGGGCTTTTAAACAATATTAGTGCAGTAAACTGTAATACAAAGAGAGTTTTTATGCTTTTTGATGCACAGTTTTTCCCATAATAGTTGCTGATTGACACTTGGTTAAATGCTGCTCTATTCCAGAACACTCGTCAGGTCAATTTAAATGTCCCATAGTTTGCCTGTAAATGAAATCATGTCACAGCAGAAAAGTCCAGATGGGGGGCAGGAAGTGATTTCTGCATAAAATAATCAAAAAGCCAAAGTTTTGTTCTGTGATGGCTGTGAAAACTGGTTAAATTTAAAGTAAATGTAAGTATTGAGCTACATTTGAGTCCTGAAAACAGTGACACAAGCTTTGAAAAGCTCATGAAAAATCTACAGCAGATGGGCGTTAAAAGCTTCTGTCTAAAGTTGTGACAAATGGTGACACACAACACTGACATGGTTTGTTTCCACCAAGCGGTCCGTCTCTTTTCAGAGATCTGGGTCATTTGACCCAGTTAAGGAACAAGAGCGGGGCTTTGGTTCTCCTGGCTGGCTCGCCAAAAAAAAATCACAGCCGACTGTTTTTTTTTTTACCCACAGCCCCACCAGTTTGGCTTTTTAAATGTAGATTGAACAACAAAAATGGAAGAAATTAAACAGGCTGTCAAACAAGAGTCAGCTCCTCTTAGAACCGTCTCCTTTGTGAGCAACACGTCATTACTTTGGTCTAATACACAGATATACCAACAATCTTTCTGTTATGTTGATGGCCCTTTTTTTGCAACTTTTAGAAAAGTAGGTGAACTGATGTGAAGCAAAAGCTCCCTCTCTCCTTTTTCGCTAACTATGGCCTACTATTTGGCAAAAATGGAGGGAAAAAGCCCTGAACATCCCTAGCTTCACCAAAATTCCATCCACCACTTTTGCAGATAATGTCATTCATTACAGTTTACTAAACATTCTGTCATCTACATTAAAGATGATATCTTTCAAATTGAAATATTATGTCCTTTGCATTTTAGAATAATGTCATCCTTTAAAGTTTAAAAATTATTCCATCCTCTGCCTTTGAAGATGATGTCATCCTTTGAAATTTATAAAACATTCTGTCCTCTGCCTTTAAAGATGATGTCATCCTTTAAAGATTATAAAACATTCTGTCCTGTCTTTGAAAATGATGTCATCCTTTAAAGATTATAAAACATTCTGTCCTCTGCCTTTAAAGATGATGTCATCCTTTAAAGATTATAAAACATTCTGTCCTCTGCCTTTAAAGATGATGTCATCCTTTGAAGTTATAAAACATTCTGTCCTCTTCCTTTAAAGATGATGTCATCCTTAGAAGTTTATAAAACATTCTGTCCTCTGCCTTTAAAGATGATGTCATCCTTTGAAGTTATAAACATTCTGTCCTCTTCCTTTAAAGATGATGTCATCCTTTTAAGTTTATACAACACTCTGTCCTCTGCCTTTGAAGATGATGTCATCCATTGAAGTTATAAAACATTCCTTCCTCTGCCTTTAAAGATGATGTCATCCTTTAAAGTTTAAAAAACATTCCTTCCTCTGCCTTTGAAGATGATTTCATCATTTAAGGTTTATAAACTATTCCATTCTTTGCCTTTGAAGATATATTCCCATTTAGTTTTTAAGTATTTTCATTTTCCTTTAAGAATGATGTCATCCTTTTGAGTTAATAGATTATTCCATCCTTTGCCTTAGAAGATGATGTCATACTTGAAGTTTATACATTATTCCATCCTTTGCCTTTGAAGATATTTTCCCTTCAAGTTTTTCAATAATTTCATCCTCTGACTTTCAAGATGTCATCCATTGAAATGGATAAATCATGCCTTCCTCTGCTTTTGAAGAGGATGTCTCCAAAGCTTTGTGAGACATTCCATCCTTGCCTTTTGCGTTCAGGCCAGTCTAGGCCCCCAGGTGTGTTATCATTTTTGCCGGTTCTCTACATAAAATCAACAATAGAATAATTAAATGTGCAACTGTGTCCTAAAAATTCTGCCCTGTTCAGCTGAAAGGAGTAATTATGCATAAATTATGAAGGGTTACTATGCAGAGGTTAAAAGTGTTAATTGGATATAATTTTATACCTTTAAATGATTTTCTTTCTGTAAATACCTCTCTAAATGTGTTTATCATTTAGGAACATTTTGAGTTGTGTCTAACCAGTTGAATACATTTTTTATTTGGTTTTAATTATTCATATCGGTGCTCGGAGCTGTACCCACCTCCTGTTACTGTTTCTAGAAGAACACAGTATTTCACTGCATTGCTATGTGAGTTTCTGAGGCTCATGTGTTTTATGAAAATATCAAATAGAATAATTTCTGTTAATGTGGAGTCATTTTTCTGCACAGCAGGCTAATTACTGCACTGAATAGAGTGATTGATTTCCTCCTGCTGCCCTGTCATGATGTTGGTCTTTGTTGATGTGTGAGTTATGCAAAGGAGTGATGTTTAAAGGGTCATTCCTTAAAAAATCAGATTGTTGAAGTTTTTATTGAAGGAAGAGAAATGTCTTTCCGTAACTTCACTCTGCAGTAAAAGGTGAAGTTTTTTACTGCAGAGTAAAAAATATATTTATTTATTATTTATTTATTATTACACTACGTTTTATATGAACCTGAAACCTGAATTAACTTTCAGATCAGTGTTTTTTAATACAAGACTGAAAGAACTATTTACATTTTACAATAAGTTTAATATAAACTTGAAACTTGGACTGAGTTTAGGATCAATACTTTTGATCACAAGAGTAAAGTAACTGTTTACAATTTACACGGAGTTTTACATAAACTTGAACTTATAATAACCTTCAGTGAATCAATGAAAACATTTTTTTGGTATTTTTTTGGGAGAAGGAGGGAAAAGGAGAGTGAGGGGAGTTTTTTTTAAGCAATTAATAAAATGGGGTTAAAAATGAAAAGAGAGGGAAAGCGCTTCTCTCTGTCAAAGCAGTCTATTCAACATTCTCCTTCACAGAAACAAAGGGATGTGCCGTTTAATTCAACTTTAGTCATAATTATGAGATAAAAAGTCATAATGATGACATAAAATGTTATAATTATGGGATAAAAGTCATAATTATGAGATAAAAAGTCATAATTATGGGATAAAAAGTCATAATTATGGAATAAAAAGTCATAATTGTGGAATAAAAGCAATAATTATAAGATAAAAAGTCATAAATATAAGAAAAAGTCATAAGTATGAGATAAAAAGTCATAAGTATGAGATAAAAAGTCATAAATATGAGATAAAAAGTCATAAATATAAGATGAAAAGCCATAATTGTGAGATAAAAAGTCATAATTGTGGAATAAAAGCAATAAAGATGAGATAAAAAGTCATAAATATAAGATAAAAAGTCATAATTATGAGATAAAAAGTCATAATTATGTGATAAAAAGTCATAAATATGAGATGAAAAGTCATAATTATGAGATAAAAAGTCATAAATATGAGATAAAAGTCATAATTCTGAGATTAAAAGTCATAAATATGAGATAAAAGGTCATAATTATGAAATAAAAAGTCATAATTATGTGATAAAAAGTCATAAATATGAGATGAAAAGTCATAATTATGAGATAAAAAGTCATAAATATGAGATAAAAGTCATAATTCTGAGATTAAAAGTCATAAATATGAGATAAAAGGTCATAATTATGATATAAAAAGTAATAATTATGAGATAAAAAGTCAAAAATATGAGATAAAAGTCATAATTCTGAGATAAAAAGTCATAAGTATGAGATAAAAAGTCATAATTATGAGATAAAAAGTCATACATATGAGATAAAGTCATAATTCTGAGATAAAAAAAAGTCATACAGATGAGATAAAAAGTCATAATTATGTGATAAAAAGTCATAAATATGAGATAAAAAGTCATACATATGAGATAAAGTCATAATTGTGAGATAAAAAGTCATAATTATGGAAAAAAGTCATAATTATGAGATAAAAAAGTCATAAAGATGAGATAAAAAGTCATAATTATCAGATTAAAAGACATAATTATGAGATAAAAAGACATAATTATGTGATAAAAAGTCACAAATATGAGATAAAAAGTCATAATTATGTGATAAAAAGTCATAAATATGAGATAAAAAGTCATAATTATGAGATAAAAGTAATAATTATGAGATGAAAAGTCAGACTTATGAAATAAAAAGTCATCATTATGAGATAAAAAGTCATAACAATGAAATACAAACTCAAGATTATGAATTAAAAATTCTAAATTATGACAGAAAATGTTTTAATTGACTAATGACTTTTTATCACATAATTTCTACTGTGTAGCTCTCTTTTAATTATGATTTTTTTTATTTCATAATTTAAAATTTAATTATTATCATTATATAATTAATATAATTATGACCTTGGATTTCTTTTTTATTTCCTTACATCCACATTTTTCTTTATTAAGTGGCAGAAATGGGCTTCCATATGCCTACAATGAAAAGTGTGTTTTTATTTATTTATTCTTAACAATTAGTTATTATAATTATTGAATCAAAAGTGACTAAACGAATCAGTCAACAGACTGAAATTTGTATCAAATAGATAAAATACAATTCTGGGGGGACCCTCTCTTAAAAATGTCCAGCACTGTAAAATAATGCAAGTAAAAATATGCTCATAAATTGGGAAATTATGGTTAAAAATACATGAAAATGCATAAATATTTGTAAAAATGATGCAACATTTGTTGCTTGGCTAGCCGGCTAAGGGGATCCTGTGTAATATTCTGTCCAGGGGCCTGAATCCCTAGATGATCCCTGGTTCTGGATGCATGTTTGCATTGTTAAATAGGATTTTTGTGAAAGCTTCAACTCTACAACTTCATGGATTGTGAGCTCCATTTGAAGGTGGGATAAAATCGTCTAGCAAATCTGTTATTTTTGGATGTTTTTATGCCTCCTAGTTGGTGCCACAGCGTCATTTCTGCACATATGCATGCTTCTATACGTGCTCTGTCTGATCCTGCAGAATCACAGCAGTGATGTCTGAGGTTCTGGTGTTTGCAGGGATGTGGGGTGTCTGTTCGGTCACACAGAAGCAGCAGCAGCAGCAGCCACCTGGTTGCTGCAATGAGGAGGCGGCTGACACAACAGAGGGGAGGAGAGAGAAAAGGAGGGGAGGAGAGAGGGAAGGAGGGGAGGAGAGAGAGAGAGAAGGAGGGAATGAGAGGGGGGAGGAGTGGGTAGAGGAGGAGGAGGAGGAAAACAGTCAGGAGGCAAACCCCACGCTGGAGCTGTTATTTAGGAGGAGAGCTTAGAGCAGCGCCTACACCTCTCTCTCGCTCCCTCTCTCTCTCTCACTCTCTCACTCTCTCTCGCTCGCTCACCCAGTGGCGTCCCGTCTCTCCTTTTAGCTCCTCAGTCTTGACTATAAAAAGGACCTAGAAGCCTCTGCTGATCGATCCCGGAGCTTTTTTACTGCTGCAGCTTCACCCGGAGTCCAATGGTCATGGTCAAAGAAAAAGGTAGTCTGTCTGTGGTTTGTTTTGTCATCTGCAGTGCCAGGATGTGTCCAGTTGTTTCTCTCTTTAGGAGGAAGACATGCAGCAGCTGATCTGATTATTTTCAGGTGCACTGATGCATTTGTCAGTCATGATTTCATGCTTTTCTTTACGTGTGTTTGCCGTGCGTAGCATGACTCCATGTGTCAACATATGTAGAGACTTGGAGGTGCTACGCCCTGCTCTCCAGCAGCTGATGCTCAGCTTGGATTTATTTGGCAGCGTCAGGCTTTATGCTAATGTGTAGGAGCATCTGTCGTGTTGTATAATGACTGAAAATTGTCAGGCTTGTGTCAGAGATGAAGATAATTCAGGGGTAAATCAGTGTTTTTGTGCAGGATAAATCTGAAGGTAGAAATGTGGAGAGAAAGTGGAGCGCTGTCGTGGAGAGATGCACACTGCAGAGCCATGGACCCGCACTCTCTCTCTCTCTCTCTCTCTCCCTCTCTCGCTCTGTCTGCAGCCGTTGCCATGGTGACCATCTGAAAGGTACCCTCCATTGTTGTGAGCCGTGGCCTCATTCATAGTGTCCTGTTTAGAAAGGACTTTAAAAAAGGAGGATTGTTTTGGCCGCGGTGGCCGTGGAGCTGTGTGGGATTGATGGGGTGAAGCTGAAGAGGTATGAACGTCCCTGTTTGGTTTGCAGCATCCAGCGTGGTCGTGAGGTTGACTATTGTTTGTCAGTATGACTCACAGGTAGCAGATACATAAGCACTATTTTCTATAACACAATGTCCCGTAGAATTCAGTTTACTACCCTTTGACAGATTTAAATGGCTGAGAAACTGAAGGACGGAGTTAAAATCAACACTTGTGTGTTTTGCTTCTGCTGAGTGTCGGCAGCCAGCATCAACTCGTTAATCCCATGAGATTAAGGTCCGAAATTAACACCTTACATTTTGTTCAATCCAATTAATCGCTGCTATTTTGTCCTCTTTGGCACACCGTTATTGGGTTAATGTAGCCGGGCACTGTGGAGTCATCCTGTTCTCACAGTGATGCAAAATACTCCAAACAGGATTTATGGACTACTCTGAATGTCCAAGGCCACTGATCATCAACTGGCGGCCTGGAGGCCATATCAGGCCCACCAGAGCTTCCTGTGTGGCCCTGAAAGATCATTAAATTCAGAAAAGAAGGAAAAAAAAGTTGTTCTGGTTTTAGGAGGTTCCTTTGGCTTTAAATGTCTGCAGCTTTTAAATCCACCCACAAAACAATTAATAATTTAAATAGTTTTAGAATGACTTAACATTTGATCTGCTTTACAGAAATTTACTGTCATAATTAGTAGATATCTAAATAAAGGGTTAAGGTTGGCAGAAGTGCTGCAAAAATGGCCAGATAAAGTGGTGAAAAGGGGTTAGAGAGTAGCAAAAATGGGTTGTGGAGTGGTCCAAACGGATAAAAATTGATAGAAAAAGTGGTGAAAAGAGGTTAAAATGTGGCAAAAATTGGTAAAAGAGGAAAAAAGGGGCAAAAGGTATCAAAAATTGGTTACAAATGATAAAAAATAGAGCAAAAAATGTCATGAAAAGGAGTTAAAAGTGGCAAAAATAGAATAAAAGTTGCAAAATGGATAAAAGAGTGGCACAAAGGGATAAAAATTGGTACAAAAAGTGGTGAAAAGAGGTTAAAATGTGGCAAAAATGGGTTATAAAAGACAAAAAATAGTGCAAAAAAGTCATGAGAATGGGTTAAGAGTGGTTAAAAATAGAAGAAAAGTGGCAAAAATGGATAAAAACTTGTCATAAAGGGGATAAAACAATGCAGGAAAAGTGGTTAAAATGGGTCAAAGAATGAAAAAAAATGTTAAAAGTGGCAAAAAGTATCTAAAATGGGTTAAAAGTGGCAAAATGGCTTTTAAATTTGCCAAAAATGTTGAAAAAATTGATAAGAGTGGCACTAAGGGGTTAAAACATGCAGGAAAAGTGGTTCAAAAGGGGTTACAATCCTGCAAAAATTGGGTAAAAGGGGCAAAAAGTATCAAAAAAAGAGTTAAAAGAGTCAAAAATGTGTTAATATTGGTGTTAAATCACAATTGTGCAGGGTCCATTCTCTGGTATTTTCAGGGGTCCAGCCAACTCTGCTGTCAGGACTGTCTCCTTATGTCTGCTGCATTATAGATAACAGGGATAGATCTCACTGGGAATGACTAAAAATGTCCTGCAGTTTGAAAGAAAACACACAAATACAACTACAATAATTAAATCATACTAAAATATTTAATTTTTGTCTAGTGAAAGTCCAGCCCTCAGAGTTTCTGTCTAGAATAAATCTGGCTCTTGTGCGGATGTACGTGATGACCCCTGTCCTAGGCCGTGTTGACACTGGAATAATCCACCAAAAATACGACCTTTTATTATTTTTGTCGACAAAAAAGTTGTGCATAATTGACTGCCTTGTGCATGAATCTGCAACAACGGAACAGCTGTTTCCAATAGTTCACACTGTTGCAACTGAAGAAGACCATGCATCATTTCCACTCCATCATGATAATAAGGCTGTTTGATTCCTGCTCGTCACTAACTCATTAGCCATCAGCGTCATAGCATAGCAGCAAAGTCACAGCGCAAATAAACACAAAAATGCTTTGCCGGCTCAGTCTTACTAGTCATAACAAAGATTTCTGTTGAGAATGATTGATTTTCGTGCAGATAAAGGCATAATGAGGAAGGTTTCTGACAGACAAATTCATGGGATTAAGAGAGCAGCTGCTAAAATGTCATTACAAAGCAGCAAACGGGTATTTGAAGCTGCTGGCGTCTCTGGAGTCCCACCAACCTCAAGGTGTAGGATCCTCCAGAGGCTTGCAGTCGTGTATAAACCTACTATTCAGCCCCCCCTAACCAATGCTCACAAGCAGAAATGGTTGCAGTGGGCCCAGAAATACATGAAGACTCATTTTCAAACAGTCTTGTTGACTGATGAGTGCGTGCAACCCTGGATGGTCCAGATGGAGGAGTAGTGGATGGTTGGTGGATGGCCACCATGTCCCAACAAGGCTGTGATGTCAGCAAGGAGGGGGCGGAGTCATGTTTTGGGCCAGAATCATGGGGAGAGAGCTGGTAGGCCCCTTTAGGATCCCTGAAGGTGTGACAATGACCTCGGCAAAGCATATAGAGTTAGTGGTTCAATATTAATAATCAGAAAAACCGGTTGTGTGGACATTTGTGTTTTTTATGACTAATTGTTGAAATTTAAACATGCAATTAATATTTTTGATTAATTTCTTTTAACTATGAAAATTCAGCGGTTAGTCTCAGTTGACTGTTTTGGTGCTGATTAGATTTTGTGTCCTGACAATAATAAAAAATTATGATTATGATTAGTGGGGATGCTGAGCATTCACACTATTGATATTCACGTCAGCCATTTTGTTTATTAGTCTTCATCCGCGCCGGCTATCTCCTCCTTCATATTTTGCCGTATCGACATCGTTTAAACTAAAAAATTCAGTTTCTTCGTCATTCGACTGCTGTGACTTTTCTCATTTATAACTTTTATAATTGTTAAAATATGACAATTTTCATGCTATTTTCAGCTATTTCTATGCTTTTTCAGCCATTGAATGCCATTTTCAGCTGCTTTTAGGCTATTTTCAGCTATTTTTATGCTATTTTCAGCTATTTTAAGGCTACTTTTAGCTTTTCTTAAGCTATTTTCAGCTATGTAAAGGCTATTTTCAGCTTTTTTGGCTACTTTTAGCTATTTTTTTCATCCTTTTTTGCTATTGAATGCCATTTTCAGCTACTTTTATGCCATTTTATGCTACTTTTGTGATTTTGGCTATTTTCAGCAGTTCTTCCACAATTCAGCTCTCACCATCCCCACGCAATTTCAGCTGAAATTGCAATTTTGGTTTTAGGTTCCATATTCTGGACCTAAAATTTTGATTTGAGATGCAAAAACTTTGGGTTTTATACATGCAATTATAAGATATGGTTATAATAGTCAACTATCCAAGTTTGGCAATCATAAAAGATTAGAAAATTTCAGTGTTTGACAGATAAATAGATAAAAATATTTATTTACTATTTGGGCTTTGCACAATCATGACAAAGTAATCGAGATACAATGTTTAGTTTATGGACATAAACATTTGATTTGACATGCAAATGATCAGATTTCAAAATGTGATGAATAACTAACTCTCCAGATTTAGTAAACAGTCATGATTTAAAAATATTCAGTGTTTGACTGATAGCTGAATATTTAAAGGTATTTCAGTCATAATTTTGGCTTCCTATGAAACAACATAATCAAGATTAAATGATTTCTGGAAAGCACAGTACATTTATTTTTATTTATTCACAAACTTTATGTTATTATTTTTATGTATTTATTCTTATTTTAGTTATTTGTCATTGATTGGTTTTCTTATGAAAATGCTCTCTATCATGTGAGTTTTGAGTGTTGGAGTTTGATAAATGATCATGTTTAATAATCATGTCTTAGTTCCAGTCAGCATAATCATGTCTGTTTCAGACTCATTAAAGTCATCAGTGTGGATTAAAGCGATCAATCACTGTAATAAGTCAATAACTGACCCCATAGAGCATCAAGAACATCTGCACAAGGGCCAGATTTAGTACCAACATGAACTCTGGAGGCTGGAGTTTCACATTAACGTAAATTAAATAGATATTTTGGTCTGATTGAAATTTTATTGTAGTAGGATTTGTGTTTTCTTTTGAAATGCAGGACATTTTTAGTCATTACCAGTGAGATCTATCCCTGTTATCTATAATGCAGAAGGCCTGACAACAGGATAGCCGGGCCGCTGAAAACCCCAGAGAATGGGTCTGTAGTACTAGTATTAACTCATTTTTGACACTTTTAACCCCTTTTTGATACTTTTTGCCCTTTGTTGCCTCTTTAACCCTTTTTTTTGCATGATTTTAACCCCTTTGAACCACTTTTCCTGCATGTTTTATCTCCTTTGTGCCACTCTTTTATCAATTTTTTGCCACTTTTATTCTATTTTTGCGGTATTTTAACCCCATTTTTCAACACTTTTTCAACTTTAAAACCAATTTTTGCTACTTTCTATCTATTTTTGCCACTTTTCGCCTCTTTAACCCAACTTTTGCAATTATTTAATCCATTTAAACAATTTTATCCACATGTTTCATCTGTTTTGTGCCACTCTTATCAATTTTTGCCACTTTCATTCTATTTTTGCCATATTTTAACCCCATTTTTTCAACACTTTTTCAACTTTAAAATCAACTTTTTGCAACTTTTTATCTATTTTAACAGTTTATTCCGTATGTTTTATTGCCTTTGTGCCACTCTTATCCATTTCTGCCACTTATTAACCCCTTTTCATGACTTTTTTTGCTCTATTTTTTGTCATTTGTAACCAATTTTTGATAATTTATGCCCCTTTTTTCCCATTTTACTATTTTTTTTGCCACATTTTAACCTTTTTTCACAACTTTTTCTACAATTTTTTGTCCCTTTGTGCCACTCCAAAACCCACTCCACTCCCACTCCAAAACTATTTCAATATTACTACAGCAGACATTTAAAGCCAAAGGAACCTCCTAAAACCACAACATCTTCTTTCCCCCCTTTTCTGAGTTTAATGATCTTTCGGGGGCCAGACAGGAAGCTTTGGGGGGCCTGATATGGCCCCCAGGCCACCAGTTGATGATCAGTGCCATAGAGCCTGCAGCGAGTGCCTTAAGTTAAACAGATTGGTATTTTACTCCAGTTTGTGTTTCAGCAGAAGCTTCCAGCTCATGCTCGGTTTGTGTCCAAGTGTGGGCACGAGATATTTTTAAGTTCAGTCTGAAAATATTTCCACCATCAAAAAAAAAAAAAAAAAAAAAACATGTTTACTGGTGTTTTTTGGAGAGATTGGAGTGTGTAGGTGTGTTTGTGTATCTGACAGCGCTCTGCAGGATGGAGGCGGCGTCCGGCCGTCAGGCTTTTCTCTTCATGTGGACCCGACTTGCCACAAAAAAAAACCTGGGACACCCGCCATCGAGTCCCCGCTCTGCTCTGGCAGAGGACACGTAACCTCTGGATGCCACATGTTCAACTCCCACAATCCCTCTGAAAGTTTCCAGTGACCTAACCCGCTACCTCGCCTGCCCACTCACGGGTTTGTTTTTGGCAGGAGGGTTTCAGCTTTTCAGTCTTTTAAGCAGAAGCTGGGAGAGTTTTCTGACCTTCCATTTCTTGGTCCTGAGATCTCCTCCTGCAGCCCGTTGGAGGCCAGGTGGGCTGTGCACCTTCACAGCTGACCAAATAGTGAGCCGTACTGTACGCTCCCAGTGATGAATCATTAGAAAGAGAATGCAGTGTAAGCGTTTGTCTGCGTGCAGGCGGTTGTCCTATTTTCAAAGCCAAGAATACCTCTGGAACAGTTTGTAATGTATTCAGACCATGGACACCTACGTCTTTTTACCTTTCTCTGCACGTGCGCTCACATTTGTGCACATTTGTACAGCTGGATTCATGCTTGATTCATGCTCTTTTTCTTTGCTGCATTGGCTGCTTTAGATAGATTGATGCTGAGGTTGGACTAGACAGTTTTTTTGTCCTTTATGATCGTGGTCAGAGAGTCAAAGTCACGCTGACAGACAAAACAGAGCATGAGGTGGTACCCTAGCATTCATCATGAGGTTTGAAGGCAGAGGACCAGGGCGAGACAACACCTGCAAATGCAGCCTTAAACTTCAGTGACATCCCATTCTTAATCCATAGGGTTTAATATGACGTGGGTCCACCCTTTGCAGCTATAACAGCTTCAACTCTTCTGGGAAGGCTTTCCACAAGGTTCAGGAGTGTGTTTATGGGAATTTTTGACCATTCTTCCAGAAGCGCATTTGTGAGGTCACACACTGATGTTGGACGAGAAGGCCTGGCTCTCAGTCTCCACTCTAATTCATCCCAAAGGTGTTCTGTGGGGTTGAGGTCAGGACTCTGTGCAGGCCAGTCAAGTTGATCCACACCAAACTCTCTCCTCCATGTCTTTATGGACCTTGCTTTGTGCACTGGTGCACAGTCATGTTGGAACAGGAAGGGGCCATCCCCAAACTGTTCCCACAAAGTTGGGAGCATGGAGTTGTCCAAAATCTCTTGGTATGCTGAAGCATTCAGAGTTCCTTTGACTGGAACTAAGGGGCCAAGCCCAGCTCCTGAAAAACAAGCCCACACCATAATCCCCCCTCCACCAAACTTTACACTTGGCACAATGCAGTCAGACAAGTACCGTTCTCCTGGCAACTGCCAAACCCAGACTGGTCCGTCAAATTGCCAGATGGAGAAGTGCGATTTGTCACTCCAGAGAGCGCGTCTCCACCACTCTAGAGTCCAGTGGCGGCGTGCTTTACACCACTGCATCCGACGCTTTGCATTGCACTTGGTGATGTATGGCTTGGATGCAGCTGTTACCATGGAAACCCATTCCATGAAGCTCTCTACCACTGTTCTTGAGCTAATCTGAAGGCCACATGAAGTTTGGAGGTCTGTAGCCATTGACTCTGCAGAAAGTTGGCGACCTCTGCACACTATGCGCCTTAGCATCCGCTGACCCCGCTCTGTCATTTTACGTGGCCTACCACTTGGTGGCTGAGTTGCTGTCGTTCCCAATGGCTTCCACTTTGTTATAATACCACTGACAGTTGACTGTGGAATATTTAGGAGCCAGGAAATTTCTGGACTGGACTTGTTGCACAGGTGGCATCCTATCACAGTACCACGCTGGAATTCACTGAGCTCCTGAGAGCGAGCCATTCTTTTACAAATGTTTGTAGAAACAGTCTGTATGCCTAGGTGATGATTTTATACACCTGTGGACATGGAAGTGATTGGAACACCTGATTTACATTATTTGGATGGGTGAGTGCATACTTTTGGCAATATAGTGTAGTTGCCACTGCTGTAACTTCTCTTCTTTGTGTGTTTTGTTGTGCTTGCTTCTTCTTCGTTTGTTTAGTGGCAGTTTGCAAACAGTTCGGTGGATTACGGCCACCTGGACTGGAGTGTGGATGCTGTAGGAGGCTGTGTCTTTGCCTTTTCTCTTCCTCTAGACGTATTAATCATGTGACTGTGTGGACAGGTGCCTTATCACTGCTGTCATTCACTTTGACACTCTACATGGGATAAAGTGATTGATTTCCCCCTGACTGCTGGACGAGGCTGTAATCCTGCTGATTGACGGCACAATCATCACATTTACATCTCCACGCAGAGGTCTGCATGTCTACATTCCTGACGTCCTCCCATGAGCCTCCTGTGTTGTGGTCCTCTGTGGTTTTGCTGCAGACGACTGCAGAGGAGGCTCATCTTTGAAGGCTGCCAGCCCCCCCCCCCCAAAAGAGGAGCTAAAGCCTCTCACAGACATCAGTGCATCACACGCTCTGCCATAGATACACAGTGTTTGTACAGCTGGCACACAGGACCAGAATATACAGATGAGATAAGAGAGAGAGAGAGAGGCGATGACCTAAAATATTTGGACTATAATAACAGGATGGCTGTGAGAGTCTCATCTAAGAGGACTGTCCAACACCGTGTCCTACAAACGATGTTTGCATACAGTCACTGCTGCTCTAAGTAGGTTAGTGCAACATCCCAGTCATTGTCTGGACCAGTTTAATTTAAATGGATGAATGAAACAAGCAGGAGGACGGGATTGATGCAACTGCTGAAGGGTCCCGTGTTTGAGTTTGTGTCACTGCTGTGGTCAATGGTCAGGTTTTGGCAATAAAAGCCTCTTTTTAACCCTTTATGACCCACCATAGAAGGCAAAAATGAAGATAAAATGAAATTGTGCTCACTATGCAAAAAGACGGCATATTTATAAAAAGTATACTATTCACAGTAGAGCAATCAAATCTCTAAGTGTGCCAGATACTTTTGAGCATGCAGATGTTTGCAGAAGACTCTCTAGACACACTTCCAGTTGGCGAGGTCGCTCCCCTTTGGTTGGAGAAAACCGTGGCGCTGCAGAGCTTGGCGGAAACGCTGTATATGGAAAATCGCTGGTCAAGGTTTTATCAACACCTCTCTCTCATCAGTCTCATCCACAGCCACTGTCACCACACCTGCTGACAGTCACGGGCAATTTTCACTCCTGGATTAACATTTTTTACAACACAGCAAAAACTAAAAAAACAGATAAGGACAGACACGCGTTATAGGGCTGAATGTTCCTGTCTGATCTGGAGGTCTTTAAATTGTCTCTAAAGAGAAAATCAACCATTTCTGATCAAAGATCAAACTGACGCAGCTCTTTGCCCATTGACTCTCCCTCCTGTTCTCGCTCTCTCTCTCTTCCCTATCAATAACCAGATTATAATTGATCTCATTCATGAAATAACAGAGAATTTTCCTACATATTAGTCAAAGAACAGCCCTCTGAGGATTGTTTTATGGGTCTTTAGCAGAAAATGAAAAGAATCACAATTTTTGCATTTCTATAAAAACTGCCAGCACCAATGAATTGTTATGACTCAATGGTTGTCATGTAAATAAAAGACTGTCTCTATTAGAGGATAAATCTGTTAAACATCTCCAGCATTTTCTTTAAAAAGTCGGCTATAGAACATATTTGTCTATGTGGTAGGGTAACAGTTTTTGATATTAACAGGCTCATCCTTGTGTAATCCTGGTGTTCACAATAAAAGCACTCATGGAAAAACACAACAGTGAACCTTTATTGTGAAGGACTGTTGGCGGTAACATGTTTATCATTGATTTAGCTTCGTTCAGCAGCGGTGCCAGAGAGTTTAGGCTACTACAGAGTCTACAGCTGCTTCTCTAACCTCGTTTAGCACCACGTCCTGCTCCTTCAATCATCATCGACTTAAAAAGAGCAAATCATCAGTGAAACACACCTTTAAACAGGAGTTTAAGCCGACGTAATATAAGTCACTGCAGCGCTGGGCTGGGGTTGCAAAGCAACCCTGCTTCATGCTGTTATTAGAAATCAAACTCTGGGTGGAGAAAACACACCTGTTAGCTTATTACTGTGCTTCTCATAAATATGATTAAGTGTGAGTCATGAAGATGCAGAGAAGGGATACAGGGCTGCATGGCGGCGCAGGGGTTAGCGCTGTTGGCTCAGAAATAAAGGCTCCTTGTTCACTTCCTGTCTGGGCTTTTCTGTGTGCAGTTTGCATGTTCTCCCCGTGCATGTGTGGGTTCCTTGTCTTCCTCCCACCACCAAAGACATGCTCGTTAGGTTAATTGGCGACACCCCTGATGGCTGTGAGTGTGAGCGTACCTTGTCGCTTTTCACATAAGGCCCAGCTGTTTCGAACTGCGATTCCTCCCCCTTCCCCTCCGCCCCCTGGTTTGCTTTCACACAAGCAACATCGATCCATGCTCGGTCTGAAACAGCAGGTGGCGGTATGCATGTAGCTGGTTTACAATCCTGCCAAAGAGGAGAGAGAAGAAGAAGCTACCATGGCAACCACTGGGGTCGTGACCTGAGTGGATACTGTTTTAGTTTTGACCTAGCAAAAAGTTCATCCTGCAGCCATGGATGATTAAAATCACTTTTTAAGATGCCAGCAACTTTTCTCTTCGTATCTGCACATCTACTACAGCGCAGAGGATTAAATGGGCTCGCGCTGCACAGATATAGTGGTTTTTGAGGTGACAGTAGACTTTTATTGCCTTTGCATCTCCTCTCACTGACTCCAACTTGTGTTCATCTGTAAGGTGAGTCACAACAGACCGTTTATTGGCTGGATTCTAGTGATTTCCGCCCTTTATTGAGGAAAAATGTGAACAAACTGCCGCGCTTTGGAGAGAAGTTTAGCTTTTAGGATGACATCATAAAGCTGATACGTCGCTCTGTCCCGTATCTGGGAGGGGTTGCATTCACGTCTCATCCGAACTGAGCCAGAGTCCACCTTGAATTGCGCCAGAGACCACCTCCCCAAGTGGTCCCGGGCCCGGTGCCTGGGCGCGATTCATTTGCATTCACACTACCCAAATGAACCAGACTTTGGGCTCAAGTGCACTCGGATCTGGGACCAGGTGTGAAAGCATTTATGGTGTGAAAGCACCATAAATGTCAGCCCTGCAACTGATTTGAGACCAGAACAGGGTGTACCCGCCTGGCCAAATGACAGCTGGGACCTGGAACAGGATAAGCGGTGTCGTGCAGCCCTAGCCTGACATTTTCAGCTACCTCTCCTGTCTCTGCAGGGTTCAACTAACTCCTTGATCAGGTTGTGGGTAGCAGGTTGCAGGGACAGAGAGGTTAAAATTGTATGTAGATGTGAATTTGTGATTCATACACAATCTGCAAACTTTGGACAAACATACACAGCGTATGTTTATAGTGGGGTCATGAATATTTTAGGAGTTTCCTGTGAGAAATGATAAAACGGTAGGTTGTTAAAAATAAGGAGGAAACTGTTGCCAGGTATGGAAGAATCGTAAATTGCCATGACAACAGCTGCCTTTCGATCCAGCGTCACACAGTTGACTCTTCGGTGGCGGTGCACGCTGACTACGTGATGCTTTGTTGCTCTGATTGGACCATAATGAATGTGACAATGGACCAATCACCCTCTGAATGCTGTTTGTCCTTCTCAGACACCATCTATGGGGTGTTGCCCACATGAATGAAATATATCCCATACCATGGATAAACAAAGAACCCTGCAGTGATGCTTTGCAGATTCCTTCTCCATCATTTGCCTCCATAAAGACGGTTTTCCTGCCTACAGCTGCAGCCTGCCAAAGCCTGCTTCAACATTACTGAGACCAAACACAGAGAAAACCCTCTTAAACACCAGAAGTCTCGTCCCTTGTCTCCTGATTCTATTTTTCTGTGCAGAATCTGTTTTCAGAGATAGGCTGTTCAGCTGAGGCGAGATCAGGGATTGGGTGGATTTTGGCAAAAACCTGAATGACCAAAGTCACAGTGAGTGTCTGTGTATTAAACATCAATGGGTTTGATATCACAGGGAGGACAAACAGGACTGTGGAGCTCATAATGGGCTGTTGTTTGGCGGCGAGAAGCCAAAGACTTCATAAGCTCCTCTCTCCAAGCACAATAGTTCCTACGGTTCATGAAGGCACCGTTGTTTATCAGCCTGGTTTTATTTTCTCCTCTGTGCCGTTCACTCCTCATCATTATCCCTCTCACCGGTCCCTGGGGATTAGTCTTTAAGGCCGGGGGGCCTGGAGGAGGCCGATAGGGTCCCCCCCTCAATTTGTGCCCGTGTTTGAAGTGCTTTGTCTGGGGCGCTGGTGGCAGGGCCAGGAGGCGGGGCCAGGGTGAAGACTGCATCCATATTCATGGAGGGGAGGGTTAACAGCTCCTTGTTATGTCTGGATGATGAAGAGCTGAGCTCACCCTCCCCCAAACATACCGCACACTTATCCCATCATGCTCTGGGATTTCATGGTGGGCATATTTGGTTTCCTTTTGATACTGGTGACGGGTCAGACCCCGGCGGAATATTTTAAACCAAACTGGCTGGAAGGATGTTGGAGGAAATGTGTCTGCATGTTGTTTTTTCCTTTAAGTCTGGCTGCACACCAGACAGTTTTTAGATTTTAACCAATTTAAGAAACAAAGAAGACATCAAGAGAGTTTTCAGACAGTTTAAGACATCAGGGACGGATAACGATGAGACCGTGTCCCTGCTAGCCCAGTGATGCTCAACATGTGGCTCTAGATCCACATGTGACTCCTTTGTGATGATTTGTAGCTCTTTTATGTCTTAATTTGACTCAAGATTCACATTTTTGCCACTTCGTTTTGACTCTTTTATCCTGCTTTTTGCAATTTTTTTGCCCCTTCTTTTGGCCTTTATTTCCACTTTTCACCCATTTAAGCTTCCTTTTAGAATTAGATGCCACCGATTTCCCATTTTGCTACTCTTTGATGATTTTTGCCACATTTTTGCCCATGTTTGCCTATTCTTTTTGCCTTTTCTCCCATTTAAGCTGCATTTTGCAGTTATATGCCACTTATTTCCCATTTTTCCACCTTTTTTCTGATTATTGTCCAGATTGTTGCCACTTTTGGGCCATTTTTGCAACCTGTAACTCATTTTTTCCCACTTATCACACCGTTTTGCCACTTTTTGCCCTTTTTTGTCACTTTTTCTTCACATTTTTGTCACTTTATTCTTAGTGTTTCCCACTTTTAGCCCATTTTCGCCACTTCTTTTTGCCACTTTTCACCCATTTATGCTGCCTTTTGTGGTCAAATTCCTCTTAATTCAATTTTTCCACATTTTTTTCTGATTTTTTTTTGCCCATTTTAATGACTTTTCACTCCTTTTTTGCCACTTTTTGCCCTTTTTTGCCACTTAATTCACACTTTATCCACCTTTTTTCTGATTTTTGCCCATTTTAGTCACTCTTCACTCATTTTTTGCCACGATTTTGCCACTTTTGGATCATTTTTGCCTCCTGTAACTCATTTTTTTGCCACTTTCTACCCAGTGTTTGCCACTTTCTGACCATTTTTGCCACCTTTAACTTTAACACTGTGCTAGATAAAGCTCTCTGGATGAGGGACAGCTTTGAAGATGAGGATGTTGGTCATTCTGATTTGATTGAAGATTTTAAAAATGATTCAGTCAACGGAAGGTGTTTATTTTTAGGTTTTAATTTTCATATTTTTGTTCCTTTATCTGCTAACAGGGCTGAGAAATAAGGATTACAATGAATGTAGAAATTCTGTGCAGGTCTCAGAAACCCCCTCAGGTTGAAGGAGGTTGTTTCCAAACAGGTTTAGGGCTTCAGGTCTGAGGGGGTTTAACACAATTACATATTTATTATGCAGCATCTGGATCACATGCAAACTTAAACACTCCCAACACTTTGGGCCCAGTTTTGATGGTTAAAGGTGGCTTTCACACTAGAGGCCCGGTCCCGGATCTGAGTGCGCCTGAGCCCAAAGTCCAGTTTGTTTTGGTAGTTTGAATGTTGAAGAACCGCGCCTGGGCACGGTTTGGATGGGATGTGAATGCAACCGCGCTCAGATACAGGACAGAGTGTCGAATCAGCTTTATGATGTCATCGTAAAAACTAAACTTCTCTCCACAGCGCGGCAGTTTGTTCACATTTTTCCTCAATAAAGGGCGGAAATCATCAGAATCCAGCCAATAAGCAGTCTGTTGTGACTCACCTTACAGATGAACACAAGTTGGAGTCAGTGAGAGGAGGTGCAAGGGCAATAAAAGTCTACTGTCACCTCAAAAACCACTATATCTGTGCAGCGCGAGCCCATTTAATCCTCTGAGCTGTAGTAGACGTGCAGATACAAGAGTGAAGTTGCTGGCATCTTAAAAGTGATTTTAATCATCCATGGCTGCAGGATGAACTTTTTGCTGGGTCAAAACAAAAACAATCTTTGTTCAGGTCACGACCCCAGTGGTTGCCATGGTAGCTTCTTCTTCTCTCTCCTCCTTTGCGGGGTTGTAAACCAGCTACGTGCATACCGCCACCTGCTGTTTCAGACTGAGTACAGATGCAAGTGTCCCCGGGCACGGTTCGATGTTGCTAGTGTGAAAACAAGCCAGCAGGGGGAGGGGGAGGAATCACGCCGCGGAGGTAGGAAACCAGAAAGACACCCAAATAAGTTATGCTGGTGATGTCTTCTAGTGGCCAAAATAAAACACTCTGACCACACGTTAAAACCTGTGGACAGGAAGAGCAGACGGCAGGCAGCCCAGTAATCGTTTCATCTCCGTTCTCTCCTTCCATGACGGTGGCGAGCCAAAATCGTAAGTGAAACTGAAACTTCATGAATCGCTCTGTACAAAGCACACGCATCTGAGGCCAAAAGAACGGGACGCCAGGCCTGGAGACGACTGCTTTCTGCTGTTTTTATCTCTCCTTTGTCACACATCCACTCAGACACACAGAGACAACGCTGCCTCTCCTCCGGGGTTTCAGTCTGTCTGTAGTTGAAACTCCCGCGTCTGCATGTGTGCCTGAATATTTTATTAGATCTTTTCATCTTTTTGTTTAATTGAATCCCCCTCTCCCTGTGTGTTTCTAACATGATACTATGCTGTTGTGCTTCATGATTGGAAATGAAGAAACACGTCTGAATCCTCCTCAGCAGATTCCGCTCGCTCGATAAGCCCGCTCTATTGTTGTTTACCGTCGAGGTCGGTGCACGTGTTTCTGGGAAAATTCGTCCTGAGGGGATCCAAGATGGCCCTGTGCACTCCCCTCCAGAGTCTCATCTGCAGCTTTTATTATTGCCGACGCAGCTCGGCGCTGCTTAGCGGGGTGGGGGTGGGCGGGAAAGAGAGCAGCCCCCTTTCCTGTGGCTTTGGGATGCTCTGCTGGTTATTGTTCCCTCAGCTTTGTGTGCGTGTGCGTCATTGTGTGTTTAGGCTCATATCAGTCACTTTATCCCCCGGTGATGAGGCAGGACAGATCACGCTGTCAGCACGTCCCGCTCACAATGACGAGTGTGAGAGAGAAATTCTCCTACTGTAGATTTCACGGCCGGGCTCCCTGCTCCATGTACAGTCTGCTCATTTATTTATAGCCTTATATAAGATACATCCCAGCAAAGCAAGCTCTATTTTATACCGCAAACACATCAACGTCTGCAGCCTCACTGATGGAGTTATCTCACACTGAGGATGGATGAACACCAGATGATATATGTGATATATGTGATGATATGTGATGTATTTCACATCCATCTGGGCCAACCGACCAAAGACCAGGGGGAGACATCAAGGGGGGTCTCCAGATGCCCTAAAAACTAAGAATATTTCTCAAATAACACTGTTGCCACTTTACGCCAATTTTGCCAAATGTGATCCATTCCCATCTCTTTTTCCCACCAATTTTGCCAATTTTATGTTTTTTTCCCACTTAAAACCCATTTTTGTCTATTCTAAAACCCTTTCCACGGCCTTTTTTTGCAACTTCTGAACCAATTCGTGCTACTTTACACCTAATTTTGCCTCTGTTGACACATTATTGCCTCTATTAACCACTTTTTGCACCCATTTTTGCCCATTTTAACCACATTTCACTGTTTGATATGCCCATTTTGCCAGTTTAACCCATTCCTGCAAATTGCCAGTTTATATTAAATTTGCATCCAATTTCACCAAATTTCCACCCATCTTTGCCCATTTAAAGCCATTTCAGCCACTTTTTAGCGTTGTCCAAAATGTTAAGGTTGGCCTTGGATTTGCATCTGTTATTTCAGTATTGTGTACCTTTGCTTGTGCATTAACAATTGTACTGTGCTGAAGGCAAGCTGCACCAGAGCCAAGATAGTGTGCATGAACCAATCACACCGGTCAAATAAATTGGACTTTTGGGGGACTAACGCGCTTGGGCACGGTATGAATTGCCTAGTGTGAGTGGGCCCTAACAAAATATATCCACGTTTTCTATCTGCATGTGAAAATGCAGAGTCTGTCTGCAGAGAGGCTGCTCCATGTACAGTCTCTTCACTTATTTATAGCATTATATAAGATACATTCCAGCAAATCAAGCTGCATTTTATACTGCAAACACATGAGCATGTACAGGCTCACTAATGGATTTATTTCATATCCGTGTAAGTGGAGAAATTACTTCAAGTCCTGCTCTTGTGCATGTGACGAGGTTTGCTCAAAGAGATCTCACTAATGGACTTATGTCCAAACATCTATAAATGCTTCAATCTGAATTATTTCACTTAATTTAACCGCCTGTTTTATGCTGACTTCTTTAATTTTTATGAAACATTACGTACGGCTCCGTCCATGCTCCGTCTCTCTCTGCAGGCTCGCAGCACTTCAGTGGAAAAGGAGGGTGAAGCTGGAAAAACCCGCTCAAAGATTCCCAGAGCTGGGCTTTAAGGTCGTCTGTGTCTGTGGTCCCAACATCTGTCTTGGATTTTTGTCAACGTGTTGTGACGTTAGTGCTGTTGACTTTTCCATGATGGGTTTCCCTGCTGACACTCAGTAAAATGTTAAAAATAGACCGCTGGCAACACAAACAGGCCTGCATTAACATGTATACACTTTATTATGTTGATTATTTATGGCTGTAAAAGGTTTGGCATGAAGGGAGATTTATCCCCAGCCCTCCCTGCAGACTGTCTAAATGGAACTTTTTGCTCCTTTTTATCCATAAATATGCTTTTATAGAAGAAGATTTTTTTGTTTTAGCCTCAGTTTTAGTTTCAGATGTAACAGCCAACAATGAAGCACTAAAAATCCTCTTCATGAAACCAAAAACAGCAGCAAACAGCAGGCAGGAGAGGAAAGAATGAGATGTTCAACACGGTAAAAGATTTGGCTTCAAATATTTATTTATGTCTGAGGAGATAATGAGGTTAAAGTGAAGTCACAGCAGCTGTAATGCATCCTTTTTCTATACCGCTTATGCTGTTCAGGGTCACAGGGGGTGGAGCCTTTCCCTGCTGCCACTGGGTTAGAGGCGGGGTACACCCTGGGCAAGTCAATCTCAAGGCTGACATATACCCACTAAAGTTAGCAGGTAAAAGCGGGTTTTTAAACACAGGTAAACCAGCTAACAATCGACAAGTGACACCTTTTCCCGTGCCAGCAGATCCTGGTCTGATCGCCAGCAGACGAGCTGCATGGCTGGTTTTTTTTTCCTCTGGTGCATCATCAGCACGCCGAAACACAGCTAGGTAAACAATGGAAAGGAGCATGGAAGCCATGGACACGATGGTCAACTGTTTTCTGTACTTTGTACTTTTGTCCCTCTTTGAAAATAGACAAACTCAGCGCAGACTGAACGACATTAGAGCGCTGATGATATGAGGGCAGATGGAATTTGTTGCTGAGATGGCAAAGAGTTGCAGAAGTTGCAGACGGAGGAGACAACAATGCTCTGCTTCCCTCTGCTGCCGGCGTGTTTTTGTTGCCCCTAGTTATGGGCGCAATATTAGGCACATAGGCACGTTACAGCAAAGTCATCCCGCGTTCACCCGGCTGTGACGTTCCCACTGGGGCTGATCGGAGGCGAGCCAATAAAAACCCGTGTCCAGTCGACACGGGTCTGAATGCCGATTAGAGCCTTTCCCACTGCCGACAGGAGCCGATTGTTAGCGTGTTTAAACAGGTTTTTCGGCCAGTGGGAAAGGGGTAGTATAGAGACAGACAATCAGGCATGCTCACACTCACACCTACGGGCAATTTAGAGTTACCAGTTAACCCAGTGAGCATGACTTTGGTGGTGGGAGGAAGCTGGAGAGAACCCAGGCATGCACAAGGAGAACATGCAAATTCCACACAGGAAGGCCCTGACTGGGATGCAGACTTCGTCCTGTGAGGCAACAATGCTGACCTCTGCACCGCCGTGCCCAAACGTGAAAAAAATGCTCATAGTAGAAATGTTGTCTCATCTATTAAAGGGGACATATTATCCAAAAAATCCCTTCTTCAGGCTTTTCTAACAAAAATTGTGCCCCTGGCCTGTCCACAGTCCTCTCAAGTACCAGAAAAATCCATTCCCTTCTCCTGTCTTTTTCCACATTGCAGAAAATGTGTGCTGAAACAAGCCATTCTCAGATTTTTCCCCTCATGATGTCATGTGGGGGAGTTAGCCCCGCCCCCAGGTTCTGTTGTCCTGCCCTGCTTGTAAGCAAGTTCTGCCCTCCCCTCCTAAACTTTGGTTGTGTCTGAAACCACTTACTCATTCCCTACTTCCTTTCCACTATATAGTGAGCAAGGTGGCAACCAAAATCACTGGGAGTACAAAGTTAGGAGGACTGAGCTGCTGTTCATGCATGGTGTAGACTGCTGTACGTAAGCTGTTTCTCCTCTAATGAAAAATATGTTGCCTTTACCAGGCAAGCCCATCAAACATATCACTCACTGAATATCTGCTGTGTGAAATGCCCACAGTCTATTTTTGCAGCGTGATGTGCATCTTCTTGTCTGACATGTCAGAAGAGGAGAAAAAATGACCATAAAGAATCACAAACCCTGTTTCTGATGGTCTGCTTTGGTTTTATAGCCCACATGGAGACATGAGCATTTGTCTCAGTCTGCTTCATTAGCAGATTAAAACTCCTCAAGTACTGAAAAATGTTAAAAATATCAGAGTAATGTTCCAAAGCGAATGATAAACATGTAAGTTATTCCTGGATTAAGAGCATGCAGCTCCTGATGTCCCATGGTTGAATGTGATGTTTGTGCCGCGTTCAGCCACCCAGATGGCCTCTGTGTTTGTGTGGAGGTGTGATTTCACACACAGAGCAGCTGAGATTAGTTTGTGTCAACCGAGTCTGCTTCATGATGAGTCACTGTCCTGCTGACAGTCGTCACATCAGAGACACCGGAGAGACCAACCTGTGCCACTCGTATCAGCCGTCTCACATCCCTTCTTCTTCTTCTTCTTCTACTGTTTTTACATTTTCTATTCTACACCTGCTGGGCCAAAGGCGTCATGTTTGTGTCTGTTGCTCCTTGTGAATGTGTTACCTCACAATCGCTCTGAAGGACGACCTTCAGAAGCACGATTCACACCCCTGATATTCCTGAATTTGGTGTTGATTTTGATGGCTGCTTTGTCTGTAGGTCCTTACTCACCGGAGGCGTTTCTTCATGTGATCAATTCACATGATATTTTTATCCGAGCATGTGGAGGGAGTCAGTGCAAGCCTTTTCACTGTGCACAATTACAGCTGGTATTTTCCTGAACCGTGATCTGTTTTTACAAAGTTTCACTCCCGACGAGCACAAATCTGAGTCACACTTGTTGCTGCTATATGAAGAGGAGTAATGGTGTTTGCCCTCTTTTTCTAGGCTATTTACGTTTTAAATCTGTTATGATGTCGACCAGAGACAGACAGCAGGCAGCCTGACATGTCCATGTAAATGTAGATGCCAAACTAACAGGACTTTACTCCAGTGGCACATTTAACTAGAGTCTTTCTGACCTCAGGCTAATTACTGCTCCGGGTCAATCAGCTCTCTGAATTTACCTTTCTGACCAGTCTGTAGCATCACTTCCTCTCTAGTCGGAGTGGCTCCACTGCCCACGCTCTGGTCTGGCTCCGGCGCGTCCCAGAAGAGCCATCTAACATTACATTAACAGCCCAGGCCAAGAGCATCTGTATTTTAAATTTTAAATTTTAAAGTATATTTTAGGACTTGGGTATTTTGTGCTTGTTCCCACTTACTGTTTGTTGGAGATACGCTGCAGGTCTACTTTCAGCGCTGGCCTCTGCCAAATCACGTCAATTCACGTGGAAAAGATTGACCCAACAAACGGAATAACATGCAAAGTATCCTTTCAACTTCCCGATTGTAAATCATCTCTATATCAACATTACGTCTCATCCTGCAGCAAAAGCAAAAGGTCATCGGGAGGTCAGAGGGTCATGGAGCTACAACAGCGCCTCCACTGATGAGGAAAAGTTCACTTTTGAAGTGATAAATCACAGAATTTTAGATAACACCACACGTCCTTTGTAGCAAACATTGACCTTTTAACTTCTTAATGTACTCACTGAGGTTGGAAGCAGTAAAATCATGGAATCATGCCTAAGTGAAAGATGAATCAATGCCAAAAAGGTCAAATAAGCCGCTGTTGGCATACTATTCCTGTGTTAACTCACAGTTCCCCTGTCATATCTGTCCTCTTGTCTGAAGCACTTCCAGTGTGTTAGGTTGCTGCAGAGTGTGTTGGATTTACGGGAAAAGGTGCCATTGCACACAGAGGCAGAAACGTCATCTTCTGCTGGAAAGTGTCTTTACCAGAGGATTAAAAAACAGCAGTCTTTGGCAGTGAAAATATTTTTAGAATCTGCATAATTTATTCACAAAATCTCAGCATTCCGGTTTGCATAGTAAGGCGTGTTAAAATTAGCCTCCAGCTTATTTGCGTTTTTGTGGCATTTTACTGCATTGTTATTGATGTGCGAAGGCCTCCAGTGTTAAGATAGAAATGTTCTTAAGTCAAATTATAGTCTTTTTCTTTGTTTTTTTTTAACTCAAGAATTATTTTTGGGCTTTTCATGCCTTTATTCCATAGTGCAGGACAGTGGATAGAGTCGGAAATGGGAGAGAGAGTGAGGAGTGACATTTTGGAAGAGGGCCACAGGTTGGATCCAAACCCGGGTCGCCAACGCACATGGGTAGCCCCCCAGACCGCTAGGCAATTTGTGCGCCCATTATAATCATTTGTAAGCTGTTTTGAATCGATGAAAAATCAAAAACATTTTAGTCCAGTTCAAGCCAATAAAAGTCCTTTCCCTTTACTAACTGCATTTTTAATTGTTGCCTGAATCTGGTGCCAAATATTCGATATCTGCTACTGGTGACTAAAGTAGAATTAAATCGTCCTCTTTCTGTCTCATTTGGAGCAGAACGGCATCCTCTTCAGCTATCAAAGGATTTCAAACTGTTTTGATTGTTTATTTTAGTATCCCCACGAATTGCTGCCTCATTTTCCTACTAGTGTGCATAAATGCACAGGGGAGTTATTACTGTAAATAAAAAAGTTATTTTAGTTTATTTTTAATTGTTTAATTTTTTCCTTGTTTCATCAACTTGTGCCATTAACAAAAATACCAAATACTCAATAATTGTCATATCTTTTAACCCTTTAATTGCCATGTTTGTAATGTAAACAAACAACATTTTTTTGATGAAAAAAAAAACAAATTGATTTTTCTCAAGATACTACACTGAAAGTGAATAACTTATTTATGGATGACTGCAGCCTGGCATGTGTCATTGATTAGTAGAAACATTGGTTAAAATGCATGATTAGTTTTTCTGTGAGGTCAATTATTGTGAAATACTCACGTTTTTCACCCTTCTACGCAAAAAATGCACACCTTTAAATCATGTTATAATATATAATAATATATTATCATACATTTCAAAATTGTTTTACTGTTACTGAGTTATATTTTTCTCATTTAAGGTCAGCCCTGACCATAAATGTCAAATACTCATTCAGTTTACATTTTTTTAACCCTTTAAATGCCATGTTTCTTTGATGATGTCACTGCATTTTTAGATGCAAAATACACAAAAATCAATTTTTTTGCAAGTTACTACATGAAAATTAGAGAACTTATTTTTTGATTATTGCACAGACACACTCACAGACTCACACACTGATCTGCACTTAAACAAAATCTCAGAGAGTTAGTGAGCGGGGAGCAGAGGGCAGTGTAACACTGAAATCTGGTGGAGAAAACATGTATTTCCTGCCCTCGCCCATTTATGGTAAAAGTGATGTCACAGGGTAAAAAAATGTTCCTGGTGCAAATGTAAAGCCCCAACTCTCAAATGAAGCCTCGAAACCTGAAAATGCATGATTCATGCCTTAATGGCGTATGGATCAAAAGAAGTGGTTTGAATGGGTTTCAGTGGGGACTTTTTGCACACCAGGGATATTAACACTATAAAAAAGGTTTACTTTATTTATGTTGGCCTGATTGTTGTGGCTGGGACAGAATTTTGAAAATTGTGCAGAAATGAACAAAAAATACAATACATGAAAATATTTATTGTGAAAGAAGACAAAGTTAAAAAAAAATATATATAAACTAAGTGTGCATTTTTGGCAAAAGGGGTACCAGAGGGTTAAATGGATCTTAGTGATATCTTGCTTCTTCTCATCATGCTCCTGTGTGCTTTTTGTGTTTGCATACTGCCCTGCAGTCTCATGCCCTTATTTGGGCATAAAAGAGGCGTTTCTCTATGCTAATCAGGAGAAAGTGCAGAAGCTTCCAGCCCATGAGCATGTGGCGTTCATCAACTAAAGAACACAAGAGAGAGCAAATCAGCAGTTTAAGAATGGGTCATGAACCCCTCTGAGGTTTCTGAGAAACTTTGAGAACAAATTTAAGCAAAAATCTTAGGAGGATGTTGGTGAATGAAACTTATTATCATCCCTTGCTGATAAGATTTCTCACACTACCACAGAAACCATCTCTGCTCTTCCTCCTGACCCACCACTGTACTTTCACTGTCCAGTAATGATATTCCTTGAGGAGGCTAAAAACCACCAGGCAGTGATTCTAGTTTGATCAATATTTTTTGAACTGTGCAACACTGCATCATTAAAACTTTTCACAGCGCCCTAGAAGGCTTCATTAAAGAAATAAAGTTGTGAAGTCTGAGCTGTTGCAGATTGGATTTTGTAGCAATCAAACTGTCTCTGTATATACAGTAGGAGCAGCATGATGGTGCAGTGTGGTGGTGTTTGACAGAGCTGTATGCATAATCAGTATCACCATTAGGCAACTGCCTGGGGTCTTGTGCACCAAGGGGCCTCAAGGCTGAGGCAAAGGTGTGTGTGCATAAAAAACATTTAAATAATTAATGAGTGTTAAGAATGTAAATTAGGCACCTGGACTGAATAGAGAGGATTTAAACAGAGTATGAAAGACCAAAACATTCACTAGGAAGGACTGTGGACCAGTTTAAGCCCCTCAGAGATCCCTAAAATGTGTCATATCAGCTAAATTATGGCAACTTATCTCTATCTAGAGATGTAAAACCCATAAAATATTGGGTAACTGTGCTGTAAAACTGCATAAAAATAATTTAAAATCATGATTTGTGTTAGAACAAATGGTATCTACTCCAGAGTATGTGTTTATTGTTTATTTTAAACAAGGTACCCCTTGCCTTTACATGCTAAAGAGCTGAAAAAATGTTTTTTTTTAACAACTGATAATTTAAAAGGGAAAAGGTAGTATATGGTAATGTACAAAACGCAAGCTAGTTTTCTTATCAGCTTCATTTTCTAAAAAAAACAAACAAACAGACAAAAAAAATGGTTTAAATGCGATATAAGATTAAAGCACTACACTACCCACAATTCTTAAGAGTCATAGCGTCATGTCTGATTGGTGGAACCTGCTGTTACATGCAAATTTCAGCAATTAACTGTTACTACTGAAGTTGACAGTCTTGGAAAAAGTTGGTGGCCTCTGTTGATGTTCAAGGTGATGAAAGATGGCACCATATATGTTGCCTGCCTCCAGATCAACCAGTAGGTTTTTTCCAGATGTCCCATCACAGCAGAGAACTTCAGATGGTGATGATATTATCCTTTAAAGTTTATAAACATTCCATCCTCTTTCTTTGAAGATGATATCATCTTTTTAAGTTTTATAAACATTCCATCCTCTTTCTTTGAAGATGATGTTGTCATTTAAAGTTTATAAACATTCCATCCTCTTTCTTTGAAGATGATATCATCCTTTAAAGTTTATAAACATTTCATCCTCTTTCTTTGAAGATGATGTCATTTAAAGTTTATAAACATTCCATCCTCTTTCTTTGAAGATGATATCATCTTTTTAAGTTTTATAAACATTCCATCCTCTTTCTTTGAAGATGATGTTGTCATTTAAAGTTTATAAACATTCCATCCTCTTTCTTTGAAGATGATATCATCTTTTTAAGTTTTATAAACATTCCATCCTCTTTCTTTGAAAATGATATCATCCTTTAAAGTTTTATAAACATTTCATCCTCTTTCTTTGAAGATGATGTCATTTAAAGTTTATAAACATTCCATCCTCTTTCTTTGAAAATGATATCATCCTTTAAAGTTTATAAACATTCCATCCTCTTTCTTTGAAGATGATGTTGTCATTTAAAGTTTATAAACATTCCATCCTCTTTCTTTGAAGATGATGTCATTTAAAGTTTATAAACATTCCATCCTCTTTCTTTGAAGATGATGTCATTTAAAGTTTATAAACATTCCATCCTCTTTCTTTGAAGATGATATAATCCTTTAAAGTTTTATAAACATTCCATCCTCTTTCTTTGAAAATGATATCATCCTTTAAAGTTTTATAAACATTCCATCCTCTTTCTTTGAAGATGATGTTGTCATTTAAAGTTTATAAACATTCCATCCTCTTTCTTTGAAGATGATATCATCCTTTAAAGTTTTATAAACATTCCATCCTCTTTCTTTGAAGATGATGTTTTCATTTAAAGTTTATAAACATTCCATCCTCTTTCTTTGAAGATGATATCATCCTTTAAAGTTTATAAACATTCCATCCTCTTTCTTTGAAAATGATATCATCCTTTAAAGTTTATAAACATTCCATCCTCTTTCTTTGAAGATGATGTTGTCATTTAAAGTTTATAAACTTTCCATCCTCTTTCTTTGAAGATGATATAATCCTTAAAGTTTTATAAACATTTCATCCTCTTTCTTTGAAGATGATGTCATTTAAAGTTTATAAACATTCCATCCTCTTTCTTTAAAGATGATATCATCCTTTAAAGTTTTATAAACATTCCATCCTCTTTCTTTGAAGATGATGTTTTCATTTAAAGTTTATAAACATTCCATCCTCTTTCTTTGAAGATGATATCATCCTTTAAAGTTTATAAACATTCCATCCTCTTTCTTTGAAAATGATATCATCCTTTAAAGTTTTATAAACATTCCATCCTCTTTCTTTGAAGATGATGTTTTCATTTAAAGTTTATAAACATTCCATCCTCTTTCTTTGAAGATGATATCATCCTTTAAAGTTTATAAACATTCCATCCTCTTTCTTTGAAAATGATATCATCCTTTAAAGTTTATAAACATTCCATCCTCTTTCTTTGAAGATGATATCATCCTTTAAAGTTTATAAACATTCCATCCTCTTTCTTTGAAAATGATATCATCCTTTAAAGTTTATAAACATTCCATCCTCTTTCTTTGAAGATGATATCATCCTTTAAAGTTTTATAAACATTCCATCCTCTTTCTTTGAAGATGATGTTTTCATTTAAAGTTTATAAACATTCCATCCTCTTTCTTTGAAGATGATATCATCCTTTAAAGTTTATAAACATTCCATCCTCTTTCTTTGAAAATGATATCATCCTTTAAAGTTTATAAACATTCCATCCTCTTTCTTTGAAGATGATGTTGTCATTTAAAGTTTATAAACATTCCATCCTCTTTCTTTGAAGATGATGTCATTTAAAGTTTATAAACATTCCATCCTCTTTCTTTGAAGATGGTGTCATTTAAAGTTTATAAACATTCCATCCTCTTTCTTTGAAGATGATGTCATTTAAAGTTTATAAACATTCCATCCTCTTTCTTTGAAGATGATATAATCCTTAAAGTTTTATAAACATTTCATCCTCTTTCTTTGAATATGATATCATCCTTTTAAGTTTATAAACATTCCATCCTCTTTCTTTGAAAATGATATCATCCTTTAAAGTTTTATAAACATTTCATCCTCTTTCTTTGAAGATGATGTCATTTAAAGTTTATAAACATTCCATCCTCTTTCTTTGAAAATGATATCATCCTTTAAAGTTTTATAAACATTCCATCCTCTTTCTTTGAAGATGATGTTTTCATTTAAAGTTTATAAACATTCCATCCTCTTTCTTTGAAGATGATATCATCCTTTAAAGTTTATAAACATTCCATCCTCTTTCTTTGAAGATGATATCATCCTTTAAAGTTTATAAACATTTCATCCTCTTTCTTTGAAGATGATGTCATTTAAAGTTTATAAATATTCCATCCTCTTTCTTTGAAGATGATGTCATCCTTTAAAGTTTATAAACATTCCATCCTCTTACTTTGAAGATGACATCATCCTTTAAAGTATATCTAATGTCCATCATTGGCTTTGAAGATGATATCATCCTTTAAAGTTTATAAACATTCCATCATTGCCTTTGACGATGAGGTCATGCAACTCTTTCTTTCTCATATAAAAGGTGTGAAGCAGGAATTGCTTGGTCACGTTTGGTGTCCTGTAGTGTGTATTTTTGTGGTTCTACTAATTGAAAAGAAATGCTTTTAAACATTTTTCTTCACTAGTTTTAATTGCTCCAAGCAAAAAGAAGAAGGGCCTCATTCCTCCCTTTGCCTGGGGCCTCTACAGTACTCAATCCAGCCCCCTGGCTGCATGATAGAGCTGTATTAAAGGGCTATAAGGTGGTGCTGTAGGAGGTGGATGTAAGGAAGGCCTGGGTCATCAATAATCCAGAGCAATGTCTCTCTTTGGTCCTCCATCGATCGCTCCTGATGCTATTTCTGTGTCTTTGGCGGAGTCTTATTTTAGCCGTGCAGACTAATGATTCAGAGCAGTGAGAGCAGAGACCCTTTCATGTGTACTCTCAGTGTGTGTTTGCTGTGTGTATCTTTGTTTGAAAAAGAGAGAAACGGGAGGATGAAAGAATGAGGCTGCCTGGGCGAAGCTCATGAATGTAAAATAATCTGCTGGTTTGAAAACAGCTGATAAAGAGTGAGTGGTGCAGCACTGCAGCAGTATTTACCTCTGTGGAGAGAGAGTGTCAGCAGCACACTCAGTACGTTTACATGCACCGTTAAGACAAGGGGCAGTTATAGATCCAAACTTATTTACCATCTAAGCACAACCCCAAGTCCAAAAAAGTTGGAGCACTGTGTAAAACACATATTTTATTCACAATAGAACATAAACAACAGATCAGATGTTGAAACTGAGACATTTTACTATTCATGAAAAATATGAGCTCATTATGAATTTGATGACAGCACACATCTCAAAAAAGTAGGAACAGGGCCTTGTTTACTAATGTACAGCATCCTCTCTTCTTTTAACAACAATCTGGGAAGTGAGGAGACCAGTTGTTGGAGAGAAATGTTGTCCCATTCTTGCCTGATGTAGGATTCTAGCTGCTTAGCAGTCCTGGGACTACTTTGCTGGATTTTTCCTTTTCTGGTGCTCCAAATGTTTGGTATTGGTGACTGCAGGCAGACCAATTCAGGACCTGGACTCTTCTCCTGTGAACCCATGCTGTGGTGATGGATGTTTAGCATCGTCATGCTGAAATAGTAAAGGCTTTCCCTGACAGAGACGTTGTCTAGATGGGAGCATATGTTGCTCTCAAACAGGAGTGTCAACAACCGGGGCTGGATTCTGAATTTGGATCTAACCTGAGGGCCTAACAGGGTCAACATTTAACCATAGACTGTCAACCTCAGTTTCCCCAGAAATTATATTATATTAGAAACTGAAACCATGATTTTTAATGATCAAAATATAAGATAAAAGTCAAATTCATGAGTTTTATAGGTCAAAATATAAGATGAAATTAAAAATCCTGAATTTTAACAATCAAAATTTGAAATAAACATCAAAATCATAAGTTTAAATGTCAAAATATGAGATTAAATTAAAAGTTCTGAGTTTTAAAGGTAAAACACGATTTTTAAAAGGGTTAAAATAGGGTTTAAAATGTAAAATTATGGATCTAAAAGGTTAAAAGCATGAGATAAAAGGTTCAAAACAGGATTTAAAATTTAAAATCTAAAAGGTAGAAATTTGAGATTAAAAGTCAAAATTATGAGATGTTAAGGTTAAAATATGAAATAAATGGTCAAAAGCGTAATTTTTAGTCATAACTGTGAGATGCAAGTTATAATAAAAATATGATATGATCTGGTGGGCTGGGTAAAACTGCACCATGAGCCAGATTTGGCCCCCTTGCTCTAAAAGCTCTCTCTATTTTTCTGCAGTGCCTTTTCATTCCTCTGACCACAGAACAGTTTTCCATGTCTCCTCAGTCCTTGTTAAATGAGCTTTGGTCCAGAGAAGACGGCGCTGTTTCTGGATCCTGTTCACATATGGCTGCTTTTCTCCATGATCCAGCTTTAACTGTCGTTTGTGGATGGCACGGCCAACTGTGTTGACAGAGGATGATTTCTGGAATGTTCCCGAGCCCATGCAGTGATTTCAGTACAGAATCATGCCTGTTTTTAATGCAGAGGCCCATGCAACAAGAGCTGAAGAAGCAGCTACAATTGACCACCATGTGGAGCTACAGCACTGGGCATTTAATTCTCAATCTTTGTATAATGATGAAAGTCAGAAAAATAGAGATATTGACCTGAACTGTAAGTGCGGACTGTATTTGATGTATTTATGAGGTGTTTGGGTCAAAAATGCTGCTTCTTGGAGAGAAATGGCAAGAAATGTAGAAACTCAGACCTGGTGCAGCTTCAAATTCTTCTTCTTTTGTTTCTGTAGTTCCCTTGCACACATTTTAGATTGCTAACAGAGTTAACACTCCACTTTATGAATTTCAGCATGTAATAGTGTCTGTGTTAGCATGTTAGCATGCTGACGTTTGCTCGGTGCACAGCTGTTCATCCAGAGACGTCATCTTTTTCCAAAGCTGCTCTTCTTTAATCTTTTTTCCTCATATCTGCTCACAAAAAAAGCCGGAGGGATTTTTTGCATTTACAGGGAGATTTTTTGTCACGCTCACTTTGTCATTCATTCTCTTGAGCTTGGAGTGAGGTATCTAAGCAGAGCCAAGCCAAAGTCTGCTCATTGTTTCCTGTGCTGAACGTCCCGTTCTGCTTTCTGCCAAACACTTGACATCTGCAGAGGAGGACAGACTCTGTGTCCAACTACATCTCTGCAGCTTTGTGGGAACATGTGCACAAAATTCCATTTAAATCAGTATTAGATTAGAAAAATTATAGAGCTGTAGACGTCGTCCTGTCTGTAGCTGAAGGCTAAGTCTGTCTTTAACACCATTACATTTTATGTTGAGTAGTTACATCATTATTTTGTGCTTTATGTGTAGTGAATAACATTGAAAATGTAGCCTACCAGCTAAAGGGGGTGACAGCTGGCTTTCTCAGCTCAAGACCTCAAGCAGGCATGGGAGCAGTTTGCAGCTGAGTGAGAAGTGGTTGGGATGAGGGTCAGCACCTCCAAGTCCGAGGCCATGGTTCTCCTTTGGAAAAAGGTGGATTGATCCCTCTGGATGCGGAGTGAGCCTCTGCCTCAGGTAGAGGAGTCCTAGTATCTCCCCGGGCATGCATGCAAGGATGGATGGATGGATGTATGCATGTACAGATGGATGGATGGATGGATGGATGCATGGATGGATGGATGCATGCATGTACAGATGGATGGATGGATGGATGCATGCACGGATGGATGGATGGATGTATGCATGTACAGATGGATGGATGGATGGATGCATGCATGTACAGATGGATGGATGGATGGATGGATGGATGCATGGATGGATGGATGGATGGATGCACGCAGGGATGGGTGGATGGATATTTAAGAGCGAGGAAATTTCACCACTGGACTTGTTGCACAGGTGGCATCCTATCACAGTACCACGCTGGAATTCACTGAGCACCTGAGAGCGAGCCATTCTTTCACAAATGTTTGTAGAAACAGTCTGCATGCCTAGGTGCTTGATTTTATACACCTGTGGCCATGGAAGTGATTGGAACACCTGATTTCAATTATTTGGATGGGTTAGTGCATACTTTTGGCACTATACTGCATTAAAGTCCCCTGACACAGGTCCAAAGCATCTGCGTTTGGCTGTTATTCGGAGCTAATTCCCCACCCTGACTGACATCAGTTTAGCTCAGTTGCTAGGGCAGGCCCTGGTATACAGAGGCTGCAGTTCTTGATTGCAGATTCAAATCCTCATCCTGGCTTTGCATGGTGAATGTCTTTTCCCACTTTCTCTCCACATACTTCCTGTCTCTTTGCAGATTTCCTGTTAAATAAAGGCAAAAATCAATCATTTTTAAGAGTATTTTCCATGCACATTGCACATTTTGGTCCACTTGCATCTGTTTCTATGCAAACACAGACCAAACTTGAGGTTATTTTGCAACAATGGGGCAAATAAAAGTGCAAAAATGCCTTCAAATACACTCCAGTTTTTGCTTTTTTTCAACTTCCTGACAAATTTCGAGTCTTTTACTTCTTATTTTGAGAACATATCCTCTGTGATGCCAAAGTTCACCATTTGGCTTCCTCAGGGTGTCAAAAACACAGCTGAAGAGAGGACCCTTAGGTGTCTTGGCTCTTGCTGCCCAATGGTCCTCGTGGCTGGGTTTGGGGCTCATATGGGCCATGTGGGAGGACAGCTTGCATACAGAGACTTGGTTTATTGATGCTGTGGCAACTAAGGTGCAGGTTGTGCAGCTTTCAGTGGTGTAAAGGGACATAACTAGGGTTAGGGGTCTCTTCACTGAGAGCTTATCTGTTAAAATATCTCATGTTGAAAATTCAGATAGGATCTAGAAGATTTTATGCATGTAGGAGATTTGAAGATACTTCCACTGCTGACATCAAAATGAACAAAAATGCCAGTTTAGGGACAGGTGGACCCATTTAAAGGTTATGTAATGTGTGATAGTAGAATTAACTTTTGAATCCTGGACCACAGAAGCCATTTGTGTTCTTTTTTACTCTCTCCAGGATGCTTACTCACAACATGAGCCAGGCAAAGGCAGCAAATGTCCTCTAATATGTTTTCCTTTGTGGATGAAAGTATGCTAACTCAATAATGGAAGTGATTTTATTGATGACCTCTAAGAGCGGTGTTTACGTGTCCCTGCTCCTCTCGGCGTTTAAAACTCTCCGTCTCCTGATCAGACGGGTTATTTTTAGTCCCACGCTCTCAGAGGAGACGATCTGGGCTGAGAATCTGAAGTCGAGCTGTCCTGCTCAATGTTTTGCTTTTTCTTTCTTTCTTTTTTTTTCTTTTTTTTTTTTTTCACTCTGACAGCCTCTCAGCCTCTTTATCTTTATCTCTGCTCCGTGTGTTTGAGAAGCTGCAGGTCCCCGCGTGGCGTTTGTCCTTGCATGAACGCGCCTTAGAAGCAACGGTAGAAAAATTGCAGCAATGATCACATCCGGCGTCCATGATGACTCATCAGGTTCCCTCCTAATGGTCATGTCTCTTCTCTTGCAGTGGCTCATGCGCAGGACACACACCACCACTCCACAGAGAAGCCCCTGATCCAGTGCTACAAGTGTGGGGAGCCATGTAAGGGCGAGGTGCTCCGAGTGCAGAACAAGCACTTCCATCTCAAGTGCTTCACCTGCAAAGGTACGTTACCTCACACTTCACTCATGGAAATATTCACTAAACAATGCACTTCCAGCTGGCTGCACGCAGAAATGAGTCTTTCATGACTTTTGGACTAATTTGCCCCCGACAAACTGGAGGTTGGGCCTTATTCGAGTCACCTTTTAAGTCAGGAAGACAGTTTCTCATATGCATAGATGGTGTTTAGGAAAGGAAGAACCTAGAGCTGATCAGATACGGCAAAAAATATCAGATGAGAAAACAATTATCAAAGATGAATCCTGATTTTATAGCACTTGCATCACATGAATATGTCAACTTTAAGACTGTAACACTTCAGCATGCAATAATCGCTGCATGCTGAATAAGAAAACCCACAATCTCTTAATAAAAAGATGTCGTCCATTTATGATCAAACTGCTGCTATAGCTGCATCCATGCTGCTCTCTTTTGACCAGGAACAAGCATGTCAGCTTGAAGCTTTGTGAGATGGAGATTCATTCCTGTTCAGTGCCTGTGTCATTAACCCTTGTGCCCTCCTCAAATTTACTACCCTCTGGACACCTTCGAGGCAAAAATGTACACGTACTGAAAAACCGCCATTAAACCAGCATACATCGATATTTTTTTCTACTTTTTTTTTTCATAAATCTCTTTAACAACTTCAGACCTGCTCAAAACTACCAAATATTTAATAATCTTCTAGAGTTTAACCCTTTAAATGCCAGTTTGATTATTTGAAATATTTCATTTTTTACGGCAAAAAACAAAAAGTGAATTATTTTCCATATAATAAATAGTAGAAAGATGGGGCTTTGGTGCTGATAAGAGTCTAGAATGGGTCAAAGATTAGCAACAAAATAGATTTTTTTGCATTCGTATTTTTTACATAATATCAGAAATACCCTCTGGACATCTTTGAGGCAAAAATGCCCCCATGGACCTCCATTAAAACCAGGTTTTTTAATCTCACTGTCACTGCAGTATAAAATCATGCATTCTCTAATGTAAGCATTTCAATGTGAAGAAATGTAGTGAAATTTGGCATTTTTACCGTTTTCCACCAGATTCAACCATTTACCCATTGTAGGACCATGCACCAAATTCTTCTATTTTTGCCCATTAAATTATGGAGAGTTTTGTTAAAGTTTAAAAGGGTTAAAATTCTGAGAATTATTGGATGTTTGGTAGTTTTGAGCAAGTCTGAAGTTGTTAAAGAGATTTATAAAAAACAAAGTAGAAAAAATATTGATGTATGCTGATTTAATGGCAGTTTTTTGCACATGTACATTTTTGCCTCGAAGGCGTCCAGAGGGTACAAAATTCACTGAGAGAGTATGAATGACATTTAAGAGTAGGACATGTTGGATTTCAAAAATCTAACTAGAAAGAAAAGTTCCTGTAAAAATTCATGCCACAAGCTCTAAAACTGACAAAAAGATCACAAATAAAAAAAAAAAAAAACGTCGAGAAAAATGGACAAAAATGCCCGAGGAGGACGTAAGGGTTTAACTGGACTGGGCTGTAGGGGTTAGCATTGTTGCCTCATAGCAAGAAGGTTCCTGGTTTGCTTTCTGTGTGGAGTTTGCATGTTCTCCCCGTGCATGCGTTGGTTCTCCCCGGGTGCTCCAGCTTCCTCTCACCACCAAAAACATGCTCATTAGGTGAATTGGTGACTCTAAATTGGCCGTAGGTGGAGCGCAATCTTACTGGAACGCAATCTTACTGCTTGGACATGCAACCCAGATGATCAGTCTTTGTTGGGATTTCCAGTGTTTCTATCCAACGACTGTGGCTCAGATTGTTTTGGCACTGCTCTGCTGCATATTTATCTTTTAGCCTTCAATGCCAGCAGACACTTGACTCCAGCATACCTGCAGATGATGGCAGCAAAACAGAGAAAAGAAGCAGATTTAATGAACACAACCATGACCGGCTCTGGCAGCACAAACTGAATGAAAGCAAGCAAGTGTCCTATTATTGTGACAGGATCAAATTAGCTCTGAATTTTAAAACTTCACACCCTTAGCAGCCAGTTTTCACACCAGACTCCCACATTCTTCTTCTACTATTCAGAGAAACGCTCGTCTAATCTGTCTGAGAGCTCATTCTGAAACTGTTCACGGCTTTTTTTACAAGACAGTCCTTTCAGGAGCACAATATTTTTGTCTCACATGAGGAAAGCTGAGCCAGTAACCAGTAGTAAATAGAGTGAAACCCATCCAAAGATGAGATTTCACTACTGGAAACGTCAGTTTGGAGATGTAAGCAGCAGGCGGTGTTGGACGCTCCCTCATGCGTGATGGTTGCAGCTGCAGTCAGAGCACGAGATGTTTGCAGGGCAACGTCAGGTCAGCTCTGCTCTCAATTTATTATGTGGCTGCACATGTGAATAAAAGCTCCTTCTTTTATCAACGACAGGGCCCTAGACGACAGGAATTTTAAAGCCTTCTACTATTCTTCACTTAGTAATGGCCACATAAATAAAATAGGACCAACCATGCAGGGATTCTCCAGAGGGTGAGAGACTGTGAACTCAAGCATCAGAACATTTTTATCAAATATACAAAGTCTGAAGCAGACTGAGACGGTAAGAGCGATAACTTCCTGTTTCATGGCCTGATACTGAAATTCACCCACTCCAGGAAGACTGTAAAATAACAAATCATTCACCACTTCTCTTCATCTTTTTTACCTCCACCAAGGAGGTCATGTGATCAGCAGGGTTTGTTCGTTTGTTAGCAGCATAACTCAAAAAGTCACGGACGGATTTTGATGAAATTTTCAGGAAATGTCAGGAATGGCATAAGGAAGAACTGGTTAGATTTTGGGACTGATCTGGATCACCGTCTGGATTCAGGAATTTTTTAAAGGATTCTTGACTATTGCTTTTCTAGTTTGCCATGTTTTTACCACTTTATGATCCTTTTTGCCAACTGCAACTCATTTTTTGTCGTGTTTATCCCACTTTTTGACCCTTTTAGCCACCTGTAGCTCATAATTTGCCATGTTTTTACCACTTTTTTTTTTACCCTTTTTTGCCACCTGTAGCTCATTTTTGTCATGTTTTCACCACTTTTTGACCCTCTTTGCCACCTGTAGGTCATTATTTGTCATGTTTTCACCACTTTTTGACCCTCTTTGCCAACTGTAGGTCATTATTTGTCATGTTTTTACCACTTTTTGACTGTTTTTGCCACCTGTAAAAAGGTGGCAAAAATGACAAAAAGGGAGGGGAAACAGGACAAAAATGGGCAAAAAGGTGGCCAAAAGAAGAGGCAAAAATTTGGGAATAAAGGAAACAAGCGGTATTTAATGGCAAAAAAGTAGCTTATTTAGACAAAATGTGGCAAAAAATGGGAAAAACGTGGCAAAAAGAAGTTGCAAAAATGGGTAAAAAATAGGAGTAAAGGGGGTATTTAATGGCAAAAGGTAGCTTAAATGGGGAAAAAATGGCAAAAAATGTTGAAAAGGGGCAAAAATGTAGGAAAAGGGGAAACAAGTGGTATTTAATGGCAAAGGTAGCTTAAATTGGCAAAAAGTAGCAAAAAAATGGTGAAAAAGCTCAAAAATGGGTTAAAAGTGGAATAAATGGAGGAAAAAGTGGCAAAAAGAAGTTGCAAAATGGCAAAAGAAATAGGAAAAAGGGGGTGTGTAATGGCAAAAGATAGCTTAAATGGGTGACAAGTGGCAAAAAATGGTTAAAATGGCAAAAAAGTTTCCCTTTTGTTAAGGTTTTCTGGGTGAGTAATATTTAAAATGGAGACATAAAAGAGCCACAAATCATCACAAAAGAGCCACATGTTGCTCCAGAACCACAGGTTGAGTATCACTGACTTAGATCTATGCAGAATCCTCCCACTGAACTGTCAGCTCTATGAAATGAACTAAATATGACCATAGCACAATGTCAGGCCTCAAACTAGTGCAACTCCGGTCTTCCTCCAAATCTACCTGCATCTCCCAGTCCTTAACCCCCCTTTAGCTGGCCTGACTCATGCACTTCAAACTCTCTCTCCCTCACACATAAACTGAACAGCTGATTACATCCTGCCTTCACCTGTCGTCTTCTGATTCCTGCTGCTAGACTTAAAGAGCTCAGCGTGGATGCAGCTACAGCAGCAGTTTGATCAGGACTGGACATTTCTTTATGAAAGAAGAGCAAAGGACCACACTGAAGATTTTCTCCTGCCCCAAGTTTAAATCACCAGGTTTACTCCTCAGCAGTGGTGCATGCCTCCTACATCTGTGTGTTGTTGCTCTGATTGGCCCGTAATGAATGTGGCAGATCTTTGTTCAGTCACCCTCCAAGGGTGCATGAGCCTGCAAGAGTACATCCAGTGTTTGGTTTGCAGGACTTTGCTCTGCTCTCAAACATGGAAAAATTATATTTTGATTTCTCTTGTCCCTGAAGGCCACAGCATTCATACTTTCCTAACAAGGTGGATCTATGTTATCACTACTCATTTTCACCTCTTAGTCCTGCATACTGTCATAAAGGAAGCATCCAGACTGCTATTAAAAGTCAGAGCACTAATAATCCGTCAGCTTTTACCTTAATTATGATGGAGCCGCCCCCGGCTGCCCATGCAGGCCCCTCATGTTTCTGAAGCTGCCCTTCTAAAGTTAATCTGCGACTACAGCGCGGTTAGTGTTAGCTTAGTTCACCATAGGCTCAGAATAACTCGGACAAACACTGAGATTAGCACCTAATTCTGTCCTTTACAAGTGGATATAAATGCCCTCTGTGTGCAAACGAGTTAGCCGTCGCCAAAGAAGACACGCAGACAGCTTTAAGTTCTGACCTTTCTAAATTTAACACGCCGTTGTCAGTCCCAAACCTGGACTGGAATTAATCATCTGTTGTGTTTGTGCCCAGTTCACAGAGATTACCGACACTTAGAAAGGTTAAAATGTCACTGGCCAGAAGAATCAGAAACGGCTGCTTTTCAGAAGTTTATCAACTTTAAATGCCAAAAATTGAACCTGAAGTCACGTCATATTCCTAAACTGCCTTTCTAATGCTCCACTCGTGTTAATTCAGCAGCATGCGTCTTTAAAGCCTTGACTTGTTTGGACCTCACAGGCTAGTTTTCTCTGCACTCGGTTAGCTTACAGGCTAATCTTATCACCTTTGAGCCTTAATGCAATTAAACCTGATGCTGTCACTCATTCACTCCCATTCATCTGCAGGGTTTAGCCCTGCTCATTGCATAACAATGATTAGGTGCAGACTCTAACACACATAGTAGAATGTAATATTTTCAGTCTCGTCTGAGGAGTTCTTAAAAGTCATCGTCGTCTCAGGATTACTGAGCATGAAGTCAGGACCTGTGTCTGAAAACATTCTGGAGTTTACACAACATTTCTGTGATTGAGTTCTTTAAATCATGGAGAAAAAATGACAAATGACAATAATAATGGCTGGTAGCCTTTTAATGAAAAATACAGATTTAGATCCAGACTTTCCATGGATGCATCCATCTATCCATCAGTCCATACATCCTTCCATGCATTCATCAATCCATTCATGCATGCATCTATCCATGCATCCATCCATCCATTTATCCATCCATCCATCCATGCATCCATCCACCCATCCATCCATGCATCCATCCATCCATTTATCCATCCATCCATCCATGCATCCATCCATCCATTTATCCATCCATCCATGCATGCATCCATCCATTCATGCATCCATCCATCCTTCTATCCATCCATCCATTTATCCATCCATGCATTCACCCATCCAGTTATCCATCCATCCACCCATCCTGGAAGATTTATACAAAGATCTAACAGGTTTTATTGTTAGAATAGTTTTATATCTGACAGCACAGGCTGTATACAGAGGTGGTCTGGGATGCTTTCATCCAGTTTGGATTGGTTGTGTTTATGTATGTGCTAGCATGCTTTAAAGACCACCTTATCAACAGGAGTGATCTGTAGTATCCTGCTAGCATATAAAAAACACGACTATTACTGTCTGTCCAGCCTGATGGGAATTTTAGCTCCTTTTCAGCTCAACAAAAAGATCTGGTAACCTTGCAAAGCAGATGCATTCACCCGTTATCGTGTTTCTTTCTGGTGAATCCATCTTGCAAAGCTCCCATCTAAACAGATTGGGCCCTGTTAGAAAGTGACAGGACCAATCAGCGTCGAGGGGCTGTACTTTCAGGTGTGGCAGAGTCGGGACATAAGCAAACAGCAACAAGAGGCGGAAGAGATTAGTGTGGATGCTGCCAAAGCGTAAGGACAGTGAGAGCAGGTATCAGGTCAGGACTGAAGATGGATCGTTTATGGATGCGTGGACTAAAGCGCAGTCACTTGGTATCTGAATTACCAAAACGGATCATTAATGTAGGATTCAAACAGGGTAGAGTCTCTTCTGCAGGATTTATCAGTCTAAAATGTCTAAGTGCTGTATTTCTGTGAATATAAGCATTCGTTGATACAATCAGCAGTCATTAATAGAGTCATACCAACACTGAAATATCTCAAACTCTCCTTTGTTCCATAATTGATTTCTTACATTCCCGTGTTTCATGTTTGTATAGATGACAAGGTTATAGATGAATGGAAGGAAGCCTAATGGAGACTGACGGAGTGCTTTGGAGTATTTGGAGCCCGTTATCTTCAGAAACAGATCAAGGCCAGTTCCTTTGCTGCACAATAGTAACACTGAACAGCCTACCTCCACACCACAATGAAGGACCTTGCAGAAGTCGTGCTGATTAATCGAGTCCAAAGAAAGAAGGTTTTTTTAGAGGCTGTGCACACTGCTGATGAAAGGCTTGGAGAATATCTTTCATGTTGTAGCGCTCAGAGCCTTTAGATAGTATTTTTCACTCATTCACTCTCAGCACCCCTCCATGCATTGAGTGAACATCTCAGCATTAGCCGCTGAGGCGTGGTGGGAGTTTCACGGCTTGTTGGTTGGCTGCTTTATGTGTTAAAAGGGCAGAGCGCTGAATGACCCAACTCTATCTGTGTCCTGTACAGTGTGCGGCTGTGACCTCGCCCAGGGGGGCTTCTTCATGAAGAATGGAGAGTATCTGTGCACGCTGGACTACCAACGAATGCACGGCACCCGCTGCAACGGCTGTGGGGACTTTGTGGAGGGGGAAGTGGTCACCGCTTTGGGCAAGACGTACCACCCCGCCTGCTTCGTCTGCACCATCTGCAAGTAAGAAAAAAAAAACACATTATAGGGCAGTGATAAAGCACAGATCAGCCCAGAGAGACGTTACTACTGTAAATCAAAGGAATAAAGCTGGACTATCAGTGAAACAGCAGAGACACACCCATGAAATGAGGCCTGAAAGGGCTCTGGGTCAATAAGAATTCAATTTAAAGAGGACATGGACCCATCCCAGTCCTCCTGATTACATTGGTTTTAAAAAGATTTTTGACTGAATTTCATCCAGATGTACCCTCTGCTTCCCATCATATCAACTGATCCTGACTAGGAAATGCAACGCTGCAGATTTTTAGATCTGAAATTTAGTGATCAACTCATAGTCTCCAAATATTGGAGCATAATATGTGCAACGTGTGATATTTTGAGGCGATAAATAAGAGCTACTATGTTTGCAATCTTAATAAATTGTACTGAAGTACTAGTATTTTGTAGACAGATTTATATGTGCAACTTTTGAATCTAAAAACAAAAAAACAAAGATTAGCAGTAATAATGTTAAGTACTGTCCCATACTTTATCAGATCAGTCCTTAACCCTCTGACCCTCATCCACCTTCACTGGCTCCCTATCAAGTCCCGTATCAACTACAAAGTCCTCCTCCTCACATACAAATCTCTCCATGCTCTGGCTCCTCAGTACCTTTCTGATCCCCTCCATCCATACACACCATCCCGCAACCTTCGATCTTCAGACACTGGCCTACTTTCCACACCCAAAACCAAACTCCGAACCTATGGAGACAGAGCCTTCAGTGCTGCAGCCCCCACCCTCTGGAACACTCTTCCTGCAGACATCCGTAGCGCTCCATCTCTGGACATTTTCAAAAAACGTCTCAAGCACCACCTGTTCACCACAGCCTACAGTCTTCACTAAACCACCCCTAACACTCATCCTACCCCTCACACAGTTTGTCCATGTCTATGTGTTCCTGTAAATTGCCTTGGGTTTCTTGAAAGGCGCCAGACTGCCGCTCTGGTCTCACTGACTGCTATTAATTTTGTTTCATTTTGCTTTGTTTTATTTTTGTGTTGTTTCTTTGCCATGCATTGCATCCTGCAGCATCCTGTTGTGTTGCATCCATTATATGTTGTATCACTCAAAGTGTGTGAGAGTGAGCCTCCCCAAAGAGAAAATTATTCATTCGGTGGACCCCCACCCACATAAAGATTCAGATTTAAAAAACTTAACCATACTTTCAAACATTTATGTCTAATTTTAAATATTTTTTAACATTTTTATATCTTTGATATTTTGGTCTGCCAACGTTCTTTAACATCCGTCTTTACCAGGTAATCAGTTATTTGGTTTCAGTAATGAATTTATTGCCAATACTACCTGATTATTCTGCTCTGATAATCCTTAAAGCAGCGTTACTCAACCAAAGAGCCAAACTGTTGAAAAATACCTCTGCAAAAGCCACAATCTAAGAGGTGAAAAGTGGTAAAAACAGCTTGAAGTTGCAATAAAAATAAGTTAAAGATGGCAAAAATTGTCAAAGATCAGCAAAAATGGGTGAAAATGGGCAAAAATGAGGATAAAAAGTGAAAAAAGATGGGTGATAACAGACAAAAAAATGAGTAACAGGTGGCAAAAAATTGACCAAAAGTGCAAAAACAAGGCAAAAAACGGTTTAAGAATTAGTAAAAAGCAGTCAAGAGTGTCAACAATGGGCAAAAACAGTAAAGAAGTGGTATTTAATGACAGAAGGATGCTTAAATGAGCGAAAAGTGGCAAAAAATGTTGAAAAAGGGCAAAAATTTGAAAAAAGTGGCAAAAAGTAGAAAAGTGGTATTTAATGACCAAAGGTAGCTTAAATGGATGAAAAGTGTCAAAAAATGGTATTAAGGGGCAAAATGTTTTTCCTTTTTTAAGGTTTTCTAAAGGAATAATATTTAAAATTAAGATATAAAAGAGCCATGCATTATGGTGTAATGCATGGTTACGTGTATGATGTAATTTTATATAATTAGATTGTATGGAACAGTATCATATCCTGTCTTAATGTAGCCGGAGACGAGTTTGCCGATAATTTTTGATTTTTTAAAAACTCGATAGCTGGTGTCATCCCTATGCTCTTGTTAAAGATATAAATATATTTAGATTTGTATTGGAATCATACCAAAGTTTAAATGAAGGCATCATAACAACCATAATATTGTCCTGTATCATATTGCATCCGATTTCATCACCAGTGGACTGGTATTTTATGGTATCACACCGTCATTTTATGTCCTTTTTTTATTGCTTTTCATTGCATCATGTTGTTTCCTGCAGAACGTCTTCCTCTCATGTCGGTGTCCATCTTTGTTTACAGCAAACAGTAGCAAAGGGATTCTGCTGATAAACAAACAAAGTTAAAGTCCAGAGAGTTCTGGATCCCGGCCGACGGTGTACAGTACTCTGCCGTCTGTCACGTTTGAGTCATGAGTGTAAACGGCGTCCTCGGGCTCGCAGTGTTGACTCTCATCCTCATCATCAGGCCCAGCTAATAAACACTTGCCCACGGGCCGCCGCTCTGGTCTCACTGACTGATTGTTGTTGTCGCTCTGCTTTCAGACGGCCGTTCCCCGCCGGGGACAGAGTGACCTTTAACGGGAAGGACTGTCTGTGTCAGTACTGTGTTGAGCCCATGTCTCCAGGACCCAAGGATATCCTCGGATCCAGCAGTAAGTACAGTTAATGTCTGTGAGGGTGGGTTCGCTAAGGGATCCTGGACCTGGATCTGAGTTTACCTGACCTCACAGTCCTAATGAAAACACACTGTACTTTACTTTAGCACTGTACTCAAGTCTGCTTGAAGAGGTGGTCTCAGTCATGTGGACTCTGGCACGGTGTCAGCGTGAATGCAACCATGCCAGAGCATGGTACTCACACAGTCTTAAAGGCAATACTTAACATCTGACTCTTCAAAAACAGTCATATCTGTGCAGCACGGCCCGTTTCATCTGATCTCTCTGGCAGATTTGTAAGTAGGGAGATGAAAATGATAAAGAAAAGATAAAAGTAGCAGGATGGACTCCATTATCCACACAAAGCATTAATAAATGCCCTGTTCCCTCTTCTGACTCCTCTTGGGGGGGATTAACTATGCATACTGCCACCTACTGTGCAGACTGTGCACATACAGCTCCTTCAGAAAGTTTATGTTTCAGCCTGATACTACAGTCCAAAAAAATCATTTTTATTCTCATTAATCTACACTCAGTGCCCCATCATTACAAAGTAAAAACAGAATTTTAGAAATTTTTGCAAATTTGTGAAAAATAAAAAACTGAAATATCACACTGACAGAAGTACTCAGACTATTTTCTCAGTACTCAGCTGAAGCTCCTTTGCAGCAATCACAGCCTCTAGTCCACGGGTGTCAAACTCAAGGCACAGGGGCCAAATGCTGCCCATGGTGCAGTTTTACCCGGCCCACAAGATCATATCTGGATTAGAGTTGGCCAGCTGCTATGAGGTCTGCAGATTTCCGCCAGTAAAAAAAAAATTAAATTTAACCTTTAAGATAAAAAAGAAAAATCCTTGTTAAGTTATAAAAATCTGAAAAAGCAGAGAGTAGAAATAATTAGATAAAAAGTCAGGAATTAATTTGTTTTTTCATTTCATATTTTGATTTTGCATCCCAAGATTATGACCGAAACTTAGGATTTTGACATTTTATTTCATATTTTGACCTTTTAAATTCATAATTTTAATGTTTTTTTCTCATATTGTGACCTTTTAGAGTCACATTTTTTCCTTTTAAATCAAATCTTGACCTTTTAAACTCCTAACTTTGATTTTTAATCCCATGTTTTAATTTTTTAACTCCTGATTGAGAATTTTATCTCATATTTTGACCTTTTAGAGTCACAATTTTGAATTTTATCATCTAATTTGACTTTTTAAACTCTTGATTTTGTATTTTATTTCATATATTTTTCTTTTAAAAACCGTATTTGACTTTACATTTTGTATTTTGACCTTTAGGACTTATAAAGTTGACTTTTTATCTCAGATTTTGGGCCTTTAAAGTCATTTATCTATTTAGCATTTATTTGACATGGACACACAGTAACATTAATGCTGTGATATTTAATCATTTTAACTTTTCTTTTAGAAATCTTAAAATCATTTATCATCACTGTTTAATTTCCCCCAAAATTCATTGTCTGTGAAAACACGGTTGACAGTTTCCAGTTAAATTGGGACCCTGTTAGGCCCTCAGGTTAAACCGTAATTCAGATTTCAGCCCCTGCTGTGATTGAGGTTGACACCCCTGCTCTAGTCTCTTTGAATAAACTTGGATTGGGGACTTTCTTCTATTCTTCTTGACAAATCCTCCCAAGCTAATAATTATTTTGTGTATTTGAAAGTCTGGCCCTCAGAGTTTCTGTCAAGAATAAATCTGGCCCTTGTGCAGATATACTTGATGAGTCCTGCCATACAGTGTGAGAAAAGGTTGTGAACAGTTTATCTCACTCTTCAGAGCCTCAGTCATGTTCTCTTACAGTCGGAGGTCAGGGAGGCTCTGACTTTATCCGGAGTAGAAAAAGTGCCACGGCCACTACATCTGAGGATTATTTTGACAAATAATCAGGAGTGACAAGCCTCAAACTGGGCCAGGACCTCCATCAGCTGCAGGATGCAGCTTCATATTCAGCAGTGGTATCACTGACAGGAGAGAAAACAACTGTATGAGAAAAAAGAGAGAACAGCAGCAGCAGAGGATCCTTTCCTGCAGCTTTGTTACGCTTGAAAAGACTGAGTGAAGTGGAGGTATCATTCAGGGAGTTCCTCCACCTCAGTCTTCTCCAAACACAGCGGCGTTCAGCATTCCTTTATGAATAACACCAAGACGAGTTGAACTGAATAATGTATGGACATGTATTTCTCCTCTGCCAGAGCTGGGAATGTGCAGCCCACAAACCCCTCCTCTACCAACTCTCCTCTCTCTCCCCTCTCCTCTCTCTCCCCTCTCCTCTCTCTCCCCGTGGTCTCTCAGTTGGTGTTTGAAGAGCTTTTAGACAAGGTCACCTATAAATAAGGCATGCTGATTCTCCTCACGTCATCATGGCAGCCTCATTATGCCTTACGTAGTTACCGTCCCCCGTGGTTGCAGAGGGCTCTGTGTTACTTTCATCCTCCATTCATTAAAGACGAGATGACAGGATGATTGTTCTTTTAGAAATCAACCTTTCACACTTTAAGAGCCTCGGGATCCCACTTTGATGTGGAAGGAGCTTTTAGAACCACGGTAAGGGAGACGTGGATGATAGAAAGAGGCAGCTGTCAGAGCATGCTCAGTTACCCTCTACCACCACCTAGTGGCCTGGACTGGAACTAAGGAGACGACTCACTCTGCAGGAACTCATTCAGCTCCCGGTGGTGCTGATGCAACCGCAGGGTTGGGAAATACGTCAAGTTTTTATGAAATATCCATATGCACTACGTGGACAAAAATATTTGGCCACACCTGTTAACTATTTGACTTCCTGTTTCAATCTGAGCTGTTACTGCAGGTGTAAATCACCACCTATCAATGCAGTCTCAAACATTTGTGCTCCCTCTATAAGCCACCTTTCACCTCCACCCCAGCTCCTCCTTCATGCGATACCTCAGCCTGTGACCCCCAAAATAAATGTGCTAGGGCAAAGGACCCCCTCTGCACCCAAAGGTGGTTGAACAGCGATGAACATTCAAGAATAGTCATGTGCAGACAAGACTGTACATGAGGAGGGATACAGGGGAAGGTTTCTGGGACCCAGCCAAAATGGCGGCCCATGGTGGTCAGCAAAACCATGCTCCATTGTAAGGTTAAGCTGTGAAAACCACATTTTATATTTGCCCTGAATAATAACCACTCTTATCAATGAAACAAATATCTTTATTTATTCATTTGTGTGGTAAATAGCATTCTTTAAATAAAAAATAACTTTGTGCAGAGAACACACTACCATGATTTGGAACCAGATTCAGGCAAGAGAATAAATGCTTGGACTAAAAGTAAAGACTAAAATGTGAGGACTTTTTATGGACTAAAACTAGACTAAAACTAAAAATAATTGCCAAAATGAACACTGATGCTTTCCACATGCGTTTGTGGAGGGCCAAATATAGATAATGGCAATACGAGCAGATTAACAACTGCTAATAAAGAGAAAACTCAATTTGCCCTGAAACCTGCATTTATTCACTCATGTGTGTCTCGCTGCATGAACCTAATCTTTATGTTTTTTAACTCCTTCCTCTCTCCTCTCTGCAGACTGTGCAGGATGTGGTCGGGACATTAAGAACGGACAGGCTCTGCTGGCGTTGGACAGACAGTGGCACCTGGGCTGTTTTAAGTGTAAGGCCTGCAGCAAAGTGCTGACTGGGGAGTACATCAGCAAGTAAGCAGCTCATATCTGCACCAACGACAGGATTTATGGTTAAATGTAGCCCTAACTCATGATATGACACTTCACTGATGTTTAACTATCCCCTCTGTTCTCAGGGATGGCGCCCCCTACTGTGAGAAGGACTACCAGATCCATTTTGGGGTTCAGTGTGAAGCGTGCCACCAGTTCATCACAGGGAAGGTTCTAGAGGTGAGACAGGCTCATGAATACACCTGTGATTGGCTGTCGTTTAGAGTCACATGTCTGTCCGTGCAGCCAGGATGTAGAATTCATGAACTGTTTCTGTAAACAAACATTTCAGTTTTTCCTGCTCTCCTAATCTGGATTAGACATCAGGATTATATCACAGCAGTTACAGATACAATAAGCAGAATTTACACACTGACATATATATTAATGTAAAAGAGAGCATTCCCATGTTATGTTTTTGTAATTTAGGTCTTACAGTATCTCGAATATTTCCAAAAGTTTTTTTCAAAGACAGCCTCCTTCTCAATCCTTCTTCCAGTTTTGAATTAAGGGCTCTGTTCAGTTAAAAGCTGCCATGTTAAAGTGCTTTTACTAGAGAGAAACCGACATATTAGCTACGTTCACACTGCACTTAAAAGTGACCTGAATCTGATTTTTTTCTGACAGTGTGAACAGCGCAAGTCACATTGAATCTGACCTTTTCGAGTCAGATTCAGGTCACTTTTGTATGTGGTTCTTATGGTGCGTTCGATTGTACTCGGAAAGATCTTTCTGATCCGACTTTCGAGGTAAATGCTTTTCATCGCGTAAGCTTGAAAAACATGGCCGGCTGCAGTAAGCTGATGTTTGATTGGATGTTTTTCGAGGATCAAAAATTTCTGCAGGTGAAATATATTAGCTACTTGAGGGAGAGAGAGAAAGAGAAACGTCATATGCTGTAAGTATGACTTGAACGCAACAGCGAGGGGAATCCTGCATGCGTCATTGACCTTATAAGGGCATCAAAGCGAGCTCTGCAGAGGCCTGCACTGTAGTAACACAAATGCTAAATTAGACGACACATAAAAGTAAAAGTTGAGGAGAAAGTGACTCTGTTTACCTCTCACGGTGTGCAATGCCAGTTTGCTATCACGTCATTGCGACCGACTCGGGCTGCTTGGATCCTACCTGAAATCCCGGTTTTGAGTCCCGAGCTCAAGGACCGACTGCACTTTTCCAATTCGGAGGTCGGATTTAGTTCCGAGTACAATTGAACGCAGCATAAATCAGATACATATCTGATCTTTTTGAAGTTGACTGCAGTGTGAACAGGCAAACAAAACAATCAGTTCTAGCCTTTGTTTTCATTCATTGATTTCTCACAATGAAGGAGAAATGCAGTGAAAAAGGCACTTCCAGATTCACGCTGGAAGTGCCATCAGGGAACATGTGCATCCTTGCATCCTAAAGAATGTATGCCATTCTGTAGTGGTGTCCGAATTCACTATATAGTGCACTCATTCTTTCCCACAATGCATTTTGAAAAATAGTGAACAACCAATGTGCACTAGCCCAGCAATATTAACCATCATGCATAGCGGTTGCTGCTCTTAAATATGCAACGAATGAGAGGAGCACAGGAACACTAAAAACTTTATTTACTTTACTTTTTAGTTTGTTGGTTTTAACCAAATGTTCAGGATTGAAACCAGAGTAACTCTGAGGATTTCGAGTCATGAGACCATCATCTTTATGCAAAAATTAAGTTACATTACACACAAAAATGAAGATTATTTTACCACTAAAGACACAAGCCTTTCTTTTATCCATTAGTATTTTTATTTCTTTGGGAAAATACATCACATTTAGGATCAGTTTTCAATTATTTTCTACCAGGCGCTGTTATGGAAATCTACGAGCCGTTGCTGCCAAACGTTTTAATTGTGAGACGGTGATGACGTCATCGCTTGCGGCAGAAGTAGTGTCCAAAATCATTTTAGTGTTTTGCAGTTGAGTCCACTATATAGTCCATTATATGCTGCTCACTATAGAGTGGATAGGGAGTAGGGAATGAGTGAGCGGTTTTGGACACAGCCAATGAGTCAGCACAGAGTGCTGCAGCCCAGGGGTCTGTTCAGATTGTCCTTTTTGCTTAGGAAGGTTCCTAACCGAGTGAAACGACCCGGAAGCATTTTAGTGTCGGCCATGATAAAGGCCGTTCAAATTCTCCAACTGAAAAGGAAAGGAGCTTGATTCCTTCCTTCCTTTATTATCTCCTTTAGCCTAGGAAACACTGGACCATCCTTTACCAAAGGAGAGATGAAAAGACGACCCACAATTCTTTGCCTAAACTTAATTTAAACTGACACACCTGTTGACCGCTCATCAGAACAAGTGAACAATGACTGTAGCTTTACTAGCTCCGATTTAAACCGTAAAATTCAGTCAAACGTATAATCCATGTGATAAACAGAGGAATATTACAGTCATGAAAACTGTATCAGTCCAGTTATGATAACTATTTCATTTCTTATTTCCATTTTATTCAAATAGTAAACTGATCAGTTTTTTAAACTGCATTTGTTTTGCTATTTTGATTTGATTTGATAATACTTCATTGTCAGATGCAAGATCTGAAATAGTAAAGTAAATGTGATTAACGTTTGTAAATCTCAACCAATTAAAGTGATGAAGTCGGCATGTTGCCATGTTGTTGTTATTATATCTATCATCAGAATTATGCAGGGAAGACGCGTTTTATAGAACTTTTCACATGACGAGCTGAAAGAAAGACAGAACCAGAGAAGACTAACATTAACAGGGATGAGAGAATTAAAGAAAATGGATAGGTAGGGAATAAAACAAAAGTATTTAATAGCGTTGTGAAATAAAAGGACTTGAATATTATTTATCCAGATGTACTGACTTAGCAGAAAGTTCAGATTAAGAGAAAAGTTTCTGCTGTTCTGGATGTTTACAGTCACAGTTCCTCTTCCTGAAGAGACTTTAGGATATGAAAATCTTAATGAGCTCATATTTATCACTGACGTTTTAGCGTTTCATTAGCAGCACATAACAACACGGAGAACGCACCGGAGGTAGGCCTAGATGTGAATTTTGTAGTCCATCAATGTTGAATTGTAGTTTTTATACAAAAAACACACGTCACGTCTGTAACACCCGCCTAGGGGAAGTGCAGTCGGATTCCTTAATCACCACAGTTCTCCTTTCCTATCCTCTTACTCCCACCTTTCCTTGACCCTGTGACGTTTTTTGTCGGGGTCAAGGAAAAGTGGATAGGAAAGGACTTGGGAGGTAATTTTTTGGACTTTTTGAACGGACCCCAGGTGTCTATATCAGCTTGCCACACCTGGCCCTCATCATGGCCAATCAGCTCACACACACCTGGCATAGCACTGATTGATTCACACTGTGACTGATCAGTTTAAAATCTTGCAGCAGTTATCACAGTAAAAAAGACAAAAGGTCTCATCATCTCATACTAAAATGAGAAGCTCTTTGACATTGTATTTGTTCATTCATCTCATTTCATATCATAAATAAATATTCAAAATCTCCACTGTGCATTACATTTTTACATGTAGGTGTAAAGTCTAAAATAATTCAGTTAAAATTATGATATTTAAATATTTACTGCCCATATCTAAGCTAGAAGCTCACTGCATTTACTCTGAATAATTCTGTATTTTCTAATATGCATATATACAGTATCTAATAAAGAAAAGATGTAGTGTCACTTTTTCCCTGATATTTTTCAGTCCTACAAGGCACCAGTTTTGGATTTCTCCTGTAAAGCAACAGTAGATGTTCATTTCTTCAGCTTTATCATTAAAATAACAGCTACTGCATGTTTCAAACATATCAAAAAGCAACAAAGCCTCAGAAGTTATTAAAACTTATGGGATTTAAAAAAACAATCAAAAGAGTCTGGCATCTTTTGCAGCAGCTTTTAGTTAAAAATATAACTCAAGCTTTAAAGCTTTGGTGCGTTTTGATACCATAACAGAGATGATATCATTTTAAAGGTGCAGCATTCTGCCAGTCTTAGCCTGTGACGTCTCATCTCTGCCTCTCATAAATCACTGACGGCATGTTTCTCTGGATGCAGAGGTAAATGTAGTTTGATAATCTCTTGTGTAATCTCTCCAGCATTGAGCCAAGCAGACTCCTGACATGACTGCAGTTAATGAAAAGATTAATTTGAGCAGATTTTTGGTTCATGTCAGTAAATAAACATGCTAGCACATGCAGATGCACACATTAGATAAATATAACCTCTTAAATGATTGGATAATAAGAAGTGGTCACTGTTTTATCACTAATGTAATCATGAGTGTAATCGGAGCTGGTTTTCTATACCAGCCCCGCTCCTTTAGTTGGTCTCATACTCGCCTGTCCGTCCTGCAGACGGTGATCCAGTCAGACCAGAGTTATGTGTCGTTTAGTGGTATGAAAATGTCACAGCGAGCCAGCCAGGCTTACAGTAATCCAGCACTAAGGCAGATCTTTGTGACAATGGCGGAAAGGCTTCAGTGTTTCTGAGCTGCAGCCAACAGATCAGACTGTCTGATCACCGACCCAAGAACAGAGACGGTAAAAATAATGGAGCACGCCGCCGTTAGTGAGGCTGCCTTTGAAGCCGGGAGTTTAGGATTTTAGCCTTCAGATGCTAGTTTTCTTTAGGATACAGTGACCATATTTGGTTATTTTTATTTTCATTATCTATACTATCAAAAACTACTGTGACTAATTTCAGGACATAAGGATATTTTCAACTCATTTTAGAAATTATAATCCGGATGGAGCGGAGCGGATGGATTGTCTAGATTCCATGTCTGACATCAAGCGTATTCATGCTGCAAAGTTTCAAGCTGATATGTCTGCTACTGGTCTAAGAGAGACCAGACTAATCAGTGTTATTTGAGGAGAAAGAGGCTGTATCTATAGGTGTGGTTTAGTTAAAGCGACTGTAAGCCTGTAAGCAATGGCGACAGTGAAGAGATTAGCTTGGATGCAACTATAGTGGCAGTTTGAGAGGTGGGTGGATCAGGGGAGGAGCCAGGGAAGCACTTGGAGATGATGTCATCCTTAAAAATCTATAAAGTATTCCGTCCTTTACCTTTGAAGTTTAAGTCTATCCTTAAAAATCTACAAAACATTCTGTCCTTTGTCTTGGAGATGATGTCACCCTCAAAAGCCCATAAAACATTCTGTCCTATTCCTTTGAAGATGATGTCATCCTTTTAAATCTATAAAACATTCCGCCCTCCACCTTTAAAGATGATGTCATCCTTCAAAATCTATAAAACATTCCGTCCTCTGCCTATGAAGTTTAAGTCAGTCTTTTAAAGTTTATAAAACATTCCATCCTTTGTCTTTGAAGATAATGTCATCCTTTTAAATCTATAAAACATTCCGTCCTATACATTTGAAGATGATGTTGCCCTTTTAAATCCATCAACATCCCATCCTCCACCTTTATAGATGATGCCATTCTTCAGAATCTTTAAAACATTCTGTCCTCTATCTTTGAAGTTTTAGTCAATATTTTACAGTCTGAAGAACATTCTGCCCCTTGTCTTTGAAGATGATGTCATCCTTAAAAGTCCATGAAACATTCTGTCCTATACAGTTGAACATGATTTCATCCTTTTAAATTTATAAAACATTCCGTCCTCTACCTTTGAAGATGATGTTGTCTTTTAAAATCTACAAAACATCTGTCCTTTACCTTTGAAGTTTAAGTTAATCTTTTAAATCTATAAAACATTCTGTACCTTTGAAGATGATGTCGGCCTTTACAGCTTATCGTTGCCTTTTGTATGCAGGCCGGTCCGGGTCTGCCCTCTTTTACTGCGAAGCCATGCTGTTGTAACTCCTGTAGAATATGGCTTTTATTAAAATGAACCCCCGATCATTCTCTGTCCATAGAGACATGGAGTAAACTGACCATAACAGATTTATAGTTGCTTTTCTGAATCAAGCAGAAGCAGTAAAAGATTCTATTAACACCCAACATTAAAGACACCCAAAATTGACTACCCAGCCTTTGAATACAAAGTGAAAAGCTGATTAAAGGTTCTGTTACTGTTGACAAATGTAGAGTATTTAATTGCATGCTACACATGCAGCTTTAGTACCTTCATCACTCTTGATATTCAGTAAAGGAAAGTATACAGTGATGCCTCTGCTATAGTCACCCTTTTACATCAATAAAATGCAAATATTGTTCAGTATCTCCATATCTGAGTGGCTTTGGCAGCTGAAATGTAACTGAGGGCCATTATACTGCAGACAGAACTTCATTTGGGTATTTATCAGCCTCGGTCAAAGACATTTGAGCTTTATAATAGTGCACTCTGCATACAAAGTGCCACATTAATGCTGGGGGGAATTCAGGAGCTGCAGATGTCAGATATTTTTCTTAGATGGCTTTGTGTGGCTTAAAATACTCTCTAAGGACAGTCTGATTGTGAAGGGTGGTTTCATTTTTTAGGTTTGTGCAAAAAAACTTTGCTATTTTCCAGAATATTTCTAAGGTCTTCCTGAAGGAGCAGACCTGTTTCAGGGCAGAGTTTTCTCCCACAGCTGCACAGTTTCATCAGCAGTCCTGTTTACAGTAAAGTGAGAGTGGTTAGCAGCAGACAAGGTCTGATGAAACCAGCGTTTGTTCATCAGTTCAGGGAAATAAAAGTGTCTAAGAGCAGGCAGAGCACCGGGCTTGTTTCCTGGAAGTCACAGCGCTGCTTCACTCGCCTTCCTGCGAGCGTCATTCATCTTCATTTTCCTGTGATGTCAGCTCCCTTTTGTGCGCTCTGTGTTTTCCAGGCTGGAGATAAGCACTACCACCCGAGCTGTGCACGATGCAGCCGCTGCAATCAGATGTTCACAGAAGGAGAAGAGATGTACCTGCAAGGTGAGTCGGCCCACTTTTTTCCCCAATTTGTCATGAAAATGTAAGGTTTATCTGGGTTAAAAGAGAGTATCGAAGATATATTCAGAAAAATAAAGATACACCTCTCTAAACTATCCCTATACTTCTTAGTTTTAGTGCAAAAGTTCTCCCCTTGTGAGAAATAACTAGAGCAGTCAGTCGTTAGTACTTTGACTAGAACAGAAACTGTGGTGCTTTTAAATTCTGTTCATTATTTTTTGTTATGCAAAAACACAGTAGATCATTAGAAAAGTTTCCAGTGAAACCTCTTGCACAAGTGCTTAAAGAGTAGTTTGACATATGTTGCACTATAAACACCCTTTCCAAAAAAGCTGGGACACTATGATATGAACAAAAACATGCTACAGGGATTTTCTAATCCTTTTAAACCCATTTCCAACTGAATACAACAAAAGACGGGACATTTAATGTTCATACTCTTAGATTTTGTTGTTTTATGGAAGCATGCATGCATTGTTAAGTTGATACCTGCAACCTGTTCCAGAAAAGTTGGAACAGGAGCTGGAACATGTTTAGCACCATATTACATCACTTTTACTCTAACAACACTCTGTAGGCAGCTGTAGAAACTCACTGTTGAAGGATTGAGAGTGGAATTCTTTCCCATTCTTGCTTGAAGAACATCTGAAGTTGTATTGCTTTATTTTGTGCTTCATAATGTGCCATAAAATTTCAATGGGAGCTATGTGCTGACCCTTTCTTTTTCACTGTGAAGCCATGCTGTTGTAACTCGTGCAGAAAGTGTTTTGGCGCTGCCTCAATGAAATGAGCGGTCATGTCCCTGGTGGATACATGGTTTTCAACTGGTCTAGCCTCAAGGCCCACCACCACCACCTCTTGACTGAGTAATTGTGACCCAAATTTAAGACTTTCATTTGAATTTACCACCAGTATTGAAGTTTGTATCATATATGGAACAAAACATGGGCTAACAAAGAGAAAGGTATGTGCCTTTAAAAAAACATGCACACATGCATCCTATTTTTTTCTGTTCCCCATGGTAAGATGTGTATTTTTGGATTTTCTTCTTGATGTCTTGAAAAATTAACCCCAAAATGACCCAAATATCCTGCTTATCACTGAAAAAAGAGTAAAATTAAATGTCTGGATGTATATCTGTTTGGACATTCTTTACATCATGGACTTCTCGACACAGTTTTTTCCAGGCCTTCCCTAAAAACAGCTCCCCGACCCACTTTTGGCCACTGGTCCGGATGGAAGCATGTGTTGCACCCCACAGTATGAATGCAGCCTCCACAGATGTGCGAGTGACCCATGCCATAGACACTAACACACCCCCACACCATCACAGACGCTGGCTCTTGGACTTTGATAAAATCTGGGTAGCCTCACATTTTTCACCCACTGGGGGTAGTGAAAGTGACAACCACTTTTCTCTGCTCTCCCCACACATGGACTGGGTCATTTTCTTGGCCTTAGTGTACTGGCTGAGGACTGGGATAAACACCCAAATTTATTATATATTTATTTATTTATCATCTCTGACATTTCCTGCTTCCTGTTGTTTGTAAAGGTATGTCTAGTCTTGTAGACCACAAAAATCAGAATTGCCCTTTTGGATGAATGAAGTTGTCTGATTCTGAGTCTGTTATCCACACACTCTTTCACAGAGTGGTGAACCTCACTCCATCATTAGTGGGGATGCTGAGTAAGCATCCACACTATTGATATTTGCATCGGCCATTTTGATTCTTCTTCTTCTTCTTCTGTGTCCGCTATCTCCTCCTTCACACTTTGTTGTATCAGCACCGTTTAAACATTAAAAAAAAAAAAAAAACACTTTTTTCGTCATTGGACTGCTATGACTTTTCTCATTTCTAACTTTTATCATTTATAAAATATTTAACTTTAACAATGATAAACAGATGGCAAAATTTCACAAATCTGCACTATCTTCAACTCATTCCTCTGACACTTCTTGGGCTATTTTCACTATTCTACCATCATACTCTTCAGCTTCTTGTGCTCTTTTCAGCAATTTTTAAAACTTTTTTATACTATTTATACTTTTTCAACTATTTTGCTTTTAAAATTCTATATTTTGAGCAATGATTTCACATTCTTCACAAATCAGGTATTACACTCCAGCTTTCATGCTATTTTCAGCTATTTTCATGCTATTTTAAGCTATTTCTGTGCTTTTTCAGCTATTGAATGCCATTTCAGCTACTTTTAGGCTATTTTCAGCAAACTTTATGCTATTTTCAGCTATTTTATGGGTACTCTCAGCTATTTAAGATATTTTCAGCTTTTTAGGTTACTTTCAGCTATTTTTATCCCTTATTAGCTACTTTCATGCTATTGTATGCAATTTTTATGCTATTTTTGTACTTTTTGGCTATTTTCAGCAGTTCTTCCACAATTCAGCTCTAGCATCCCCACATAATTTTCGCTGAAATTGCAATTTTGATGTAGTTGATTATGAAAGACTGAGCCTTTCAGGAGCGCTCCTTTTATACCCAATCAGACCCTTTCACCTGCTACCAACTAACCTACTTACCTATGCAATCTTCCAGGTGTTACTATATCGTTCACACTCTTTTCATGCTCCTGTCCCATTTTTTTTTGAATGTCTTAAATGCATGAAAATCAGAATGTGTGCATTTGTCCTAAAAGTGTATCAGTTTGAATATTAAACATCTCGTCTTTGTGCTGGAATCAGTTTCATATGTTTGAAAAGGATCTGCACGTCTCTGTATTCTGTTTTTATGTCCCAGCTTTTTTGGATTGGAGGTTAACCTGCTGCAACAAACCTTTAAAAACAGAGCATGATGAAGCCTTGCTTTCATGTTGAATGTGGAGGTGTGGAGTAAATTTTCCCATCTTCCCTTCCTTCAGGATCAACCGTTTGGCATCCTGGCTGCAAAAACACGACGAGAACGGAGGAGAGACACAGGGAGCGGGTAGGAGCCTGACCGTCTCAGAGTGTTTCTTCACTTATGATGATTTTATCAGGAGATAAACTCCAGACATGGCAGCCCTCTCCCTTTAGAACAGTTAAACTTTAACCTGCTGTGGTCTGACTCGTTTTCCTGGCTCTGATGTGTGTACTCTGACGAGTGTGGATAGATGCTTCTGTACACGTGTATACTTACATGTTGGTGTGTGTGTGAGCTGTGTGTCGGGCTGCAGACGTGACACCCCAGTGTGATGTGGTGTGAACCCCCCCTCTCCCTCCCTTCCTCCACAGCTCTTGCCTCCGTCCCTCTTATTCCTCCAAAAAACACAAAGGCAGGTACTGTATTCGCTATTGGCTATGAGATGGCATCATCCTGTGTTCCTCCATGTACATAGGACACACGTCACTGTATGCTGCCATCTGCTGGAGACAGCCTGCAGTGTGCTCTCTGTGTCTCATACGGAGCCATTCAGTCTGTTTGTAACACCTGTAGCTCCCGTTTACACCTGGTGGTAACATCCTGATCCGGTCAGAGGTGGACGGCTCTGAAGATGATACATTTTAACAGCAGATTCACAATTATGGCAACAAAAAGAACAACTACTCACTCACCCCACCCTCAGCTTTTTGCTGCATGCTCTCCAGAATCCCTCCTCTCATACTCTAGGCAAAGATAGAACAAAATTATCAGCATCTAAAATGGGGGGGGGGGGGGGGGCTTTGGTAAATAAAGATTAAAATCATGTAAAGACGTCAGATACAAAATACAGAATTAAAGCTGTGTTTTAAATATTGAGCATTATACTTACTATTTAATTTGGTTAGTATGTATACATCACATATTTATTAAGATGAGGATGATGGAGGAGAAAGCAGGGACAGAGAGCAAGATGAGGATGATGGAGAAGAAAGCAGGGATAGAGAGCAAGATGAGGATGATGGAGAAGAAAGCAGGGACAGAGAGCTAGATGAGAATGATGGAGAAGAAAGCAGGGCCAGAGAGCAAGATGAGTATGATGGAGGTGAAAGCAGGGACAGAGAGCAAGATGAGGATGATGGAGAAGAAAGCAGGGACAGAGAGCAAGATGAGGATGATCGAGGAGAAAGCAGGGACAGAGAGCAAGATGAGGATGATGGAGGAGAAAGCAGGGACAGAGAGCAAGATTAGAATGATGGAGAAGAAAGCAGGGACAGAGAGCAGGATGAGGATAATGGACTAGAAAGCAGGGACAGAGAGCAAGATGAGGATGATGGAGAAGAAAGCATGGACAGAGAGCAAGATGAGGATGATGGAGGAGAAAGCAGGGACAGAGAGCAAGATGAGGATGATGGAGGAGAAAGCAGGGACAGAGAGCAGGATGAAGATGATAGAGGAGGAGAAAGCAGGGACAGGGAGCAAGATGAAGATGATAGAGGAGGAGAAAGCAGGGACAGAGAGCAGGATGAAGATGATGGAGGAGGAGAAAGCAGGGACAGAAAGCAGGATGAGGATGATGGAGGAGAAAGCAGGGACAGAGAGCAAGATGAGGATGATGGAGGAGAAAGCAGGGACAGGGAGCAAGATGAGGATGATGGAGGAGAAAGCAGGGACAGAGAGCAAGATGAGGATGATGGAGGAGAAAGCAGGGACAGGGAGCAAGATGAGGATGATGGAGGAGAAAGCAGGGACAGAAAGCAGGATGAGGATGATGGAGGAGAAAGCAGGGACAGAGAGCAAGATGAGGATGATGGAGGAGAAAGCAGGGACAGAGAGCAAGCAGGAGAAAGCAGGGACAGAGAGCAGGATGAGGATGATGGAGGAGAAAGAAGCAGGGACAGAGAGCAATATGAGGATAATTGACAAGAAAAAGCAGGGACAGAGAGCAAGATGGTGCTTGAAAACACAATATAAGTAAATTTAATTTAACTATAGTAAAAATATTGCATATTGATATAAAGAAATTACAGTTGAAAATAGATTATAATGCATAGATTTTCATAAAACAAAACAATGCCACATTTTTTGCTTGGCTGGCCAGCTAAGGTGGAGCTTGTGTCATTTTATGTCTGGGGCCCCAAAATTGCGGCATTCCTGTCGAGCGTAGAAAAGTGTGTTTTTGTGCTGTTTATTTGCATCATCCTTGATGTGCAAAGGCCGTAAGTCCTAACAGCTGCCCAAATGAACACAGCCAGTGAGGAGAAGGTGATATTGAAGTGTGGCATTATTCTAGAACTTGAACTCCGCTCAGGACATGAGTGCTGAAAACGCTTGTGCAACAGCGGCTACAACAGGCCTTTCTTGTTTATTAGGGTCAGTATGCATGGCTGCAGAAACCCCCTACTCTAGGCGTGTGTTAACACCAGGTGTAAACAGGCTGTAGTTCCGCTCATACCGAGGGTGCATGAATAAAATGTGCACACATTATTATCAGAAACATTCTCACAGTTAACTAATACTCTCTCCTAACTCATTCACAGATTAGGTACAGTAAAGCCTCATTAATGACCTGCTGCTGCCATCCAGACTCTTCATTCACATTAACAGACATCTAAGGACATAAACTCACAGCCTTAGAGCGCTCATTCACTTTGCAAACCTGCAGATGAATGTTATCATTAGACGACATGTAGTCATGATAGAGCAGTGAAAGGTAAATACAGCGCTGTTATTCCCTCCATCGCTCATACAGAATCAGAACCAAACCGGTTTAACGTTAAGGCAGACGGCTGTGGTGGATTATGGGAGAATGAGTGGCACACACCCATGTTACTCTGACTAATTGGTGTTTGTGTTTTGTCCTCACAGCCTACGAGGTCGTCGTCCGAGAGTATTTGTTCCCGACCTGGTTCAAGCGTACCTGGCTCACCGGGTCACACCATCTATGTAAGAAAAGACAGAGTTCTTCTTTAAAACAGACTTTTAGCTCAGCTGCTATAGTCAGGAATCATCCTGTAAATCAGGGGTGTCAAACTCAATCACAGCAGGGGCTGGTTCTACATTTAGGTCTAACCTGAGAGCTTAACAGGGTCAGCATTTAACCATGACTGTCAACTCATTTTAACCAGTGATGAAATATGAAAAAACAAAACCAGCACTAATTATAAGTCATTTGGAAATTCAGAAATCAAATCTGAGATAAAAATTCCATTTTATTAACTTAAAAGTTCAGAACACGAAATTTAGAATAGAAAAATAATGTTTTTAAAGAGCAAATATATGAGGAGAAAGTTAAATCATAAGTTTGAAAGGTCAAAATATGAGATCAAATTTGAAATCATGAGTTTAAAAATCAAATTTGACCTAAGATTTAAAATTGTGAGTCTGATAGTTCAAAATGTTGGATAAAAAGCCAAAATTCTGGGTTGAAAAGGTCAAAATATGAGCAAGAATTCAAAATGATGACTTAAAAAGTAAAAAAAAAAAAAAAGATTTAAATTCAAAATTGGGAGTGCAAAAGTTCAAAATATGAAATAAAAAGTCAAAAATATGATTTCGAAATGTTCAAATGTGAGAAAAAATTGAATTCATGAGTTTAAAAGTCAAAATATGGGACTAACAAGCCAAAGTTAGGATTTGAAAAGGTCAAAAATTACTTAAAATTTAAAACTGGGAATCTAAAAGCAACAAATGTTGCATATCAAGTTCAAATTATGAGTTGAAAGGTCAAAATATAAACCAGAATTCAAAATAATGACTTAAAAAGTTTTTAAAAATGATTTAAATTCAAAATTGGGAGTGTAAAAGATTGAAATATGATATAAAAAGTAAAAATTATGAATTTAAAATGTCAAAATATGAGAAAACATAAATAAATCATGCATTTAAAAGTCAAAATATGGGATTAAAAAACCAAAGTAAGGAGTTGAAAAGGTCAAAAATGACTTGTAATTTAAAATTGGGAATCTAAAAGATAAAAATGTGACTTATAAAGTCCAAATGATGAGTTGAAAATGCCAAAATATGAACTTGAATTCAAAATGATGACTTAAGTTTTTAAAAAATGATTTAAATTCAAAATGGGGAGTGTAAAATTTCCAAATATGATATAAAAAGTAAAAATTATGAATTTAAAATGTCAAAATATGAGAAAACATAAATAAATCACGCATTTAAAAGTCAAAATATGGGGTTAAAAAGCCAAAGTTAGGAGTTGGAAAGGTTAAAATTATGAACTAGAATTCAACATGATGATTTAAAAAGTGAAAAATATGATTTCAATTCAAAATTGGGAGTGTAAAAAGGTCAAAATATGATTTCAAAAGTACAAATTATGAATTTACAATGTCAAAATATGAGAAAAAAATGAACTTGTGTTTAAAAGTCAAGATATGGGACTAAAAAGCCAAAGTAAGGAGTTGAAAAGGTCGAAAAATGACTTAAAATCTAAAATTGTGAGTCTGATAGTTTAAAATGTGGGATTAAAAAGTCAAAATGATGAGTTGAAAATGTCAAAATATGAGCTAGAATTCAAAATGATGACTTAAAACATAAAAAAATGGTTTAAATTCAAAATTGGGAGTGTAAAAGGTCAAAATATGATATAAAAAGTAGAAATTATGAATTTAAAATGTCAAAAAATAAAAAATAAAAAATTGAAATCATGTGATTAAAAGTCTAAATATGGGATTAAAAAGCCAAAGTAAGGAGTTGAAAAGGTCAAAAAATGACTTATAATTTAAAATTTGACTTTTGATGAAATCTTTCTTAGATTTTTATGGCTTAACAAGGATATTTTAAATAATCAAGTTGAAGTTTAGATTTTTTTACTGGTGGAAATCTGCAGACCTCACACTGGTGGCCCAGTTAGAATACAAATATGATATGATCTTACAGGCCGGATAAAATCATTCCATAGACCAGATTTGGTCCCCGGGCCTTGAGTTTGACACCTGTGCTGTAAAATCAGCCCTAGAGCTTCTTCCAGACGTAGTTTTCTCCTGTATTTACCCTTGTCTGTGTTTGCATGTTTATCTCTGTCTCCCTAGGCAAAAGTAGACAATGAGATCCTTGATTACAGAGACCTAGCTGCCATCCCCAAAGTCAAAGCCATTTATGACATTGAGCGTCCCGATCTTATTACCTATGAACCTTTGTACACCACCTCCCTGGATGAGAGAGACGAGAGACAAGAGAGTGTGGGCGAGGTAAACACACGGACTGCATGCTTCTTCTCCTGCATGCACGCCATCTTTATGCACAAACAGAGCTGTGCATGAAGATAATATTCCACTCAATGATCCTCTGTTTAGCTGCAGGCTTCCATCTCCTCCTGGGGGAGTCTTATTCTTTAGGAAAAGACAAAAATAGGCAGATTAATGCAGAAAATGTCTTTCTGGAGCTTTCTCTGATGCAGAAATGAACCCTTGTTTTCTCTCACAGCTCCACACTGCCAGGAGGGAGCGTTCCCCGCTACCTGATGACAAGGTGAGATACGTCACGGCGTCCTGGGTTAGTTTCAGGGATTTTATCATCAACTGTGAATTCTGAAGCTTTTATTTTGAATGTGCATTGTATTGATGACGTTGGTGGCTGTGAGCAAACTCCTTTTGCCTCCTCATAAGTCAGAGTAAATGCACCACTATCTCTGCTTTGTACTGAGAGCTCTTAGAAAGAAAAGGAAAAGTTCCCTTCAGATATTCCTAGCATGTTTTCAATCTCCTGTTTTCCTCAACCATGTCGACACAAGTGTGAGGAAGGAAAATATTAGAGTGTGACAGGATGAAATCATCATCAGCATCGCTCCATGGTTGTTCGGACACTGTAAGGAGGAACTGTTGACTTTAACAGACTTTGGTGTCCATGCTCACTCTGACTCATGTTGGTAGGACTCGCTGTTAGAGACGTTTCAGAGCACGATTTAGAAAATCTAGAAAAGCGGTTCTCAACCCTGGGGTCGGGACCCCATTAGGGGTCGCAAGACACTGAGAGGGGTTCACCAGATGCCTTAAAGAAACTAAGAATATTTTTTAAATTACACTGTTGCCACTTTACAACAATTTTGCCAAATTTTAACCCGTTTTTTTTTCACTTTTTCCTAACAATTTTGGCACACTGTTGCTGCTCAAAACCCATGAGAAGTTCTTTCTCTGCGTGTCTCCTCCGTTTGCTTTGTTTTGACCAGGCACCTGCACAGTCACCTGTATTTTCTTTCCCATTTCTACAGCTTAAAACTTAGTTTGTGACAACACAAACACCTTCCTCACTGCCTCAATGCGTCTACTTACAACAATGAAGTCTTACAATGGAGAAGCAAGCCATGTTATTGCATTTTAATGCCATTTAGAAGATAAACAAGAATCCTTGGAAGCCACACCCCCCGAACATTTGCTCTGACTGTCACCAGTTAATATGACACACCGCCTGACACACAGACAACAGCCAAAGACGAGGACCAACCAATTACATTCAGGGATACAATGATGACTGGGTCCGCCACTTACTGCAGAACAAAAATCAGGTGGTTTCGCGAGCAGAAGAGCAATGACAGTAGTTGTGTGTTCTCTCAGATTCTGAGTGAGCTAAAGGCATGATTTTCCTCTCTCAGGCCACAATATTGCTCATGCGGGTAGAGATACTCTGCGCGCGAGCGGTGTGAAAGCTCTCGCAAAAGAAATTTGCTCGCGCGAATGTTTGACTCACATGTACAGCTCCTCTGCAGCCATGCACGCGGATCTCATATTTACTCGTGCAGATGCCGCCATATTTATAGCAATTTTTCATCCTATATTTTACCAAATTTCCACCTATTTTTGCCACTTTAAAGCCATTTCAGCCACTTTTTAATCCTCTTTTCCACTTTATTTGTCCTTTTTTGCCACTCTAACAGACTTTTGCCATTTTGGGGGGATTTTGTTGTCTCTTTCATTTTTTTTCCCCACTTCTAACCCATTTCTGCTTATTTTAAAATCCAATTTCACCACCTTATCCACCATTTTTTGCCATTACTAACCCATTTCAATTCTGTTTTTTAAGAAAAGGGACTTATATATATTTAAGAGGGCTACTTACTTCACAAATGATTAATAAAGATATTTGTTTCATTGATGAGTGGTTATTATTCAGGTTAGATATAAATTATGGATACTTCAGCTGACCTTTACAATGGACCATGGTTTTGCTGACCCCCAGTTTGGTTGGGCCCCAGAAAGCTCTACCTTTTATCCCCCTTTCTGGGCAGCCCTGTCTGCGCTGCACATGTTCATGGCTGTGTTCCTTGATCTAGAGCAGTGCCCGCGACCCCCAGAACAAAAGCACCAGAGACTGGGTCTCCAACTGTACCTGGAGGTGGTTGAACACAGCCAGGAACATTCAAGCAATAGTGCATACAAGGGGAGATAAAGGGGGAAGTCTCTGGGATTCAGGCAAACTGGGGGCCCATGGAGGTCAGGTAAACCACGATCCATTGTGAAGTTAAGCTGTTAAAACCGTATTTTATATTTGACCTGAATAATAACCGCTCTTATCAAAGAAACACACGTTTATTTGTTCATTTGTGTATAGCCTTCTTAAAATGATCATAACCACCATTGTAAAATGGTGGAAAAGGAGGTCAAACTAGTTTTTTAAAAAATATATTTGGGTTAAAGTGGCAAAAATAAGCACAGAAAGTAGTAAGAGGGGATTAAAAAGTGGCTGAAATGGCTTTTAAGTGCAAAAAAATAGTGGAAATTAGGTGGAATTGGATGGAAATTTGATATAAACTGTCAAAAATGGGTTAACTGTGGTTAAAATGGGCAAAAAAGGGGTGTAAAAAGTGATTCATAGAGGCAATAATGGGTCAGCAGTGGCAAAAATAGGCAGAAAGTGGCAAGAACCGGTTTATAAGTGCCAAAAACAGGCAGAAAAAAGTGATGGAAAGGGTTTAAAATGGACAAAAATAAGTTTTAAGTGGCAAAAATGGGCAAAATTGGTGCTAAAAAGTGATTAGAAAGGGTTGACGTTTGGTAAAATTTAAAACTATTCTTAGTTTTTTTCATGCATCTGGTGACCCCCTCTCAGTGTCTCACGACCCCCAAGGGGGTCCCGACCCCAAGGTTGAGAACCAGTAATCTAGAGGTAACAAATGCATGGCGGAGTTTCTCTCTAAAAATGTCTTTTATGAGCTGAAGGATATATCCTGGTCTGATTGAGCTACAATAATAATTTAAAGTTTATTATCTTCCCAGTCCTCCAGAAACATGTCGCCAACTCCACCTGCTGAGGTGAGTCTCCCTACCTCACTGGTGGATGTCCAGTAGCTGCTGATTTACCACCTGGTCTTTAATGACTTTGTTTCTGTGCGTCAGGGCTCGTACGACAGGCGGGAACGCATCCTCCAAAGGTCCACCAGTCAGGGCTCCATAGGATCACCAGTTTATAACCGCCACGGTTACACCCCCACCCTGTCCCGATCACCTCAGCATTTCCACAGACCAGGTGAGTCCTGAGACTAGACGCCGTGTTTGTGCGTAAACATGTCCTCAGACTGTTCAGGGTTAAATCTGTGATTTCAGGATGGCCGTTAGAGCTCTATGAGCTTTCACTGAAGGGTTCTCACTTCACGGCACTTTAAAGGAGAATTTCAACAAAATTGACTTTTGGTTGTTATTTTATTTTTTCTTTTAATTCTTTGGTTTGACATGAAAATCCCTCATCTTACAGGATAACAACTGTAAAGTCAATTTTGCGCCTTTAACAACTAAAAGTATCCTGATTTTTCTTTTCTGAAGTTTGATTTGAAAGTGTTACGGCCGGTTCAGACCAAAGATAAACTGAGTTTAGCCTGAGGGTGGGCTAAGGCCAAACAGGGAGAAGACATCAGACTCAGTCACAGCAGGGGCCGGATTCTGGATTCAGGTCTAACCTGAGAGCCCAACAGGGTCAACGTTTAACCTTAAACTGTCAACTTCATTTCACCAGTGATTAAATATGACTAAAAAAAAAACAAGCACTGATGATAAATCATTTGGAAATTCAAAAAAGAAAAAAATGATAAGTCTAAAGGCTCAAATCTGAAATAAAATTCCAGTTTATCAGTTCAAAAGATGAGAACATGATATCAAAAATAGAAAAGTAACGTTTTAAACGGCAAATATACAAGGAGAAAGTTAAATTATAAGTTTGAATGGTCAAAATATGAGATCAAATTTGAAATCATGAGTTTAAAAGTCAAAATTTAAATTGTGAGTCTGAAAGTTCAAAATATGTGATTATATGACAAAATTAGGAGTTGAAAATGTCAAAATATGAGCTAGAAAAATAAAAATGATGACTGAAAGAGTTAAAAATATGATTTAAATTCAAAATTGCGAGTGTAAAAGGTCAAAATATGATGTAAAAAAAATTATGAATTTGGAATATCAAAAAATGAGAAAAAAATGGAAATCATGTGTTTAAAAGTCAAAATATGGAACTATAAGCCAAAGTAAGGAGTTGAAAAGGTCAAAATATGACTTGAAAATTAAAATTGGGAATCTAAAAGATAAAAATGTGACATATAAAGTCCAAATGATGAGCTGAAAAGGTCAAAGCATGAAATGAAAAGTCAAAATCATAAGTTTGAGTCGTAATCTTGAGATGCAAAATTGTAAATAGGAAATAAAAACACAAATTATTCCCCCCCCCCCACATCTTGACTTTTGATGAAATCTTTCTCACTCTTCACTTTTTCAGATTTTTACAGCTTAACAAGGATTTTTTAAATGATCAAGTTGAATTTTACATTTTTATACTGGAGGAAATCTGCAGACCTCATACTGGTGGGCCAGTTAGAATAGAAATATGATATGATCTCGTGGACCAGATGTAATTGTTCCATGGGCCAGATTTGGCCCCTGGGGCTTGAGTTTTGCATCATGTGCAATTACACCGTGGGTGTCAAACTCGGGGCCCGAGGCCAAATCTGGCTTGTGGAACAGTTAAATCCGTCCCTCAAGCTTTTATCATATTTCTGTTCTAACTGGCCCACCAGTCTGAGGTCTGCAGATTTCCTCCAGTACAAAAATGTAAACTTAACCTTGATTATCAAAAATATCCTTGTTGATTCATACAATCTGAGAAAGTAAGGCGTAAAAAGAATTAGATATAAAAAAGTCAGGAATGTGGGAAAAGAAATTAATTTGTGTTTTAATTGCACATTTTCAATTTCAATAAGGACTAAAACTTAGGATTTTACATTTAATTTGATTTAATTTTGATTTAATTTAATTTGAGCATTTCAACTCCTATTTTTGGCTTCTTATATAATATTTTATACCTTTAGATTCTGAATTTTACATTTTTAGACATATTTTGTATTTCATCTTAACTTTGACTCCATAATTCCACAGTTTGGCCGTTGAGACACTGCTTTTAAAAACTGGAATCATATTCTGACTTTTATTTTCATGTTTTGACTTTTTTGGACTAATAGATTTATTTTTCTCAGATTTTGAGCCTTTAAACTTATTTTTTTATATTTCAAAATCATTTATCATCAGTGCTGAAGTTTTTTTTTTTTCATTTTTTATTACAGGTGAAATGAGGTTGAGAGTTTATGGTTAAATGTTGACCCTGTTAGGCCCTCAGGTTAGACCTGAATCCAGAATCTGGCCCCTCCTGTGATTGAGTGTGACACCCCTGCATTAGAGCCACGTCTCTGAGGCAGTCAGGTTTAAGGACTTTATTTGACAACAGTGCTAACCGTGGTGGGAGCACTGGCTGGTGGTTGGCAGAGATACAGAGACGCTGCAGAAAAAGAGGACAAAACGGAGTTAGAGAAGGAAAAAACTCTAGATTTAAAGGCCGAAGAGGACCCAGGTTACCCGACTAGACGCTGTAGTACAGAAACGCTGCAGAAAAAGAGGACAAAACGGAGTTAGAGAAGGAAAAAACTCTAGATTTAAAGGCCGAAGAGGACCCAGGTTACCCGACTAGACGCTGTAGTACTCAGGTGTCAGAGGTGAGGAGATCCTGATTACCAGTGATTATCTGCAGCTGGGGCCGCTAACAAGCTTCAGCCGTGACCGTCCATGAGCGATGGAGGCTGGGTTAAAACCAGTGTTAATTTTGGCAGCTATTTTTAATTGTAGTCTTAGTTTTAGTCTTTCAGTGAAGTGTATTTTAGTTTTAGTCACATTTTAGTCATTTCTTTCCTTTTTAGTTTCAGTCTAGCTTTAGTCAACAAAAACTCAAAACATTTTAGTCTAGTTTTAATCCATGAAAAGTCAACATTTTAGTCTAGATTTAGTCCATTAAACATCAACATTTTAGTCTAGTTTTAGTCTATAAAACATCAACATTTTAGTCTAGTTTTAGTCTATAAAACATCAACATTTTAGTCTAGTTTTAGTCTATAAAACATCAACATTTTAGTCTAGTTTTAGTCCATTAAACATCAACATTTTAGTCTAGTTTTAGTCTATAAAACATCAACATTTTAGTCTAGTTTTAGTCTATAAAACATCAACATTTTAGTCTAGTTTTAGTCCATTAAACATCAACATTTTAGTCTAGTTTTAGTCTATAAAACATCAACATTTTAGTCTAGTTTTAGTCTATAAAACATCAACATTTTAGTCTAGTTTTAGTCCATTAAACATCAACATTTTAGTCTAGTTTTAGTCCATTAAACATCAACATTTTAGTTTAGTTTTAGTCTATAAAACATCAACATTTTAGTCTAGTTTTAGTCTATAAAACATCAACATTTTAGTCTAGTTTTAGTCCATTAAACATCAACATTTTAGTCTAGTTTTAGTCCATAAAACATCAACATTTTAGTCTAGTTTTAGTCCATTAAACATCAACATTTTAGTCTAGTTTTAGTCTATAAAACATCAACATTTTAGTCTAGTTTTAGTCCATTAAACATCAACATTTTAGTCTAGTTTTAGTCCATTAAACATCAACATTTTAGTCTAGTTTTAGTCCATTAAACATCAACATTTTAGTCTAGTTTTAGTCTATAAAACATCAACATTTTAGTCTAGTTTTAGTCCATTAAACATCAACATTTTAGTCTAGTTTTAGTCTATAAAACATCAACATTTTAGTCCGGTTTTAGTCCATAAAACATCAACATTTTAGTCTAGTTTTAGTCTATAAAACATCAACATTTTAGTCTAGTTTTAGTCTATAAAACATCAACATTTTAGTCTAGTTTTAGTCCATAAAACATCAACATTTTAGTCTAGTTTTAGTCCATAAAACATCTACATTTTAGTCTAGTTTTAGTCTATAAAACATCAACATTTTAGTCTAGTTTTAGTCTATAAAACATCAACATTTTAGTCTAGTTTTAGTCCATAAAACATCAACATTTTAGTCTAGTTTTAGTCCATAAAACATCAACATTTTAGTCTAGTTTTAGTCCATAAAACATCTACATTTTAGTCTAGTTTTAGTCCATAAAACATCAACATTTTAGTCTAGTTTTAGTCTATAAAACATCAACATTTTAGTCTAGTTTTAGTCTATAAAACATCAACATTTTAGTCTAGTTTTAGTCCATAAAACATCAACATTTTAGTCTAGTTTTAGTCTATAAAACATCAACATTTTAGTCTAGTTTTAGTCTATAAAACATCAACATTTTAGTCTAGTTTTAGTCCATTAAACATCAACATTTTAGTCTAGTTTTAGTCCATAAAACATCTACATTTTAGTCTAGTTTTAGTCCATAAAACATCAACATTTTAGTCTAGTTTTAGTCTATAAAACATCAACATTTTAGTCTAGTTTTAGTCCATAAAACATCAACATTTTAGTCTAGTTTTAGTCCATAAAACATCTACATTTTAGTCTAGTTTTAGTCTATAAAACATCAACATTTTAGTCTAGTTTTAGTCTATAAAACATCAACATTTTAGTCTAGTTTTAGTCCATTAAACATCAACATTTTAGTCTAGTTTTAGTCCATAAAACATCAACATTTTAGTCTAGTTTTAGTCTATAAAACATCAACATTTTAGTCTAGTTTTAGTCTATAAAACATCAACATTTTAGTCTAGTTTTAGTCCATAAAACATCAACATTTTAGTCTAGTTTTAGTCTATAAAACATCAACATTTTAGTCTAGTTTTAGTCTATAAAACATCAACATTTTAGTCTAGTTTTAGTCTATAAAACATCAACATTTTAGTCTAGTTTTAGTCTATAAAACATCAACATTTTAGTCTAGTTTTAGTCCATTAAACATCAACATTTTAGTCTAGTTTTAGTCTATAAAACATCAACATTTTAGTCTAGTTTTAGTCTATAAAACATCAACATTTTAGTCTAGTTTTAGTCCATTAAACATCAACATTTTAGTCTAGTTTTAGTCCATAAAACATCAACATTTTAGTCTAGTTTTAGTCTATAAAACATCAACATTTTAGTCTAGTTTTAGTCCATTAAACATCAACATTTTAGTCTAGTTTTAGTCCATAAAACATCAACATTTTAGTCTAGTTTTAGTCTATAAAACATCAACATTTTAGTCTAGTTTTAGTCTATAAAACAACATTTTAGTCTAGTTTTAGTCCATAAAACATCAACATTTTAGTCTAGTTTTAGTCTATAAAACATCAACATTTTAGTCTAGTTTTAGTCTATAAAACATCAACATTTTAGTCTAGTTTTAGTCCATAAAACATCAACATTTTAGTCTAGTTTTAGTCTATAAAACATCAACATTTTAGTCTAGTTTTAGTCCATTAAACATCAACATTTTAGTCTAGTTTTAGTCTATAAAACATCAACATTTTAGTCTAGTTTTAGTCTATAAAACATCAACATTTTAGTCTAGTTTTAGTCCATTAAACATCAACATTTTAGTCTAGTTTTAGTCCATAAAACATCAACATTTTAGTCTAGTTTTAGTCTATAAAACATCAACATTTTAGTCTAGTTTTAGTCTATAAAACATCAACATTTTAGTCTAGTTTTAGTCTATAAAACATCAACATTTTAGTCTAGTTTTAGTCTATAAAACATCAACATTTTAGTCTAGTTTTAGTCTATAAAACATCAACATTTTAGTCTAGTTTTAGTCTATAAAACATCAACATTTTAGTCTAGTTTTAGTCTATAAAACATCAACATTTTAGTCTAGTTTTAGTCCATTAAACATCAACATTTTAGTCTAGTTTTAGTCTATAAAACATCAACATTTTAGTCTAGTTTTAGTCCATTAAACATCAACATTTTAGTCTAGTTTTAGTCCATAAAACATCAACATTTTAGTCTAGTTTTAGTCTATAAAACATCAACATTTTAGTCTAGTTTTAGTCTATAAAACATCAACATTTTAGTCTAGTTTTAGTCTATAAAACATCAACATTTTAGTCTAGTTTTAGTCTATAAAACATCAACATTTTAGTCTAGTTTTAGTCCATTAAACATCAACATTTTAGTCTAGTTTTAGTCTATAAAACATCAACATTTTAGTCTAGTTTTAGTCTATAAAACATCAACATTTTAGTCTAGTTTTAGTCTATAAAACATCAACATTTTAGTCTAGTTTTAGTCCATTAAACATCAACATTTTAGTCTAGTTTTAGTCTATAAAACATCAACATTTTAGTCTAGTTTTAGTCTATAAAACATCAACATTTTAGTCTAGTTTTAGTCTATAAAACATCAACATTTTAGTCTAGTTTTAGTCCATTAAACATCAACATTTTAGTCTAGTTTAGTCTATAAAACATCAACATTTTAGTCTAGTTTTAGTCTATAAAACATCAACATTTTAGTCTAGTTTTAGTCTATAAAACATCAACATTTTAGTCTAGTTTTAGTCCATTAAACATCAACATTTTAGTCTAGTTTTAGTCTATAAAACATCAACATTTTAGTCTAGTTTTAGTCTATAAAACATCAACATTTTAGTCTAGTTTTAGTCTATAAAACATCAACATTTTAGTCTAGTTTTAGTCCATTAAACATCAACATTTTAGTCTAGTTTTAGTCTATAAAACATCAACATTTTAGTCTAGTTTTAGTCTATAAAACATCAACATTTTAGTCTAGTTTTAGTCTATAAACATCAACATTTTAGTCTAGTTTTAGTCAATAAAACATCAACATTTTAGTCTAGTTTTAGTCTATAAAACATCAACATTTTAGTCTAGTTTTAGTCCATATAAACATCAACATTTTAGTCTAGTTTTAGTCCATAAAACATCAACATTTTAGTCTAGTTTTAGTCTATAAAACATCAACATTTTAGTCTAGTTTTAGTCTATAAAACATCAACATTTTAGTCTAGTTTTAGTCTATAAAACATCAACATTTTAGTCTAGTTTTAGTCCATTAAACATCAACATTTTAGTCTAGTTTTAGTCTATAAAACATCAACATTTTAGTCTAGTTTTAGTCTATAAAACATCAACATTTTAGTCTAGTTTTAGTCTATAAAACATCAACATTTTAGTCTAGTTTTAGTCCATTAAACATCAACATTTTAGTCTAGTTTTAGTCTATAAAACATCAACATTTTAGTCTAGTTTTAGTCCATTAAACATCAACATTTTAGTCTAGTTTTAGTCTATAAAACATCAACATTTTAGTCTAGTTTTAGTCTATAAAACATCAACATTTTAGTCTAGTTTTAGTCTATAAAACATCAACATTTTAGTCTAGTTTTAGTCCATTAAACATCAACATTTTAGTCTAGTTTTAGTCCATAAAACATCAACATTTTAGTCTAGTTTTAGTCTATAAAACATCAACATTTTAGTCTAGTTTTAGTCCATTAAACATCAACATTTTAGTCTAGTTTTAGTCCATAAAACATCAACATTTTAGTCTAGTTTTAGTCTATAAAACATCAACATTTTAGTCTAGTTTTAGTCCATTAAACATCAACATTTTAGTCTAGTTTTAGTCCATAAAACATCAACATTTTAGTCTAGTTTTAGTCTATAAAACATCAACATTTTAGTCTAGTTTTAGTCTATAAAACATCAACATTTTAGTCTAGTTTTAGTCCATTAAACATCAACATTTTAGTCTAGTTTTAGTCCATAAAACATCAACATTTTAGTCTAGTTTTAGTCCATTAAACATCAACATTTTAGTCTAGTTTTAGTCCATAAAACATCAACATTTTAGTCTAGTTTTAGTCTATAAAACATCAACATTTTAGTCTAGTTTTAGTCTATAAAACATCAACATTTTAGTCTAGTTTTAGTCCATAAAACATCAACATTTTAGTCTAGTTTTAGTCCATAAAACATCAACATTTTAGTCTAGTTTTAGTCTATAAAACATCAACATTTTAGTCTAGTTTTAGTCCATAAAACATCAACATTTTAGTCTAGTTTTAGTCTATAAAACATCAACATTTTAGTCTAGTTTTAGTCTATAAAACATCAACATTTTAGTCTAGTTTTAGTCTATAAAACATCAACATTTTAGTCTAGTTTTAGTCTATAAAACATCAACATTTTAGTCTAGTTTTAGTCTATAAAACATCAACATTTTAGTCTAGTTTTAGTCCATAAAACATCAACATTTTAGTCTAGTTTTAGTCTATAAAACATCAACATTTTAGTCTAGTTTTAGTCCATTAAACATCAACATTTTAGTCTAGTTTTAGTCTATAAAACATCAACATTTTAGTCTAGTTTTAGTCTATAAACATCAACATTTTAGTCTAGTTTTATTCAATAAAACATCAACATGTTAGACTAGAATTAGTCCATAAAACATCAACATATTCGTCTAGTTTTAGTCTATAAAACATCAACATTTTAGTCTAGTTTTAGTCCATTAAACATCAACATTTTAGTCTAGTTTTAGTCCATAAAACATCAACATTTTAGTCTAGTTTTAGTCTATAAAACATCAACATTTTAGTCTAGTTTTAGTCTATAAAACATCAACATTTTAGTCTAGTTTTAGTCTATAAAACATCAACATTTTAGTCTAGTTTTAGTCTATAAAACATCAACATTTTAGTCTAGTTTTAGTCCATTAAACATCAACATTTTAGTCTAGTTTTAGTCTATAAAACATCAACATTTTAGTCTAGTTTTAGTCTATAAAACATCAACATTTTAGTCTAGTTTTAGTCCATTAAACATCAACATTTTAGTCTAGTTTTAGTCCATAAAACATCAACATTTTAGTCTAGTTTTAGTCTATAAAACATCAACATTTTAGTCTAGTTTTAGTCTATAAAACATCAACATTTTAGTCTAGTTTTAGTCCATTAAACATCAACATTTTAGTCTAGTTTTAGTCCATAAAACATCAACATTTTAGTCTAGTTTTAGTCCATAAAACATCAACATTTTAGTCTAGTTTTAGTCTATAAAACATCAACATTTTAGTCTAGTTTTAGTCCATTAAACATCAACATTTTAGTCTAGTTTTAGTCCATTAAACATCAACATTTTAGTCTAGTTTTAGTCCATAAAACATCAACATTTTAGTCTAGTTTTAGTCTATAAAACATCAACATTTTAGTCTAGTTTTAGTCCATTAAACATCAACATTTTAGTCTAGTTTTAGTCTATAAAACATCAACATTTTAGTCTAGTTTTAGTCTATAAAACATCAACATTTTAGTCTAGTTTTAGTCCATTAAACATCAACATTTTAGTCTAGTTTTAGTCTATAAAACATCAACATTTTAGTCTAGTTTTAGTCCATAAAACATCAACATTTTAGTCTAGTTTTAGTCCATAAAACATCAACATTTTAGTCTAGTTTTAGTCTATAAAACATCAACATTTTAGTCTAGTTTTAGTCCATAAAACATCAACATTTTAGTCTAGTTTTAGTCTATAAAACATCAACATTTTAGTCTAGTTTTAGTCTATAAAACATCAACATTTTAGTCTAGTTTTAGTCCATAAAACATCAACATTTTAGTCTAGTTTTAGTCCATAAAACATCAACATTTTAGTCTAGTTTTAGTCTATAAAACATCAACATTTTAGTCTAGTTTTAGTCTATAAAACATCAACATTTTAGTCTAGTTTTAGTCCATTAAACATCAACATTTTAGTCTAGTTTTAGTCTATAAAACATCAACATTTTAGTCTAGTTTTAGTCTATAAAACATCAACATTTTAGTCTAGTTTTAGTCTATAAAACATCAACATTTTAGTCTAGTTTTAGTCCATAAAACATCAACATTTTAGTCTAGTTTTAGTCTATAAAACATCAACATTTTAGTCTAGTTTTAGTCCATTAAACATCAACATTTTAGTCTAGTTTTAGTCTATAAAACATCAACATTTTAGTCTAGTTTTAGTCTATAAAACATCAACATTTTAGTCTAGTTTTAGTCCATTAAACATCAACATTTTAGTCTAGTTTTAGTCCATTAAACATCAACATTTTAGTCTAGTTTTAGTCTATAAAACATCAACATTTTAGTCTAGTTTTAGTCCATTAAACATCAACATTTTAGTCTAGTTTTAGTCTATAAAACATCAACATTTTAGTCTAGTTTTAGTCCATTAAACATCAACATTTTAGTCTAGTTTTAGTCCATAAAACATCAACATTTTAGTCTAGTTTTAGTCCATAAAACATCAACATTTTAGTCTAGTTTTAGTCCATTAAACATCAACATTTTAGTCTAGTTTTAGTCTATAAAACATCAACATTTTAGTCTAGTTTTAGTCCATAAAACATCAACATTTTAGTCTAGTTTTAGTCCATTAAACATCAACATTTTAGTCTAGTTTTAGTCCATAAAACATCAACATTTTAGTCTAGTTTTAGTCTATAAAACATCAACATTTTAGTCTAGTTTTAGTCTATAAAACATCAACATTTTAGTCTAGTTTTAGTCCATTAAACATCAACATTTTAGTCTAGTTTTAGTCCATAAAACATCAACATTTTAGTCTAGTTTTAGTCTATAAAACATCAACATTTTAGTCTAGTTTTAGTCCATTAAACATCAACATTTTAGTCTAGTTTTAGTCTATAAAACATCTACATTTTAGTCTAGTTTTAGTCTATAAAACATCAACATTTTAGTCTAGTTTTAGTCTATAAAACATCAACATTTTAGTCTAGTTTTAGTCCATAAAACATCAACATTTTAGTCTTTACTTTTAGTCCAAGCATTTATTTTCTTGCCTAAATCTGGTACTAAATCATGGTAGTGTGTCCTCTGCACTCTGCTTAACCTGGGGTTCCTGCTTTCTACAGCTTTCTAATCACTACAGATGCATTGTTTTTGGCAGATTTACCCACAGTGGAGAGACATCACAGATTTTGAATGTCTGATGAAAATTGAATTACATTTTAATCTAGTTTTAGTCATCTTGATGAAAACTAAACTTAGTTATTGTCAGTTTTAGTCATCACAGATCTATTTTTGTTAGTCTAATTTTTGTCATGGAAAGAAAGGCTGTCGACGGATAGTTTTCATTGACAAAATTAACAAAATAAATTGGTCCCCAGATTTTCTTGTAAAGGTAATAATGGGTATCGATGTGTGAAATTAAAAGTAATCAGTGCTTGTGTTTAGGGATAGACCAGGGTGCCGGGGAACTTTTTTCAACCACGTTAATCTAAAGACATTTTAGACAATTCCATGCTCCCAACTTTGTGGGAACAGTTTGGGGATGGCCCCTTCCTGTTCCAACATGACTGTGCACCAGTGCACAAAGGAAGGTCCATAAAGACATGGAGGAGAGAGTTTGGTGTGGATCAACTTGACTGGCCTGCACAGAGTCCTGACCTCAACCCCACAGGACACCTTTGGGATGAATTAGAGCGGAGACTGAGAGCCAGGCCTTCTGGTCCAACATCAGTGTGTGACCTCAGTGTTCTCAGCTGTTCTGTCTTATTTATATAACCTTTATTTAAACAGGTTAGTCCCAGAGATCAGCGATCTCCTTTTCAAGGGAAACCTGACCAAGAACAGGAGCAAAACACAGCTCACACACGTCACACACTACACCAAGATGTCAACAAAAATAGCACAGGATTTTTGTTGGACAGTCTGATGTACTACCGCCATGAAAGAGAATAAAAATGGTCCAGTCTGAGTCTTCCTACTCACACCACAGTCTGATAAAATTATTAGGACAGTTGAAGAGTAAAAACCATCTCCTCTCATTGCATCATCATAAACTATCCGGTTTTAGCTAGCTACAAACCATGACAGTGTAAAAAACGTAGCTGATGACTCTTTGCTCTGAACGGGCCTGAACACTCTTCTAACTGATCATCTTGAACGCTCCTTACCTCTCACTTTGGGTGTTTTTTATTTCCTGTATATCTTCCTTTTCTTTCACCTCTTCACCTTCTCCCTCCTCCTCCTCCTCCTCACACCGTCTCCCCCTCTGCTGCCTGCTCCCGGGGCCCCGCCCCCCTCGTCCTCCCCCCTTGCAGAGGCTCTGACAGGCATGCAGAAGCTCTGCTCCTCTCTGTGCAGTAACAGTGTGGGCTCCAGAAATAATGACTCCCGCCCCACCTCCCCTTTCAGACACCACTTCCTCCCCCATAGCCAAGGTAAGGGCCCCACCACCCCAATCACCCCCCACCCTTCTCCTTCCCTAAAGGACAACCCGGTCATCTTCATCGTCACTGTGATGATCCTTCATGGCCCTGTTCTTCATTCTCCATCATCATGAAACCCATGAGTCCTTCTAACTTTTACAGCCATGTTTTTGGTTTTTACTAACAAGCGTGCACGTCGACCAAAGACAGCAGATCTTTGCACGCTGGATCCTCCCACCTTCATCACAGAGAGAGCTGCAGTCACAGCGTAATACAGGATTTCCCATTAAGATGAAACGTACAAAACAGAGAAAATCTTCAGAAATTACCTCGCTGATGCAGAGGCTGGATTCATGGGTGTAGCACAGGGGGGAAAAGGGTAGTGATTACCCGGGCCCACAGAAGGGAGGGTCCTTCAGAAGCCTGCAATGAAAAGAGTGATTTGATTGATTTTTTCTAAGTAATTAGTGACATTATTAAACCATCAGTGACTAAAGCAGTGATCCTCAATGCCCATTTAAGCTGCCTTTTGCAATTAAATGCCACTTATTTCCCATTTTGCCACTCTTTGATGCTTTTCCCCAGTTAAGTCACTTTTCACTCATTTTTTGCCACGTTTTTGTCACTTTGGGACCATTTTTGCTACCTTTGACAAATTTTTTGGTCACTTTCCACCCATTTTTGCCACTTTCTGTCCTCTTATGCCACTTTTCTCCACTTTAAGCCCATTTTCACTGCTTGTTTTTGCCACTTCTCACTCCTTTTTGACACTTTTATCCTGCTTTTTGCAATTTTTGCCCCCTTTTGCCTTTTTTTTGCCACTTCTCGCCCATTTTAGCTGCCTTTTGCAATTAAATGCCACTTTTTGCCCATTTTTCCCACCTTTATTTCTGATTTTTGCCCAGTTTAGTCACTTTTCACTCATTTATATCCATATTTTTGCCACTTTTAACTAACTTTTTTGGTCACTTTTGCCACTTTCTGCCATTTTTACCATTATTCTCCCAGTGTTTTCTGCTTTTAGTCCATTTTTGCCACTTCTTTTTGCCACTTCTCACCCATTTTTGCCACTTTAATCCTGCTTTTTGCAATTTTTTTTCCCCTTTTTGCCACTTCTTGCCCATTTAAGCTGCCTTTTGCAATTAAATGCCGCTTTTTGCCCATTTTATTCGCTTTTTTTGCCCATTTTTGCCACTTTCTTCCCATTTTTTTCCTCCCTTTTCTTCCAGTGTTTGCCACTATTTGACCATTTTTGCCACCTTTAACTTATTTTTATTGCTACTTCAAGCCGTTTTTGCCACTTTTCACCACGTTGATTGTGCCTCTTGCAAAGGTATTTTTCAACAGTTTGGCTCTTTGGTTGAGCAGGGTTGAGTAACACTGGACTAAATGAATCGGTGTAAAATACAATTCAGCTCCTCCCTTAAAAATGTCCAAATGCTATAGTACAGCCCTGTGAAATAATGCATGTCAATTTAATTTAACCATACTAAAAATGTTGCTCATAAACGGGGAAATTAAATATAAGACTAATACTCCATGCTATGAGACTTTGCATGCTGGATCCTTCATGCAGTCACTAAAATAAGTGGAAGTCTGATGTTTGAAAAAGGCTGCACCTCTGCTAATGCAGCAGCCAGGATCTTTGTGTTTGCAGCTTTGCATGATTCAGAACTATACTAGCAATCTAAATCCAACACACACAGGCAGTCCTTTGAATGCTTTATGACTGGTTTCATTTTGAGCCCTGGTTGAGACAGAACAGTTTTGAAATGCATGCTGCAGCTGGAGGTACTAACACCTTAAATGTGCCGTGGATTCGTGTGATAACAAACATCATGACTCATAACACTCAGCGTTTAACCCTGTCATGTCTAACTGCTGCCTTAAAGTGCTTCTGTGCCTTCATCCTGCACACAGCTCATTAACAGACATCTCTCAGAGCCAGTCAGAGCCCATCGTTCCTGTCTGTCCCCCCGTGTCACGCTGTTCCTCCTCCCTCTATCGTCCCTGCTTACGTTTCTGTTCTTGGTTCTTCTCATGGAGGCACCGACCCCCCGAGCGGCCGGAGCTCCCCTCTCCCGCTCAGGCCCGACAGCCGGCCGGTCACCCCGCCTCTCTCTCAGACCCCTAAACATTTCCACCTCCCAGGTAGGAGCGGGAGCGCACCCTGTCACTGCTCGTCCCGACATCCTCTGTTTGCTTGGTTCTTTGTTTCTGTCTACTTTTATTTTCTATCGCTGCTTTTTTCTTTTTAGTCTTTTTTGTCTTTCCTGCTTTTCTTTTTTGAAATTATGTTTTTTTTTTAGGGCTGTTAGAATAAATATGTTACCTGCAACAAGATTGTGGTCCAATTTAATAGATTAGATTCTTTTAGTCAATTGTGTTATCACTTTTTTGTCCATAAATATACAGACAACACAGCCAAAGTTAAAACTTCATACATTTACAGAATATAGAGGACTCTAATGTTGATTTAATAAGTCAGTATGTCTTAACAACCCCAGTTCCAAAAAAGCTGGGTGGCTTTTTCAAACGTAGATAAAAGTGGAAGTCAATGATTGCAAATTTGATGGCAGCAACACATCTCAGAAAGTTGGGACAGGGCAACAAAAGGCTGTGTGGTATTAATGAAACATGCCTGGAGGGGCATTTTGTCACTAATTAGGTTAATTTTCAACAGGTCAGTAGCATGACTGGGTATAAAAGGTGCTTTTTAGAGGGACAGAGTCTCTCAGAAGTAAAGATTCACAAAAAAAGGTCCAAAACTTGGGGAACGAATTCAGAAATATCCTCCTCAAGACTCTGAATCTCCCTCCATCTACAGTTCATAATATCATTAACAGATTCAGAGAATCTGGAGAAATCTCTGTGAGTGTGGGACAAGGCTGAAGGGGCCCTCAGGGGCCACTGCATTAAAAACAGGCATGATTCTGTACTGAAATCACTGCATGGGCTCAGGAACATTCCAGAAATCATCGTCTGTCAACACAGCTGGCAGTGCCATCCACCAATGACAGTTAAAGCTGGATCATGGAGAGAGGAAACCATATGTGAACAGGATCCAGAAACACCGCCGTGCTGAAATGCTGAAAAGTAGAGAGAGGTTTCAGAGCAACATATGCTCCCATCCAGACAACGTCTCTGTCAGGGAAGGCCTTGACTATTTCAGCAAGACAACACGAAACCACATACCACATCCATCACAACAGCATGGCTTCACAGGAGAAGAGTCCGGGTCCTGAACTGGTCTGCCTGCAGTCCAGACCGTTCACCAACAGAAAACATTTGGAGCATCAGAAAAGAAGACCCAGCTAGAATCCTACATCAGACAAGAATGGGACAACATTCCTCTCCCATCAGCTGGTCTCCTCACTTTACAGACGTTTACAGACTGGTGTTAAAAGAAGAGGGGCCAACATGGCCCTGTCCCAACATTTTTGAGATGTGTTGCTATTTTTTTAAATATGTAAAAAAGTCTCAGCTTCAACATCTGATTGGTCGTTTCTGTTCTATTGTAAATCAAATATGGGTTATGAGATTTGACGATCATTGACTTGTTTTTATTGGCACAGCGACCCAACTTTTTTGGAACAAGAGTTGAAAAAAAAAATTTTTAATATCTATTCAAAGGACCTTAAACATGTGATTCATGGAGTATTTAATCATGATGAATGGGATTCAGCACTAGATTGCTCTAAAAGCCCTTGTTTTCTTTCTTTTTGGTCATTAATAATCACTTTTTTAACTTTATTTTTTTGTTCTTGTTGTTTGTCTTTATTTTCTTTCTTTTTAAATTTTACGTTAGCCTCTACTTCCCTCTCTGTTTTGTGTGATTGTGTTGATTTCTGTGTTTCTGTCTTCAGACCAGTCTACATCTGTCGTTATTTTCCACTTTAGATCAGATTTTGCTTTTACCAGCGCCCTTCACATTAAAACATTATTTACAGGCAAAAATATTTATTTTTTATTCATCGTTGCTTCATGTTTAATATTTCTCCTCTGATATTGAGTCTGAATTAAAGAGACGGTGCATTTATCTGGATGTCATTGGTTCTGTTTCAGATCAGGGGAGTAACATCTACAGGAAACCACCCATCTACAAACAGCACGGTAACTTCACACCCTTATATTAGAGATGTTTTTAGGACATTAATGATAGAGGCTAGATTAGAGGTAGTATAAGTGAGCAGGTGTGTTTTACCTGTAATCAGAGTGTGTTGATCCATGTGTGTAGTCCTCATGTGTGTGTTTGAAGTCTGTCTCTTCTGTCATTTAAAGATGCTGTGTCTATCCTAACAAGTCACATTAGTCCTATTATTAGCAGCCAAACAGGACTATCGCCGTTTATTTGGATTTGCAAATCAAGGGATTTTTAACCCTCAGGCATCACTAGGGACATTTTTGTCCATTTGGGCTCATTTGTCCTCTTTCTCTGCTCACCATTTTGGCAGTGTTAGTGCATATGGTCTAATTTTTTTTGCAACAAAGTTTCTTTCTAGGCAGATTTTTGAATTCAAATTTCAATAGCTCTAATAGGTCAGAGGAACACTGTGAAACAAATTTACTACCATTTAAAGCCATTAGGGACAAAAATGTCCAAAAAACTGCTATAAAAACTTAACAGATTAAATTTTTTTTCTGATTTTTTTTTTTTGCATAAATCTCTAAAACAACTTCAGCTGTGCTCAAAACTACCAAACATTCAATCATTTTGAGGATTTTAACCCTTTAAATGCCAGTTTGATTACTTATGATAGCTGATTTCAGCCATGAACAATCAAAATGACAAATTTGACTATTTTTCTCAAAATGAAACCATAATATTACAGAACACATGATTATATCATGGAATGGCTCTGAGATCAAACAATGTGGTTGAATAGGAGTCAATGGGATATTTTTGTCCTTAATGACTCGAAATGATAGTAAATTTTAAATGAGATGCTGCACAAAAACTAAAAATGCATCAAAGTCGATATTTTGGCTAATCATTGACATTTCCAAGCTGGATTTAGAAATAATGCCCCAGCCATCTAACATTTGGTTTAAGGAAGATTTCCCTTTTTTTTTTTTTTTTTTTACTTTTTTTCATAAAAAACAACATTGACTTTAAGTAAAGTGGCATTTAAAGGGTTAAAATCCTCCAAATGATTGAATGTTTGGTAGTTCTGAGCACAGCTGAAGTTGTTTAAGAGATTTATGCAAGAAAAGAAGAAGTCAGCAAATTTTTTTTTCACTGTCCAAAGATGCATAGCCTTTTTTTTTTTAATCTATATCCAGAAAGTATTCAGACATCTTTCACTGTTTCATCCTGATGCTACAGCTGATTAAATTCATATTTACTCTCATTAATCTACACTCAGTACCCCATAAGTACTCTTAGCTGAAGCTCTGTGGGCAGTAATTACAGCCTCCAGTCTTTTTGGACACGACCCAACAAGCTCTGCACACCCTCTGAAGCTCAGTCAGGATGGATAGGGACTGTTGGTGCACAGACATTTCCAGGTCTCTCCAGAGATGTTGGATGGAATTCAGGTCAGGTCTCTGTCTGGGCCCCTCTAAAGTCATCCCTAAATCACTCCTGTGTTGTCCTGGCTGTGGTCTTAGGTGACCCTTCAGCCCAGTCTGAAGTCCTGAGCGCTGTGGAACAGGTTTTCACTGAGGATATCTCTTTACTTTGCTCTGTTCAGCTTCCCTGAGCAGCCTCCCAGTCCCTGCTGAGAAACACCCCCACAGCATGATGCTGCCACCACCATGAGCAGCATTAACAGTGCTGTTATAAAGGATCTGAATGCTGATGTCAGTGTGATATTTCAGTTTTTTATTTTTCATACATTTGCAGAAATTTCTAAAATTCTGTTTTCGCGTTGTAATGATGGGGCACTGAGTGTAGATTCATGAGAATAAAGATAATTTTTTTGACTGTAGCATCAGGATGAAACATAAAACCGAAAACAGTTCAAGGGAGATCTGAATCCTCTCTAAACGAGCTGTTAGGCCAGGGGTGTCAAACTCAGTCCGGATTCTGAACTTGGACCTAACCTGAGGGTCTAACAGGGTCAATATTTAACCATAAAATGTCAACCTTATTTTCACCAGAAATGAATTATGGGGTTAAAAAACTTGGCACTTATGAGAAAGGATTTTGCAATTAAAAGGTGAAAATTATAAGTTAAAAACTCAAACGCTCAGATAAACAGTCAAATGTATAAGTTTAAAAGGTGAAAAAATGACATTTGAAGTCAACATTTTTTTTAAAGGCAAAATATAAGATAGAATACTGAAACCATGAATTTTAAAAAACAAAAACTGAGATAAAATTCAAGATCATGATTTTTAACTTTCAAAATATGAGGTAAACATTGAAATCATGAGTTTCAAATCTCAAAATATGAAATAAAATTAAAAATCTTTAAAAAAGTTTTTAAGGTAAAAAAAATTAGATAAATTTTAAAGTTAGGAGTTGAAAAAGGTCAAAGCATGACATAAAAGTCAAAATCATGACTTTAAAAGGTCTAAAAAGGATTTAAAATTTAGAATTATGAATCTAAAAGGTAAAAATATGAGATAAAAGTCAGTTATGAGATGTAAAGGTTAAAATATGACATAAAAAGTCAAAACCATAACTTTTAGTCATAACTGAGATGCAAAATTGAAAATATTGAGAAAACACTAATTTCTTCCCCATGTTCGTGACTTTTTATCAAATTATTTTAACTGTTTACTTTTTCTCATTTTTATGACTCAACAAGGATGTTATAAATCATCAAGATTAAGTTTACATTTTTATACTGGAGGAAATCTGCAGACCTCATACTGGTGGGCCAGTTATAATAAAAATATCATATGATCTGGTGGGCCGGGTATAACTGCACCACGGGCCAGATTCGGCCCCCGGGCCTTGAGTTTGACACCTGTGTGTTAGGCTCTCTGATGGAAACATGTCACGTGCATGTATGTTTGTGCAGGATGCCACTAAAAACATTCGTGCAGCATCCTTACATTTCTCTTATTCTTCAGTAATGACTGAGGTGACTTGTTGGGAATGATTTTGAGAAGCTGACAGGAATATTTCCAACCTTGATGACCCAGGATAAAGTAGTCGCTCACGTCACATGATGCTGAAATGTTTCTGTGGTTGAGACTGTGACCCAGACACTGATAGATCAGTTCCCAACCTAGATACAGCCGCCATAGCACGCCAAAGCAAGTCTGGTGATGACATCATCAGATCCGCCACCTTCCCTGCTGCCCATGCTCCGTCTCCAGACGACAGCTCGAGGAGTGAGGGCGACCGTTGGCCCTGCTCTCTGGTTGTGTTAGGTACAGTCGGCTCCTGATGAGCATGCTCGTACAAACAAACTTCCTCTCTTCAAGCTGCCCTGAACGCTTTCCTGCTCCCCGCTTCACCCTGAGCTCACGCTGGTTTAATATCTGCCTTTAAGTTTGGCTTTCATTAAGCAGAAGGGTTCTTTAAGTTGTTTTTCTGCCATTATTTCCTGCTTTAGGAGGCTTCTGCATTACCATTTATGTTCAGGCACCGCACATGAAGGTGCATTGTCGATGAGGGCTGTCATGAAAGCCCAGTTTTAAACTTTGACATGATTCTAGTAGAAATTAGGTGATTTAAATACTGTTTTTGATGCCACACAAACAAAAGAGAAGGGAGTTTTCTTGCATTTAATCATAAAAAACATGCAGACTCCTGCACAACATCTGAATGTACACATACTTGCATGGCATTTTGCAGTTGAAACAATGCAAACATGCTTTTGCAGGTAAGGCTCTGCTCTCTCCTTCTCTCACGGCAGCTTTTTACAACAAAATGAAGATCTGCACCTTTCTAGCTGATACCTTTGGTTCTAAAAATAAATACCAACACGTGGTATCAAAAATATCTCAGTACCTAAAGTTCTGTCAGCCTTGCTGGTGATGCACCGCAGTGCCACAAATGCCCGGACAGAGATCACAGAGACTGACTTCAAACTGACTCCCGTCTGTCCGTCTTACATCCTGTTTTTCTGTGTCAAATCCTGACATGATTTAAAGACATCCTTCATGTCGATGTGGCCTAATAGTCCAACAAGTCTCTCTGTTCGTCTGTCTCGTCAGCTCTGTCTCACATTTGTGTCTCTATCTGTCCACATCCGTCCTGTCTCACTGAAGCAGCCATCTGTCTGTCTGTCTGTCTGGAAACCTGAACCTGATGCCAACTTAACCTGGTAGAAAACATGAAACACTTCTGATTGTCTTGCTGTTGCTCCTGTAGGCTCAGAAGGAAGGAGGCGGTCCAGAGAAGAAGAGGAGGAAGAGGCTTTAAAAAGAAAGCAGCTGCAGGAGGAACATCTCAGTAAGGTCTGTGTGATTTAGCTTTAACTTTATTTTAAACACTGCTGCTGCTATTTAAAGCAATGGCTGTGTTTAAAGATGGACATGTCTCCACTGTATAAGGTCTTAACCTTAACCTTAGAGCACATGCTGCATGGATCCGTGCCACAGGCACACCCTCAGTAAATTGCTTAGTAACTATTAAACTGTCCTTTTTTCCTCTGAAAGCTCCCCGTTGTGCCTTTCTAATGGTGCTCTCCACGCCTTCATAGCTCCGACAGAATGTTTTCTAGAGAGCCTGGAACTTGGCTGACTCTCCAGGGTCTTTTAGGATTAAATCCACACCAGTAACTCCATTATTGGACTTTTTATCTGTTTATATTCCTTATTTCGATCATTCCTGCAGCTAGCTGCTTAGCCTGCCACCATATTGTTTATTTGAATCCCAGCATGAATTGCGACTGGGCTATGGCAACCAATGGGAAGCTGTTCTGCCACCACTTCATGCTTTGCTAAACAGAGCATGTGCACAAACGAAAAAACTGCTTTTACTCCCCAGTAAAAGCGGAAATCATCAGAATCTATTCAATAAATGGTCTGTTGGGACTCACCTTACAGATGAACACAAGTTGGAGTCAGTGAGAAGAGGTGCAAAGGCAATAAAAGTCCCTTATTACCTCAAAAACTGCTGTATCTACGCAGCGCAAGCCGATGTAATCCTCTGTGCTGCACTTAGATGTGCAGATACGAAGAGCGAAGTTGCTGGCATCTTAGAAAGTGATTTTAATCATCCGTGGCTGCAGGATGGACTTTTTGCCAGGTCAAAACAAAAGCAGTCTTCGCTCAGGTCATGACCCCAGTGGTTGCCATGGTAGCTTCTTCTTATTTCTCCTCCTTTGCGGGGTTGTAAACCAGCTACGTGCATACCGCCACCTGCTGTTTCTGACTGAGTATATGCAAGTGGGCCCAGGCACGGATTGATGTGTGAAAGCAAGCCAGCGGGGGAAAGGGGAGGGGGAGGAATCGTGCCACGCCGCGGTTCGAAACAACTGGGCCTAATGTGAAAGCGCCCTTAGTCCTTAATGTTAACTGTGTTCAGTACATAAAAATCTTTGAGTTTTAATTTCCAATTCATTTTTTCTTTTGTCTTTATATTGACATTACTGCAGCATACACATTCTTAAAACCTGATGAAAAGGATGTTTAGAGCTTGACTGTGCACCACATGTTGATGATTTAGAAGACAAAAAGTCCAGGAGAGACACAGTGGATAAGAAATAGCAGAGTGCTCTTTTAACCTCAGATTGACCTAAGCAGACAGAGAGGCTTGAGCCTCCACACGGATATAACAAGCTGGCTTGTAGTCACATCAGCCCTGGGACTGAGTAGGCAATATTCGTAATCTTCTTCAAGCAAAAACTGATGAGTTCTGAAAATAATCTGGACATACCTACATTACATGGACAAAAGTATTTGGCCACTCCTGCCAATTATTAACTAGTCCCAATCTTGGTGCACATCCTCTCTCTCTCTCCTCATGTTTACTGTCTCTCTCCAACTGTCCTTTCAAAATAAAGGCAAGAAATGACCAAAAACAACTAAAAAAGATAAATGAACACTGACGTAAATCAGAATGGCGATCCATCTCCACAGATGTTTTTTGCGTGCAGTGCTTTTAGTGTGTCTTTGTTCAGCCACTCCTAACATGTGCGTTTCTGTGTTTAGATTCAGTCAGGTTTGGGGAAGCTCATTTTGAAGGAGGAGATGGAGAAGGAGCAGATCAGGGAGCGTCATGCACGGAGCCTCTCCGCCCAGCGATACGATCCCAAACAGACCAACTGTGACGGAGGTACGGGTCACAGACTCATGTCCTGTAATACCAGGTCTCTGACACACTATCCTCCACTTTATCTTCTCAAACTTAACAGAATATTTCAATGGAGATACAAAATATCACTTCTAGAAAGTTCTCACAGTAAAACGTCTTACACTCCTGAGAAAACGAGACTCATTGGTGAGCTGGCAATCCTTAATATTCAGATCAGCACATTTACCTGGCTATCACTGTCACTAATCTTCCATAGCTCTCTGCCAGTAGGTGATCCATTTAAACCTTTTTTAAAATCTTAAACCAAATATAAATCTAACCATTTTTCTGTTCCAGATCCAACTTCTCCCACCAAAACCAACTCTCTGCCCGGCTACGGGAGGAACGGGCTGCATCGGGTAAGAGCTCATTTATTCTAACATCCTAACATGATGATTAGAAAGTGGATGAACGACAGTCAGGAAAATATAAAAAACACAAATTTCATATCAAAGATAATAGACATAATTCCTTGAACTTTAGTTTTTGGGTTTTTAAATACAGACTCATTGTGAAATAAACAGAAATAGACCATATTCCCATGGTGGCTATGTTCCTGTGACCCAACCTCATAAATGCTCTAGAGCAGGGGTTCTCAACCTTTTCAGCCCAGGACCCCAAAAATAAAGATGCGAGAGACCGGGGACCCCCGCTGTACCTGAAGGTGGTTGAACACAGCCATGAGCATGCTAGAATAGTCAAGGCCGCCAATAAGGGTGAGAAAGGGGAGAGCTTTAACCTGAAAAATAACAACTCTTACTAAGGAAGCAAGTAATTTTTTCATTAAGTTATGTGTTAGATAGGCTTCTTAAGAATGGATTCAAATCCCTGTTGTTAAAAACAGAAATCAAATGTGTTAAAAACAGCTAGAATAGGTTAATAATGGCAAAAAATGGTGGAAAAGGTAGTGAAATTGGATTTTCAAGTAGCAGAAATTGGTTAGAAGTGGCAAAAATGTAATAATATTGGCAAAAAATAAGCAAAAAGTGGCAAAAGTTGGAAACAGTGGGAAAATCAGACATAGATAGTGGTAAGAGGAATTAAAAAGTGGCTGAAATGACTTTAAATTGTCATAAATGGGTGGAAAATATGGTGAAATTGGATGAAAAATTGATATAAACGGGCTAAAAGGGTTAACTAAGACAGGAAATGGGCAGAAATGAGCAGAAATTGGTTAAACTGGCAAAATAAACACATCAAATAGTGAAATATGGATCAAATGAGCATACAATGTGGTAAAAAGGGGTTAATAGAGGCTATGATGGGTCAACAGAGGCAATAATAGATGTAAAGTGGCAAGACTTGGTTTAGGAGTGGCAAAAACAGGCAGAAAAAAAATACTGGGAAGAGTTTGAAACAGGAAAAATGGGTTCGAAGTGGCTAAAAAGTGTTAAAATTGGCAAAATTGGTGGCAAAAAAAGATAAAAACTGGATAAAATTGAACAAAAATGGTGTAAAGTGGCAACAGTGTAATTTAAAAAAATATTCTTAGTTTTTTTAGGGCATCTTGAGACCCCCTCTCAGCATCTTGTGACCCCCATGGGGGTGCCGACCCCAACGTTGAGAACCACTGCTCTAGAGAATGGATGGGCTCAAAATCCCACAGAAACTATCCAGAATCTTGTGGAAGATTCTGTGAAGAGTGGAGCTGTTAGAGCTGTAAACGGGTGCAACTCCACATTAAAGTACATGCATTTTAATTACTGCAGCCCCTGTGGGTGGAATGATCAAGCGTCTAAATACTTTTGTCCACATAGTTTTAACATATGGATGGACACCCTCAAACCTTAATGCTCGGCTATCACCAGCGTGGAAGCATAAATCTTTGGCCTGAGGAAGTTTTCACACCCAAATCTCAACGTTTCTGTGATACAGTGGTTCTCAACCTTGGGGTCGGGACCCCCTTGGGGGTCACAGAACACTGGGAGGGGGTCGTCAGTTGCCCTAAAAAAATGAATATTTTTAAAATTACATTGTTGCCACTTTACACCAATTTTGTCAACTTTTTTGACACTTCTAACCAATTTCTGCTACTTTAAAATCCAATTTCACCACCTTTTCCACCATTTTTTGCCATTATTAACCTATTCTAGCCGTTTTTAACACATTTGATTTCTGTTTTTAACAATAGGGATTTGAATCCATTCTTAAGAAGCCTATCTAACACATAACTTAATGAAAAAATTACTTGCTTCCTTAGTAAGAGTTGTTATTTTTCAGGTTAAAGCTCTCCCCTTTCTCACCCTTATTGGCGGCCTTGTCTGCACATGACTATTCTAGACCAGTGGTTCTCAACCTTGGAGTCGGGACCCCCTTGGGGTCACGAGACACTAGGAGAGGTTCGCCAGTTGCGCTAAAAAAATGATTATTGTTTGAATTACACTGTTGCCACTTTACACCAATTTTATCATTTTTTTTTACCCCTTTCATTGTTTTTTCCCACCAATTTTAACGCATTTTTATCATTTAACACCTATTTCTGTCAGTTTTAAACTCTTTCCACAACTTCTTTCTGCCTGTTTTTGCCACTTCTAGGCTTAATGTTGCCTCTGCTGACCATTATTGTTACTATTAACCCCTTTTTACCACTTTTTACACCCGTTTTTCCAATTTTAACCCCATTTCACCATTCGATATGCCTATTTTTGCTAGTTTAACCAGTTTCTGCCAGTATCTGCTTACTTTTTCTTTCTCAGTTAACCCATTTTGCCATTTTTTTAAATCAATTTTTCATTTTTTGCCAATTTTAAGCCATTTCAGCCACTTTTTAACTCCCTTTTACCACTGTTTATACCCATTTTGCCACTTTAATCCATTTTGCCCTTTTTTTGCTATTTTGTCTGATTTTTGCCACGTCTAAACCGCTTTGGCTTCTTTTAAAATCCATTTTCACCACCTTTTCCACCATATTTTGCCATTAATAACCCACTGCAGCAATTTTTTAAACCTTTTTTTTAACAAAGGGGATTTACATTTTTAAGAAGGCTATTTACTACACAAAAAAAAAAATTCTTTGCTAAGAGGGGTTATTTTTTCAGGTTAGAAATGAAATATGGATATCACAGCTTAACTTCACAAGGGTTTTGCTGACCTCCATGGACCCCCAGTTTGGCTGGGTGCCACAAAGCTCTCATTTATCCCCCCTTATGGACGGCCTTGTCTCCACATGACTATTCCAAATTGTGCATGGCTGTGTTCAACAACCTTCGGGTACAGTGGGGGTCCGCGGTGTCTGGCACCTTTATTTCGGGGGTCGGAAAGATATGACATGATAACAACATTCAGGTTCTCCACCGTGAAACATGGCCACGAGGGGGATGTGCTCTATTACCTAACACTGTGGTGTTGCTTGTGTCCCTGCAGCCCCAGTCCACAGATTTCACTCAGTACAACAGCTATGGAGACATGTGCGGAGGAGGACGAGGTGAGAGCAGCTACCAGGAATAGTGCGCTGCTGATTTCAGTATAAAAAACAAAAAGGCTTTGTGTACACAGAGCGACGTGCTTTCTTCAATATTTGCATAATGATCAGGGACAGCAGTGTTGCTGGCGATCTGACAGCAGAACCATTAACTGTGAGTCTCATTTTCTGTCCCATGTTGTCCTGCAGAGTTTCAGGTATGTGTCTCATCTGCTTTCTCACCTGGCATGCTCCCTCACCTTGCATCATAGACTTGCTTGCTCATGAGTTGCAAGAGACACCTTGACCTCAGTGCACTCCGCCCACTCCTGCTTGCATCAGTGCTGGATTAAGGTCAACTACGGGGCGCCGAGTGCACTGACTTCATGCCCGAACATGCACTGCCCGGTAGCTGAACCAGTGTTCTGTAAATGCAATGTCCAACCATCGCCTCATGTCTTGTTCTGTGTGTTGTTTACCAGTGTTATGACTCAAGCTAAATGTCACATTCTAGTCTATTTCACCATAGAAATAATATCCAAAAACATCCAGAGAACATGTTAACCACGCCATTCTTGACACTAATGAAGATACTGATCCAAGCTACCCGCTCCATCCAGTGAATACTGAGCCCACTGCCATGAGTGGACATATTCATTACCATTAACCCTGCAGTCCCCTTCCACTATATTATATTTGTGTATGTTTTATTCTTTAGCACATTAAGGATGGCCGTGCAGCACTTGCAAGGATGGACAGGGGAGTATCTATGCCTAATATGTTGGAACCAAAAGCAAGTATCTTCTTCTTTTTGTCCTGATGAAAACAATGTCAGAAAAATCACACACTGTTCCACTGTTAAAGTGCATTTAAACTTCAAATAAAAGACACATTCAGACTGGTAGAGCCACCTAAATATGACCAAAAAGAGAGACCAGCCCAGACACAAGTAGAGGAATACACATAATGTAGTAACCCTTTAGATGTGGGGACATTGGTGGAAGAAATCCTGACGTTAGCTCTATTTATACTGGATGTTTATCACCTGGTGACCTCTGGGAATGCTTAATGATCACAGAGGATGTCTGTGTTTTTAACCCTCAGGCATCACTAGGGACATTTTTGGCCATTTGGGCAAATTTTCCTCTTTCTCTGCTCACCATTTTGGCTGTGTTAGTGCATATGGTCTAATTTTTTACAACAAAGTTTCTTTTTAGTCAGATTTTTGAATTCAAATTTCAATAGCTCTAATAGGTCAGGGGAACTCTGTGAAACAAATTTACTACCATTTAAAGCCATTAAGGCCAAAAATGTCCACTTCCAAAAAACTGCTATAAAAACTTAACAGATTAATATTTTTTCTTCTTTTTTTGCATAAATCTCTAAAACAACTTCAGCTGTGCTCAAAACTACCAAACATTCAATCATTTTGAGGTTTTTAACCCTTTAAATGCCAGTTTGAGTACTTATGATGGCTGATTTTAGTCATGAACAATCAAAATGACAAATTTGACTATTTTTCTCAAAATGAAACCATAATATTACAGAATTCATAATTATATCATGGAATGACTATAAGATAAAAAAATGTGGTTTGAATGGGAGTCAATGGGACCTTTTTGTCCTTAATGACTCGAAAGGGTAGTAAATTTTAATGCTTCACAAAAACTAAAAATGCATCAAAGTCAGTATTTTGGCTAATGTTTAACATACCCAGGGCTGATAAAAAAAACACCCCCCATCCCCCCAACATTAGTTATCTGGAAAATATTTACTGTTTTGGGTTTTTATTTGACCATTCTGTAATCAAGCTGGTATTTAAAGGGTTAAAATGCTGAAAATTATTCAGTAATGATTTTTTTGGATGAGAACTGAAGTTGATCAAAAGATTTGACCAGAAAAAAAGCAGAAAAAATATAATTTATCCTACTTTTATTGCTGTTTTTGGAAGTGGACGTTTTTATCCTTAATGACTTGAAAGAGTAGTAAATGTTAAATCGGATGCTACAGAAAAACTTATAAGCATCAAAGTCCATATTTTGGATAATCTTTGACATACCCAGGACTGATTAAAAAAACAGCTCTCACCCCCCAACATTAGTTATCTGGAAAATATTTACTGTTTTGTGTGTTTTTCTTTAGAAAAAATATGACCATCATGTAATTGAACTGCATTAAAGGGTTAAAATCCTGAAAATTATTCAGTAATCAATTGTTTTGATTAGAACTCAAGTTGATCAAAAGATTTAACCAAAAAAAAGCAGAAAAAAATATTAATGTATCCTATTTTCATTGCCATTTTGGGAAGTGGATGTCTTTGTCCTTAATGACTCGAAAGGGTAGTAAATTTTAAATGGGATGCTACAAAAAAAAACTAATAATGCATTAAAGTCAACATTTTTGGCTAATGTTTGACATTCCCTGGACTGATAAAAAAATGAAAAAAAAACAAAAAAAAACTCAAACCCCCCAACATTAGTTATCTGGAAAATATTTACTGTTTTTTGTGTTTTCTTAGAAAAAATGTGACCATCCTGTAATCAAACTGGTATTTAAAGGGTTAAAATACTGAAAATTATTCAATAATCGTTTGTTTTGATTAGAACTCAAGTTGATCAAAAGATAATATTTTGGCTAATGGTTGACATTTCCAAGCTGGATGTAGAAATAATGCCCCAGCCATCCAACATTTGGTTTAAGGAAGATTTCTAATTTTTTTCACAAAAAGCAACATTGACTTTAAGTAATCAATGTAATTAAAGGGTTAAAATCCTCAAACTGATTGAATGTTTGGTAATTTTGAGCACAGCTGAAGTTGTTTAAGAGTTTTTATAGCAGTTTTTTGGAAGTGGACATGTTTGTCCTTAATGGCTTTAAAGGGTAGTATATTAAAGTGATGCCTGAGGGTTAGTTCGCTGTGAATCCACCGTGTCTTGTATATGTGGGGTAAAAACTCAAGGGCAAATCACTGACTGTGTTTCAGCTCACACAGAATTCCTCTGAGAACATAATCTTTGCATTTTAAGGTGGTAATCTTGTATTTTAAGCTTTTTCTGCTCCTTTTCATGGCTGAAAATAACTGTAAACAAATGTTTGGAGAGGGAAACAGAAGTAAGACGTGTATATCCCTAAATACAAGCATATATTTGTTGCATATTAAGGACCGGACATATTTCCCTGTTAAAGCCTCTTGGTAGCTACTCTGTAGTTTGAGTACTGACTAGTATCGACTTTTTAATTTTCCTGAGTAGATTTATAGACCAGTACTTTTACTTCTACTCTAGTAAATACAATAGTGGGGATTTTTCCACCTCTGTGAAGATCAACAGAATAAACCTCGTGGGGTAAGCGACTGAGTTATGATGCGATACAAAAATGTCTCTAGCTAGCTCCTGTTTGAGTGCCAGTTTCCTTTGCTCCATCCTTTGTCCTTATTTAATCACCGTTTAAAAAGCCAAACTGGTACTGAATGAAGAGCAACCAGCTTTACTGAGCTGAACCAAAGATCTGTACCAGCATCATACCAGGACGAACCGCTACACTTGCACAAAATCCTTTCAGGAGCTGATGTGGTTTATCAGCTGAAATGTGGTTGGTAATTCGCCCTGGAATCATGGTCTATTAGCACAGGATTACAGTCCCAAACGTCCTCTGCGGTGGTTAAAATGACCCCAGGTCACCAGGTGATAGCGATCCCGTGTGAATAGGAGGCTAAGGAGATTTTCCTGGAGGTGAAAGACTCACATTAGCTGTCTCCCTGATTTAGCATGCTGCTTCAGGAGCTGTAGCGCTTAGCATGCTGGCTTCTCCATGCTCATCTGCACTAAGCTTTGACTTAAAGTGGCTGGATACTGTATGCAGCATACAGTGGAGAATCCAACGCCCAGACGTCATCCACACAACTCATATCACTATATACTGCTATAGTATATACCAGACCGGACCTTACTGTGTGGATATGAGTTGGCCTCAGACTTCTTCTAGTTGCTTATTATTGAGCATTTCAGCTAAAAAGACCAGACTTCTGTGGCAGCCATGTTCCTGTGACGTCACGCTCATGATGGGAAGCTCAAATGTTGTTAGCATGTTGATTCTTCTGATTTGCTGCCTGATTATAAAGCAACCATAAATACAATGTATGCCAAAAACCCAGAGAGAGATCAGAGCACCTTTTGAGTTGAAAGTGTGTTTTTAACCCAGATCACAGGCAATGCATTAACCTGCCTCCTCATCATTATTTATAAATAGTAATCAATCAATCTTTATTTGCATGACACCAGTTCATAACCAAGGTTAGACGAGAGACAAAAAGCAAGAAGAAATAAGTGCAGAAAGAGGAAAGAAGACTTTGTAGAAAGAGAGCAGGAAGGTGCAAAAATATCGAGGAATGTGTAGAAAAAGAGGGATAGGTGCAGAAAGGGAGAAGAGGAAGATACAGAAGGATGGAGTTAGTAGGTGCAGGGACAGATAAAAATTTAAGGTGCAGAGAAATTGAAAGAATGGTGCTGAAGAGAGAAGAGGAATGTGCTGGAAAAGAGACCAGAGAAGAGCAAAAAGAGGGAAAATGGAACTGCAGACAGAGAGAAGATACAGGTGCAAAAAGAGGGAGTAGAACCATGCAAAAAGGAGGAAAGGAGGGTGCAAAGACAAGAGAAAAGATAGAAGCAACAAAGGGAAGAAATATCTGCAGAAAAGAGAAGAGATAGTTGCAGAATAAGAGAAAAGATAGGTGCAGGAAACAGAAGAGATAGGTGAAGAAAAAAAAGAGAGATATTTGTAGAATAACAGAAGAGATAGTTGCATAAAAACAGAAGATATTGTTGCAGAGAAACAGAGAATATAGATGCAGAAAAACAGATGATAGGGACAGATAAATAGAAGAGATAGTTGCAGGAAAACAGACAAGGTAGTTTCAGAAAAACAGAATAAAATAGTTGCAGAAAAATGGAAGAGACAGGTGAGAAGAGAGAAAAGATGAGATAGTTGCAGGAGGGGAAGAGGAAGATACAGACAGAGTAAGAGGATGCAGAAAAAGAGAAGAGGAGTTTGGCAGAGAAAGTTAAACAAAGAGGAGCTGCAGAGAACCAGAAATAAGAAGAGCAACAACAATAAATCTGATGAATCTATGGCTCTTATGATAGAACAGACGTGAATCAGTAACAGCTTCTTTTACCTTTTTAAACATTTTTAAGCATGAGGTAAGGCTGCTTTGACATTACCTGGACCTGGACCAAGATCTGAGTTCATTTCTCTTTAGGTTCCTTTTGATCAGTGTGAACACAAGTGTGCCAGACTCAGGATCTGAGTCCACCTAAAGATCTGGTCATGATTTATGTCCAGTATCTCTCCTGATTTTCAGTGTGTGTTGTCTTTATTGTTGCTTTTCAATCAGGACACGATATTAGTTCACATTAGTAAGAATACTAATATTTATAAGATGAATCAAACAGTACGACATGATAATAACATTTAAGTCTCCCATCCTTAGCGGGACGTTACAGGAGCATGTCCGCTGTAGGACTATGGTGTACTAACCTCTACCATTGGCCAGTTTCTTCTTGTAAAAGTGGGATGAAGACGTAGAAACACTTCATTTTTCCAGGACTGTCATTCCCATGTGGGTTTACTCGGCCTACATTACTGGTGTTGGATCTAATTTTAGTCTGCATAAATTAATTTAGAATTAAAGCCTGTTACATAACTGTTTCATGTTTCTGCCCTTACCTGATCTATTGCACGTTTCTGCACCTAAAAGTGTGCACACCACAGTGCCCTGCATCCCCCAGACTACCCGATGAGCCTCCCGTCACACTCCTGTTCTCCCACCCACTGTTCTCTCTGTCAGTCAGAAAGCAAACATCCAAATTTGATGGTTTTGTTCACTAGGAATGGTTTGCAGGTTTTTAAAGCTTGACTCCAGTTTGTAGGTGTGACCTGTGCACTGACACGTGTCTCCTTCTGAAGGTGTATCCCTATGAAATGCTCATGATAACCAGTAGAGGGCGAGCTAAGCTGCCCAGGGATGTGGACAGAACCCGATTGGAGGTATCAGTTTTCCACGTGAATGTCTGCTTATGATTTAGGGTGCAACAGATCACAAAAGTCACGATCAGGAACGTTTCCAGGTTTTAAGTCACGGGAGGACACAGTTACCAGATTGGGGAAAAATACATCTTTATCAGGGTCCAGTTTCTGGGTTTATCAGGGGGCCATTCTCTGGGTTTATCAGGAGCCATTCTCTGGGTTTATCAGGGGGCCATTCTCTGGGTTTATCAGGGGCCATTCTCTGACTCTATCAGGGTCCATTCTCTGGGTTTATCAGGGGGCCATTCTCTGGGTTTATCAGGAGCCATTCTCTGGGTTTATCAGGGGCCATTCTCTGGGTTTATCAGGGTCCATTCTCTGGGTTTATCAGGGGCCATTCTCTGGGTTTATCAGGAGCCATTCTCTGGGTTTATCAGGGGCCATTCTCTGGGTTTATCAGGAGCCATTCTCTGGGTTTATCAGGGGCCATTCTCTGGGTTTATCAGGGGTCCATTGTCTGGGTTTATCAGGGTCCATTCTCTGGGTTTATCAGGGGTCAATTCTCTGGGTTTATCAGGGTCCATTCTCTGGGTTTATCAGGGTCCATTGTCTGGGTTTATCAGGGTCCATTGTCTGGGTTTATCGGGGGTCCATTGTCTGGGTTTATCAGGGGTCCATTCTCTGGGTTTATCAGGGGCCATTCATAAGGTTTATCACGGTCCATTCTCTGGGTTTATCAGGGTCCATTGTCTGGGTTTATCAAGGGTCCATTCATAAGGTTTATCACGGTCCATTCTCTGGGTTCATCAGGGTCCCAGCTCAATCTGTAGACGGAGCTAAGCAGACTTACTCAGCTTTAGATATGAAAAGTGTGACCTCAAGGTAACAGTGGTCCAGGACTGGAGGGGTAGTGCACTTGGGTAAGATCGGTGGACTTGAAGCACAGGTCATGTTAGAGAATAATTTGGGTCCATCACAAGAAAGCATCACAAAATATGACTGAGGTACAGCAACAGAACAGCACTTCCCATAGAAGTTCATGCTTCCCTATGCTGCAGTAACATCCAGTCTTTCTGCAGCAGCGATAAACATGCGTTTGAAAACTGTTTGTAACAACTGAAGTAATATAAATGCTAAACTTAAGATATGTATCATCATTTTAGTGGTTATTACTGAAAGCATTTAGGCTCTTTGGTGTAGAAATCCTGCACACTGCATCTTTAAACACTGCCTTCTTCTCAGTAAGAGTGAGTATTTAAAGGTCTGTTATGCACCGTGTTGATCGTCCGTGTTTAGGCATGCAAACATGACCACCAGGCCTCCGTCACCCCGTTAGATTTAAAGATTAAAGTCGTGTTTGCACCAGCACAGGGAGCTCTGAGGTGAACAAAGGACCGCTGTGATCTGTTGCACCGCTGCTTCTAGATTTCTCTGCTTTGTGTAAATAAAACGTTACACAATCAAACTGTAGCTGAATGTGCCGTATCCATTGCTTTCTGTCATTTTTGCAGTGACCCTTTTTATGGCTTTGGTGCTAATCTCAAACACCCCCCTCCCCCCTCCTTTGTTTTCTCCCCCTTTGTTCTCGATTCTAGCGCCACTTAGCACCCGAAACGTTCTTTGACATCTTTGGAATGGAGATCCAGGAGTTTGACAGGCTTCCCCTGTGGAAACGCAACGACATGAAAAAGAAGGCCAAGCTCTTCTAGCATGCACATATGTACATCCATCAGATAGCACACCATGACAACTGTACTCTAGATGTAGGTTTTGGTTCCTTTCCTTTTCTTCTGGATCTTTCTTTTTATCCTGGAATAATGAAGGAAGCAGGAGACGGACTCTTTTTGCTCCTGATCTTCCTCAGACTGTAAGCGGGATGATTTTTACCCTTAGATGCACAGAAAACATCAACGGGAATCTCTTCCATGTTCAAAAATGACAAAGAATGAGTGACTGATAAATAGGGTCATGTTATTTGGTTTGCTTGTTTTACTTCTTTCTTTGCTTTGGGTGGAAATGCTTTCCTTTCTTTCTTGCTTGTTTCTTCCTACTCTTTGTTGCTGATGATTCCTGTGGAACTTTGTAAGTACATTAGAACCTCATGGCGCCATTTTGCTCGTAGCTTGAACATGTGTCGGCTTTTCCTTCGCTTGGGCTGAAACTGTTTTAGTCCAAAGTTTGCAAGAATCGGCTCAGTGAGTCTTTGATTAAAAAAAGCAGTGGGGATGCAGTCAGCTGACCCATTTTACAGATCTTCATGGAGATGAATCCACACACACACACACACCCCCCTCCCTGCCGGCTGTACACACCGAACATCCATTGAACCCTGACTAAAGAAAACGTCTCTCTTCTCAGGCTCCCATAATCACGGCCACACCTTCCCTTTATGTATCAGAAGTACAAACTCCATCCAGTAACTGACCGATAGATCGCACACCCGAGTATTTGGAAGAACTGTTTTATAAATGAACCCACACTGCCATTTGTTGTATTGAAATCGAAGCCAATAAAGCTTTAAATCACCATGAACCATCGGATCCTCGGCTGTACCAAAGGGACCAACGACTGCTTCTGTTTCTTCCTCTCTGTTCACTTTTCACTCACCGGCTCTGTTACAGCACACAGGACGAAAGCAGCTACCACAAGTCTGCAACAGCTATAGAGGCTATTTTACAACCGCTATTCCAAAAAAGCTGGGAGGCCTTGTAAAACGTGAATAAAAAAATGAGTGTCCAAATCTTATAAACCCAGATTTGATTCACAATAGAACATAAACAACATATCAGAACAAACTGAAAAATGTTAGCTTATTTTGAATTTGATGGCAGCAACAGGTCTCAAAAAAGTTGGGACAGGGCTATGTTTACTAATGTGTAGCATCACCTCTTCTTACAACGAGAGTCTCCAGTTATTTGGGGGCTTTTTTGCTTTTATTAGATACACTATATTGCCAAAAGTATTCGCTCACCTGCCTTGACTGGCATATGAACTTAAGTGAGATCCCATTCTTAATCCATAGGGTTTAATATGATGTTGGTCCACCCTCTGCAGCTATAACAGCTTCAACTCTTCTGGGAAGGCTTTCCACAAGGTTTAGGAGTGTGTTTATAGGAATTTTTTGACCATTCTTCCAGAGCTCACACACTGATGTTGGACCAGAAGGCCTGGTTCTCAGTCTCCGCTCTAATTCATCCCAAAGGTGTCCTATGGGGTTGAGGTCAGGACTCTGTGCAGGCCAGTCAAGTTCATCCACACCAAACTCTCTCCTCCATGTCTTTATGGACCTTGCTTTGTGCACTGGTGCACAGTCATGTTGGAACAGGAAGGGGCCATCCCCAAACTGTTCCCACAAAGTTGGGAGCATGGAATTGTCCAAAACCTCTTGGTATGCTGAAGCATTCAGAGTTCCTTTGACTGGAACTAAGGGGCCAAGCCCAGCTCCTGAAAAACAAGCCCACACCATAATCCCCCCTCCACCAAACTTTACACTTGGCACAATGCAGTCAGACAAGTACCGTTCTCCTGGCAACCACCAAACCCAGACTGGTCCATCAGATTGTCAGATGGAGAAGTGAGACTGGTCATTCCAGAGAACGCGTCTCCACTGCTCTAGAGTCCAGTGGCGGCGTGTTTTACACCACTGCATCTGACGCTTTGCATTGCACTTAGTGATGTATGGCTTGGATGCAGCTGCTCGGCCATGGAAACCCATTCCATGAAGCTCTCTACCACTGTTCTTGAGCTAATCTGAAGGCCACTTGAAGTTTTGAGGTCTGTAGCCATTGACTTTGCAGAAAGTTGGCGACCTCTGCACACTATGCGTCCCAGCATCCGCTGACCCCGCTCTGTCATTTTACGTGGCCTACCACTTGGTGGCTGAGTTGCTGTCGTTCCCAATGGCTTCCACTTTGTTATAATACCACTGACAGTTGACTGTGGAATATTTAGGAGCCAGGAAATTTCTGGACTGGACTTGTTGCACAGGTGGCATCCTATCACAGTACCATGCTGGAATTCACTGAGCTCCTGAGAGCGAGCCATTCTTTCACAAATGTTTGTAGAAACAGTCTGCATGCCTAGGTGATGATTTTATACACCTGTGACCATGGATGGGTGAGTGAATACTTTTAGCAATACAGTGTATGATAATAAAGAGGGACACTGAATATAGAGAGAGTGGGGAAGACGTGCACCAAGCATGCTAGCCCAGGAATCACTCATGACCACTGTGTTGAGGACCAAAGCAATGCTCCATCCGAGCTAACCCACCGCCCAGTCCTGGGTCCGATTTGTTGGGTTTGTTCTCTGATGCTCCAAATGTTTTCTACTGGTGAAAGAAGCTGGGTGGTCTAAAAGCTCTCTCTTCTTTTCAGCATTGATAGTTCCTTTCCAGATGATTTCCAAGTTGCCAATATTTCAATGATCTGCTGGATCAAAAAGTGCAGAAATGATCTTCAGGAGAAGTGAGACAAGGAGAGAGAGTGAGAGGGCACTGTCTAAACTGCCCAAATATGTCAGAAACATCTAGAAAAGTGGGTTAAGCTGATGAGGAGCAAGGGATGTAAGCTGTTTTTCAGTTGAGTTAAGCGAGTGCAGAAGATTCCAGAAATTTTGATAATTATTAGTAAAAAGCTCTGGATTGTTTGGGACACCTTTTTCGCTTCCCAGTATCAAACAGGTTTAGATTTTCTTTTATTTAGCTGACATCAGAGCAGTTTTCTAAGTCTTCACAATTTTATATTGATATTTATTTTCAAGTTGAGCCAAAATTCTTAGACTCAGTTTTCCACAAATTAGTGAACCTCTGCCCATCTTTACTTCTGAGAGACTCTGTATCCCTAAAATGCTCCTTTTATGCTCATTGGTCATGGGTACTAATGAACCTCATTGTAAAATGCTCCTCCAGCTGGTTTTCATTAGTACCACTTACTTATCCAGCCTTTTGTTGCCCTGTCCCTACTTTTTTGAGATGTGTTGCTGCCATCAAATCCAAAATGAGCTCATATTTTTCCTGAAATGTTAAAATGTCTCAGCTTCAATGTCTGATGTGTTGTTTATGTTCTATTGTGAATAAAATATGGTTTTATGAGATTTGATAATCATTGACTTCTGTTTTTGTTTACATTTTTCACAGTGCCCCAACTTTTTTGGAATTTGGGTTGTAGTTTTCTGACTGATGAGACATTTTCTCCCAGAGTTGTAGTAGTGTCACAGTGCCAAAAAACATTTTAGCAGGATTTACAATCCAGAAACTTCTGTTTCTTTCCCGATTTACAGTCAACAACAGGGATAACAGGAAATGTCAGTTAGAGAATTTAAAGAACAGTTTATGATGCTTGAGGGCAGTTTACTCCACAGTGCCCGGTATATTTTAGGATTTTAGCCTAGCAAAGGTCAAGACAGGTTTGTATTTATTGAGCAATTTAAAACAGAGTATTTTACAGTCATGGGCATTTAGAGAAATAAGACATTAAATTATCATCATTCATATATTTAAATCCTCTGTAGGGATATCCCTCATTCTCTATGAAGCTGAGATGAACAACAGAGCAGGTAGAGAGAAAACAGGTAAAACAGAATCTTTGAGGTGTAACCAGAGAATTAAGACGCTTAAAATAAGCTCAGAAACAAGTGAATATTAAGACATGTATTTATTTAAACAGTAAAGAAAAAAAAAATCAAAATGTTCCAAGCAAAGACGATTTAAATCAATAATCTGAAATTTAAACGTGGAATTCTGTGATCAGTTTAAAATGTTTCTGCAGTAAATTCCACTGAAGGGGGACGTTTATTTACAAGTGCTTTATAAATAAATACATAAATAAAATTAATAAATAAACATATTAATCAATTAATCAATCAATGAATAAATATATCGATGAATAAATGAATGAACAAACAAATAAATGAATGAATGAATGAATGATTAAATAAATATACTCATAAATGAATGAATAAATAAATAAATCAACATATGTATTAAAAATAAATCAATAAATAAAGAAATGAATAAATAAATCAATAAATATATTAATAAATGAATGAATGAATGATTAAATAAATAAATATATTAATAAATAAATGAATAAATAAATAAATTACTGAGTAAATCAATCAATCAATAGATGAATAAATGATTAAATAAATAAATATATTAATAAATGAATGAATAAATGATTAAATAAATAAATATATTAATAAAGAAATGAATAAATAAACACATTAATAAATAAATGAATGAATGAATAAGTAAATAAAGGAGCGTATTTCTCCTTGTTAGGGCAGAAATGTCTGTTGTTTGGCAGACGTGTCCCACAGCTGTCAGCAGACATAAATCTCAGGGAAATGATAAAAAGCATCTTTTAGTTTGAACTAGGGCTGTCAAATGATTAAAAATTGTAATTGTGATTAATTTCAGAACTTCTGTAGTTAATTACACCATTTTATTGCATTTTTGAAGGCCATTATTTTGCATTTTAAAGTGTCATTTTAGAATTTTCCGAAGTCTTAAACTAAGGGTTAATGACGTCCTGTTTGGATACAGACCTGCTTTTATTGGTAGACTGAAGATTTAACATGAACTTAAAGGGATACTTCAACATTTTGGCAAATTCGTCCATTGCCATAATCCCTATAGTCTTAGTAATAGGTTCGTTACCTTCAGTTGTCGGTGCAAGCTGTTTTTAGATCGCCGCTGCCGAGTTCGAACCTGCTGTGCCAACTCAATGTAAGCAGACGGTATTCCGGCTCTCCCTCATCAAACTCATCAAATACACAATCCAACAACTCCAAAACGCTCTTGTGGACAAGTTGTGACCTGCACATTCACCACGTTATGAAATAATCCTGGAACATTACGAGACGGAGATGTTTTAAAGCTAAATGCAAAGCCGGAACTACACTCCAGACATGGCTGCTGCACTGTGTCACTCCGCCCAGTGGTTTACTCAAGAAATAGTTCCGAGTATTTGCTTCATGTGTCGTAATGTTACATAAGTATATGTTACTATTTCATAGCGTGGTGAATGTGCAGGTCACGACTTGTCCATGAGAGCGTTTTGGAGTTGTTGGATTGTGTATTTGATGAGTTTGATGAGGGAAAGCTGGAATACCGTCTGCTTACATTGAGTTGGCACAGCAGGTCCGAACTCGGCAGTGGTGATCTAAAAATAGCTTGCACCGACAACTGAAGGTAACGAACCTATTACTAAGACTATAGGAATTATGGCAATGGATGAATTTGCCAAAATGTTGAAGTATCCCTTTAACCACAGACAGTGGAACTGGTTTTGGATTAAAGATAAAATAAAAGAGAATTAAAAATGTTCAGATGACTCTGACTCGTCCACTCAGCTGTCTGTGAGGTTTTTTTAAATGAAGGAGTAGTGATGGATTTATTTGACATCAGTGTGGCTGCACAGAGACACCAAAGACACCAAAGTGTGCTCAAGGGTACAATAAAGCATGCCATTAACTCGAATTAAAAAAAAAAAAATGAACGCACTAATTGTGGACCCTGATTAATCGCAATGAACTTGATTAATCTTGACAGCCCTAGTTTGAATGTATTTGGCTGCACGTGTCTAAATGACTCCTGCATACTCTGGTACAGAGAGGAAAACTACTTCAATAGTTCTTTTACTCATGAATATAAAGGGAAAATATTTGTTCCTATAAAGAAAGTCCAACTGCTGTTAGTTTTTAGTCTCAATGATAGATTTTCAACATATGTTTTAAAATCAATCGGTCATTTATTGATCAGTAATGGGCTCCCAGGAAATCTCCCGCAGGGTTTGCATCCTGTAGTCTTTAGACAGCATCTTTTTTAATGAAGGAACAGTGAAAATGTTTTCTGATCAGTCTAAATTCATCACGAATCACTAATTTTTCTTAGAAAGAGTTAACATAAATGTCTCAACAACTACATTTAGAAAAGGCTAGTCAGCAGACAGACTATGATAGTCAGCTGATTTGATCATTTTTGCTTTCTTAGCTTTTAAACTCTCATTGAATCTAACTTGACAAACCTCACTAACTTTTATTTAACCCCTTTATTGGTGCACATGAAAGGTTAAAAATCACCTTATCCGGATTTTCACAACAAAATCATCCCTAAACTGGAGGGGAAAACATATTTAAAAAGAATTATTTGTTGAAAAATGAGAATCTAAATAAACAGATTTCTCCTGAACATCACATCAGGTTGTTCTGTGGCTCTGGTTCCATCTTTGCATGGAGCTGAAGGTTGGTCTCAGCTTTACCATTGCTTTAAAAAAACATTGATTTCCCCCCATAGGGATGGCATTATAACACCTGGTAAGTAACACTGATGCATGCTTTCATGAGTGAGAAGGGGGGGTGTCTTTGCATGCTTTGCATCATTCATTCGGGAAGAAACATTCCAAACTTTCCAACGCTAACGAGAAATCCAGACTAATGTAGGAGAAGTCAGGATTCTAACAGCAACAAATACTGGAGCAATCACAGCTCAGAGGTGTCTAAATCGACCCCTGCAGCAGAAACTGGGGCCTGGGGCTTCCAGATAAATATAGCGGTGCCTATAGCAGAAGGTTTTCTCTTTATTCATGCTCTAAAGTTTTCAAGCAGCCCAGCCTACAAAGAAAAACCACCCTGTGTTATAAATGTCACTTAAAAATGGGCCTTTAGTATTTCCATGTTGGCACAGAGCCTCCTCAGACTCAGGAACGTAGGCGGGGGGGTTCTCAGGTTGGTTAAAAGTATGCTGGGGTACACTCAGTACCCCATCATGTCATGATGGGGTACTAAATGTAGATTAATAAAAATAAATTTAACATTGTAGCATCAGGATGAAACAGAACCAAACTGAAAAAGTGAAGGAGATCTGAATGCTTTCTGAATGAGCTGTAACTACCTGCTTCTACGATGACCATGTGTGCTAGGTCTGTTATGGCTTATTTATTTATTTATGTTTAGCTTATTTATGTTTTATTATCTAAAAATGAAGAAAATCTGACATGCACTTATCAAACAGCTGAGCAGACAGGCATAAGAGCAGGAGGTTGTTGGAGTAAACTCATGTCAATCAGCATGCACCAGTCTTTTTAACAAAGCCGTTCTGCAGCCTCGCTTCCTCAGAGAGAATGAGCCGAGTTGTGTTGGATGGAGTTTTGCTGGATGTGTGTTTCTACAGGAGACGTTAGAAAAACATCAGGAGTCTTTGAAGAAGCAGCGAGACGCTGTGAAGTACCGGCTGAAAAAACTGGCAGCACGGCAGTCAGAGATCACCGTAAGTCTGCTCCAACCAACAGAAAAGTTAGCGTGACTATCAGTTACCTGATTATCGCATAATGTTTAGAAATGGAACTGTGAATCACTACAACTACCACTACAGCCGACCTATGGCTACGCCAGCGATGACTACCAAAGAACACAAAGACAACGTTAAAAAGAGGGTACGAGCTAACATTATAAAGCTGAAGTTTGCCATAAATTTACCAGTGATTATCTATCCCTATTAGAACCTGCAGGGCAAAACCAGCTCAGAAATATAAGAGTGTCTTTTGACCACTACGTGGAGCTGCAGCCTCGGGTATTTTATTCTCTATCTTTTCAAAGAATGCATGTTTACATCACATGAAACTACAGAAAACCAGATATTAACCTCAACTTCATCTCGTTGGATCTTCTACTGCACAGAGTCACTATTTAAATCAGTTAAAGTAGAGACATCCTATTCAGAACTTAGCTTCAGTGATGTTTACAAAGGGAGAATCCTTCTCCTTACACCATTGTTCCACTGAAGTCCACAAAATTACAGACAGTTTAATGCATAAACCATGTGGGTTTGAAAAGGGATATGAAATATATGGAGCCACAGACATGACATGGTCCAAAAAAAATTAAATTGTGGCCACAATATAGCTATAACGTACACACAAAATACTAACTCATGGCCACAAAATACCAATTTGTGGCCACGAAATAAGTATAACCTGCATACGCAAAACTAGTTAATAATATTAATATCATTCCTGACAGCTTGGTAAGCAAATTGAGCGCACTTTCTCTAAGGTCTAAGGTCAAGGCAGTAGATGGGCTAAAGCTACAAGATAGACAGGGATAGTATGATTGAATTTTATTTTAGGCTGGGAAGGAGCTTCAAAAACATCCTGAAACGCCTGGCATTGCAAGGAACCATTATTACTGAGAGCCAGGTTGCTTTACCGGCAGAGGTACGTCTTGGGCGCCGGGATAGGAAGGTGCTCCGATTTACTTACCTAGCTGTCCAGGAATGATATTAATATTATTATTTATTAATAACTCAAATTGGTATTTCATGGCCACAGATGAGTATTTCCTGGCCCTGAATTAGTATTTCGAGTGCACTTTGCACTATTTCGTGGCCACAAATAAGTATTTTGTGCACATGTTGTACTTATTTTGTGGCCACGAATTAGTATTTTGTGCACACATTGTACTAATTTCGTACCCACAAGTTGGTATTTTGTGGCCACAAATAAGTATTTCAAGCACACGTACTTATTTTGTGGCCATGAATTAGTATTTCGTGCACATGTTGTACTTATTTTGTGGCCACAAATTGGTGTTTTGTGGCCATGAATAAGTATTTCGTGTGCACGTTGTACTTATTTCATGGGCACTAGTTGGTATTTAGTGACCACGAAAAGTATTGTGTGCACACGTTTTAGTTATTTCATGGCCACAAACTGGTATTTTGTGGCCACGAATTAGTATTTCATGTACACGTTATTGATATATTGTGGCCACAATTTAATTATTTTATTTTTCTGACCATGTCATGTCTGGGGCTCCGTAGGAGTAGCTTCATTCCCTGTTAAACTGTTCTAGGGCTGTAAATAGTTATCTACAGTCCCACTTGAATTTCATTAATTATTATTTTTTAGAGATTTCTTATTATATTCAAATATTTTTTCACATTTTTTATTTAGATGTTTGTAAAAGGTTCAGTTGCTTTAATCCCTTTGTAGTTACACGAGGTGATCCACGTTTTTTGAATCGAGAACAGAGCGTTTTTTTTTTTTCCTGTCTGCTATCGTCCCAGCCGTGGAGAAAACTCCCTCCACCCTGATGGAGGTGCCCGGGATGCACAGGTAATGGCGTGCCAGCCGGGACAGGAGATGATACCTGGACTGGAATGTTTTCTACCACTACAGCAGGTTATCGCGGTTTTTCTCTCGTACATCAGCTTCTCTTGATGCAGCGAAGCCTCACTTGCCAAATCACCACCAGGGTGTGCTCCACCTTGGCGATAAACATCCCCGATAGCAGCCGTTGCGGCGCCTCTGTGTTTTGGTTTGAAAACTTTGTTGTTCATCATGTGATGTGTCATGTGACGAAACATTTGGTTCCTACACTTACGAATGGGTGAATTAGAGGCCAAGGAGAGACGGGAGAGACTCGAGAATGATTATATACAGCAAAAAATTTTAAAAAAAAATACGCTTAAATAGTAACTTCACCTTTCAAATATTAATGAGGTTTTAAATATTTGAATTATATTCGAACCCCGAAATTCGTTCAAACAGCCATAAACTGTTTAGCACAGGTTTATTTTACATCACACATTTTCTTCTTGCCTTAATGCATTATTCTACCTCTTATTGTGTGTTGTAATCAAAAATCCTGCCCCGTGTGTCTTAATCCTGATTCTAGAAAAAGTCCTCCGTGATCCGGGAGAGTATTGTCCAGAAATACCAGGAGATCCAGGCGGTGCTGGAGCAGGACCTGAGGCTCACCTTGTCCCACCTGGAGATGGAGGAGCGGGCGGCGGTCTCGGCTCTGGATGGGCTGATGGAGAAGAACTGCTCTCTGATCCAGGAGATCGAGCAGGACCTCGCCAGACTCTCCGTGGTCCTGGAGCAGACCGACGTTGAACCGGATACGATGGTGATTGACAAAGAAGCTAACGCTAGAAACTTACTTACCCTCTCATGTGTGTTTGGGCCTATTTGATCTTTTTTTTTTTTTTTTTTTTTTTGAATGACCAGATATGGAAAAGAACACAGGAGTCAAAATTTTCCACTTTCTATGTCAGACTAACAAAGCTAAAAACTATAAAAGCTAAGATTTGAGGCTGTGACAGGGCTTTACTGGTTTATCTAATCTTGATTTTTCATTTCCTCCCATCTAGTCTCTCTATTCGTTCCCTGAGCAGTCAGACATGGACACAGTGGACAGGTATGGACTTGAGAGTTATTTGACCCTCAGACATCGAAACACGCACATGTGCATTTAATACGTGTGCGCTAAACACGAGCACAAATGCACTGTGTTAGAAATAAACACAGTGACTGCCCTCTAAAGGTTGAAACCAGGTACTGCAACTGAATTTTTGTATTAGCCGACCTGGAGCCAGCTCCAAAAATTTGAATGTCATGCAAAAGTTCATCTTTTCCTCTGATTTAATTCAAGAAGTGGAACTTCCATATATTATAGGTTCAAAAATAAGTATTTATAATCCAGAAATGTTGACCTTCTATTAAATTCTGCCCATTGATCTCTCAGTACTTAGTCGGGGCTCCTTTTTCATGAATTCCAGCATCTCTGCTTGTGTCATGGAGCCGATCAGTCCGTGGTCCTGCTGGGGTGTTATGGAGCCCAGGATTGTTGAGTCTGGTGCCTCTCATCTTCCTTCAGAGTTTCTCGATGGGGCCTTCAAGCTTCAGAATATAAAAATGGCGTTAACTTCAGTAGTAGCAGACAACAGCCCAAGCTTGCTGGTAAAAACGGGCTCAACCAATCAGAGATGTTGCTGTGACGCTCTAGGATTGTGGGCTGTGTAGGTCTTTTTCCTGAAATCTTGAATAAACCAGGTCTTTTCTTAAAACGGGGTTGATATACAGTCTTGTGTCTTCTACAGCGGTGGTTCTCAACCTTGGGTCTGGGACCCCCTTGGGGGTCGCTGGATACTGAGAGGGGGTCACCAGATGCCTTAAAAAAACTAAAAATATTTTTTAAATTACACTGTTGCCACTTTATACCAGTTAGACCAAATAATAATCCTTTTTTGTATCACTTTTTAACACGCATTTTTAGCACATCTTTGCCACTTAAAACCTAGTTGTGTCCATTTTAAACTCTTTCCATCACTTTTTTCTGCCTGCTTTTGCCGCTACCAAACCAATTCTTGCCACTTTCTGCCTATTGATGCCTCTATCAACCACTTTTACCACAGTTAACCAACTTTTGCTGGTTTACAACAATTTTACATCCCAGTCCACCTAATTGCCACATTTTTTTTTGCACTTAAAAGCCATTTCAGCCATTTTTTAATCCCCTTTTAACACTTTCTGTGCCTGTCTTTGCCTAGTTGATCCACTTTTGGTTATTTTTTTTCCCTTTAATCTAATTTTTGTCACTTTTAACTCATTTATTTTCTTAAATTTCCAATTAAATCTAATTTTATCACCTTTTCCACAATTTTTTCCCTTATTAACACATTTTTAGCAATTTTTAACCCATTTAAATTATATTTTAACATAAGTTATCTTCTATCTAAAGAAGGCAATTCACTACACCAATGATTTTTGGTTTTAAAGGTCAAAATATGAGATAAAATTCAAAACTATGAGTGTAAAAGGTCAAAATATGGGATAAAAATTTAAAATTTTGAATGGAAAAGATCAATATTTGGGATTAAAAGTTAGAGTAAGTAGTTGAAACAGTCAAGATATGAGAAAAAAAATCTAAATCAAGAGTTTAAAAGGTGAAAATATGAAATTGAATTCAAAATCAGGAGTTAAGAAGGTGAAAATATGGAATAAAATTCTAAATCAAGAGTTTAGAAGGTGAAAATATGAGATAAAATAAAAAATGTAAGTTAAAATGGTCCAAAGATGAGCTAAAAATTTAAGATTTTAAATAGAAAAGGTTAACGTTTGTGATTAAAATTCAAAGTTAGTAGTTTAAAATGTCCAAATATGACTTAAAAATTAAAACTGTGAATCTAAATGTTCAAAATATGAGAATAAAGTCAAAATTATTAGATTTAAATGTCAAAAGATAAGATAAAATTCAAAACCATGAGTTTAAAAGGTCAAAAGATGGGATGAAAATATTAAAAAGATCAATATTTGAGATTAAAAGTTATATTTAGGGGTTGAAAATGTCAAGATATGAGAACAATTCCAAATCAAGAGTTTAGAAGATGAAAATATGAGATAAAATAAAAATTTTAAATTACAAAGGTCCAAAGAATAGCTAAAAATGTAAGATTTTAAATAGAAAAGGTTAACATTTGCGATTAAAATTCAAAGTTAGTAGTTGAAAATGTCGAAATGTAAGGTCAAATTCAATTTCATTAATTTAAAATGTCCAAATATGACTTAAAAATTTAAACTGTGAATCGTAATGGTCAAAATATGGAATAAAATCAAAATATGATTAAAAAAATACAAAACCATAACTTTAAGTTATAATTGTGAGATGCAAATTAGAACACACAAAATGAAAACACAAATTTCTTTTCCTACATCCTTGACTTTTTATGAAATTATTTTAACTCTTTCTAATTCTTATGACTGAACAGTGATATGTCAATCATCAAGGTTAAGTTTACATTGTTATATTGTGTTTAATCTGCAGACCTCATACTGGTGGGCCAGTTCTAATAAAAATATGATGATCTGGTGGGCGGGGTAGAATTGTGCCATGGGCCGGATTTGGCCCCCAGGCCTTGAGTTTGACACCCCTGCATTAGACTTTGAAGTTACAGATGTGGAACTGATGTCTCTGTGCTCTCCACCCTCCAGGGTGCTGGATCTACTGAACCGGACGGACCCCAGCAGTGTGAGTCTGGATGAAGCCAAAGCTGAACAGATCCTGAGCCTGTCCAACAACCTGCTGCTGCTCGTCTGCTCCCAGACGCCGATCATCAAGAAACTCTTCCGGAGCTGTGAGCCAACATGTCATCACTGCTGGTTCCATATCTAACGTCACCCTAGAAATGTTCTGATCACACTTTTCTCTCCAGATTCCAGCGAGGTGAGTCTGGATCCAGACACCGCCCACCCGAAGCTCATCATCTCCCCTGGAGGCAACAGCGCCACCTACAGCGACACCTGGCAGCAGCTTCCTGACCCGCCCTCTCGCTTCGACACCACCCTCAACGTCCTAAGCGTGCAGGGCTTCAGCTTTGGTCGCCACTACTGGGAGATCGACGTTACTGGAAAGACTTACTGGGAGCTGGGTGTCACCTATCCCACCATAACTCGTAAAGGCCCCACTGAGGACTGCTGGCTGGGGCGGGGCAGCGAGTCCTGGTGCGTGGAGTTCTTTGACGGGGAGTACACGGCCTGGCATGGGGGCGTGCCCCACCAGCTGCCCTTTACGAACCGAATCAGCCGAGTCGGCGTTTTGTGCAGCTTCCCTGCAGGGCTGGTGACGTTTGTGGAGGCGGAAAACATGACACAGCTTATCTCTTTCTGTGCCGGAACTTTCTCAGACCAGCTTCACCTCGCCGTCTGTCCTGGTCATGACCACAACGGCACAAACGCTGAACCCATCGTCATCTGTAATGCTGCTTCCCCCACCAGTGACCTCGGGTTGGAGTCTCTGCACAAAAGCATGGAATGAATCCATGCTGAGGGTCTATTATCCATCAGCAGGTTCATTATGAAGGTTTTACCAGGGTCTGGGAGAATACCTGATTCTGATTGGCTGGTTGGTGTGTGTTAAAGAATAGCTGTAGCAGCTAATGTGAACTAACCTAAACTTCTAAATAGTTCCCGTAAATAGTTTAGTCACTGTTTTATAGATGCCGGGGTCAAAACTCCCAAGAGGACATGGGCAAAAAAACAAACAGACAAAAAAAAAAAAACCTCTTGAGGTTGCAGATGTACTTGCTGTTTTGTATCTTAGTTGTGTATCATAAGTGTATTTGTGAAGTTATTTGCCCATTTGTAACGCACGATACACAGAGAAACCACTAGAGGGCACATAAGAGAGCTGAGGCCACATGATGTGTGGGATGTAGACTACAAACATGGCAACACTAAAGAAGCTTTCAATCAGAAGTAGAAGTTTTGGGGTCAAGTAAAAGTACAGTTACTCGAGTTACACTGTACTTAAGTAAAAATAAAATTACTGGTCTAAAAATCTACTCAAGTAAAAGAAAAATGTATTTGATTTAAAGTTTACATTTAGTCAGGGGTGTCCAACTCAATCACAGAAGGGGCCGGATTCTTAATTTAGGTCCAACCTGACGGCCTAACAGGGTCCACATTAAACCAAACTGTCAAGCACATTTTCGCCAGTAATAAATTATGGGGGGAAAAATTAGCACTGATGAAAAATGATTTAAAGATTTAAAAAGTCAAAATGATAAGTTACAAGGTTTAAAATCCGAAATAAAAAGTCTAACTTATTAGTTTGAAAGGTCAAAACACAAAATAATATGTTAGGATAATGTTTTTAAAAGGCAAAAATATAAAGAAAGAAAGTCACAATCATGTTTTTAGGCAAAGATATGACTTACAAGTTAAAATGGTGCACCAGAAATGTCAAAATATGAGATAAAGGTTGAAATAATAAGAAAAGGTCAAAATATGAGAGAAAAATAGAATAATACATTGAAAAAGCTAAAATTATTAAAGTCAAAATTATAAGTTGAAAAGTTTGAAATATGAGACAGAAATCAAAATAATAAATTGAAAACAGTCAAAATATGAGATTTTATTATATTTTTTTTCTCTCAGAATTCTGACTTTATTCTCACAAGTAAAAAAAAAATGTCAATTTTTTTTCAGTGGCCCTAATCCTCTTCTGTATTATTCACTATCCTCTTCTTTCAATAAAAGACGAAAAAGCTCCAAAATATACATGTAGTTTCTTTAATAAACTTAAGTAGATGTAAAAGTACTCATTTTAAAATGTACTCAAAAAGTACAAGTACACGAGAAAAAACACAGTAAGTTGAGTAAATGTAATTAGTTACTCTCCACCCCTGGTTACAACGGCGGTAAATCAGAGATCAGAGAATATTGGTATCAATAATCATGTAGGATCAGCTCTGACTGATGGCCAGAACACCCAGCTTCTCTTGGCCCCTGAAACGTCCTCTACCATGTGTAGACATAAAGCTCCTGGTGTATCGGTTTAATCCGTTACCGTGTTAACTGGTGACTTTCAGCAGACTGCGTTCGTATGTTGTGGTTAGAGCAGCAGATAAAAACAGACTTCACTAAAGGCTCTATGCTTTATTTTAGATGATAATAAAAAAAGTAAAGGTCTTTTTTTTTTTTGAGCATGTAGTGAGTCAATGAAAGCTTCAACACAAGCAACTTAATTTCACCGTGCTAATTTGCATTTAATATTTTTCAAACCATGGAAACAGAAAAGAAGCGCTGCTGTAAAAATAACTGCAACTGTCCTTTAAAAAGCAGTCTGAGGCACACGGGAGGTTTTATGTGCCAGGACACTCTTGTAGATGAGGTTGTTGATCTCAATGAGGTTTTCCTGGTTAGATAAAATAAAATTAAAATAAATAAATAGAGTGATTTAAATGCCCTTATTTTACATGACAACACACATTTTTGGAAAAATTCCTCATAAGTTCCACGTCTGTAAATCTCTCCATAAGTGAAGATTGTACAACTGATCAGAAAAAAATTTAGAATTAAAGCATTTTTTAGAAACGAGGGAGTACCTCCAGAAAAACGCCAAACTGGGCTTTAAAAGCACAACCTGGAAGTGTGACCATACTGTATTTATCTGTCCAATTTGAACGTGCATACGGTGGTAATAAAAGGTCTGAACACATTTTAAAATTCTCTAGATTTCTGCATTAACTGGTCATCAAATGTGATCCGGTCTAAATCACGAGTCTAGACAAACACAATGTGCTTAATCTGAAACCACATCAATAATTATAATATTTAAAGTCTTTATGAACACAGCCGTTACAGTCATAGTGCTGGAGGAAACAGGAAGTGAACCATTAAGGCCGCGTTACTCAACCCTGCTCAAGCAAAAAGCCAAATTGTTGAAAAATATCTTTGCGAGAGCCACAATCTAAGTGGTGAAAAGTGGCAAAGATGGGTTAAAGTGGCAATAAAAATAACTTAGAGTGGGAAAAACGGTCAAAAAGTGGAAAAAAGGGTGAAAAGTAGGCAGAAATGCCAAAAACTGGGTGAAAAGTGATGAAAATGGGGAGAAAATGTGGCAGAAAGGGCAGAAAGTGGCGTAAAAGGGTGAGAAGTGACAAAACAAAGAGTTACAGGTGGCAAAAATGGCCAAAAAGTGGCAAAAACAGGACAAAAAAGCATGAAAAGTGACTTAAATGGGCAAAAGGCAGCAAAAGGTTTTAGAATGGGCAAAAAGCAGCAAAGAGTGGAAAAAAATTTGGGGACAAAGTGGTATTTAATGGCAAAAGGCAGCTGAAATGGGTGAAAAGTGTCAAAAATAGCAAAAAGCAGGATAAAAGAGTGAAAAACCAGGGGAAGAGGGGCTAAAAGCAGGATAGTATTGTCAAAAAAGGGTGAAAAAAGTGGCAAAAGTGGGCTTAAAGCAGAAAAAAATGAATTAAAAGTGGCAAAAAAAATGGAAAAAAGAGGCAAAAAATGCAAATAAGGGCAATGGAAATATATAGACAAAAAAAATAAAGGTTGACAATTAAAACCTACTGTGACAGTGTGTGTGATGATAAATAATTTCTGAGGTCAAAGTTTCCCTTTTTTTTTAAGATTTATTTTTGTGCCTTTATTAAATAGAGGAGGACAGTGGACAGAGTCGGAAACAGGGTCAAGAGTGGGGGAGAGACATGCGGTAAAGGGCCTCAGGCTGGACTCGAAGCTTCCTAAGAACTGAAGCTAATCAACCTTGTCTATAAGTTAAAGAAAAAGAAGTCTTTCTCAGATGAGGTCAGTCACATAAGGCCCAGCTCCACTGCTGCAGGCCTGCATGCCTTCAGCCCCAGAGACAGGCTGCCAGCTTTCCTCTCTCCTTGGTAACCTCCTCTGCTGCAGGCCTGACTGCTGATCTGATACAGGTGAGGCAACTGGCTTCCCTGGGCAGGTGAGGCACAAGCCTGCAGCAGAGGAGAGAGAAAGAGAGAGAAGGAGAGAGGAGGAGAGAGGAGGAGGGAGCAAAACAAAACAAAACACACACCACCCATAACAAACGCGTTACAAAGTAATCCGCTAGGTACTCAGATTACTTTTTTGTTGTAACGAGTACCGTAAAGCTTTAGTTTTACAATTCAACTAATCCCGTTTTTAGTTACATTTTTATAAAAGTAATCCGTTACTGAAAGAAAAATCCCAAATGTCCTCTCTCTTCAAGAGAGAGAGAGAAGAAAAAAAGGAAGCTCCTTGAGGCATCTGCTCTGTTTGTCCTTCTCTCTTCCTGTAGTCACACAGAGAGGACAGCGGGCCACTGTGGGATTATCCCCATTATGATGGATTTTTAGATAAAAGGGCAGAGAACAACATCCTGGTGAAACGTAAGTTTAAAAGCTCCGTTTGCTTTCATTGAATCAGCTGTGCAGCTGTTCCAATTACACGCTGTTGGAGTGATTCTACCTGCCTCTCCTCAGCTTGTTGTCTGTGAGCATGTTAAAGAGCTGTGAAGGTTCTCCTGTCTGTTAGCGGTGTTCTCAGGCTGCACAGATACAGATTATGGGCTGTAAATTAGGCTGTACATTGGCATTAGAGTCTGCACATTCAAACGCAGATGTGCGGCCGTTATCTCTCGTTTTTACAACCGCCTAGTGGAGCGATTGGCTAAAGGGTTTTAATATTTAGTAACGCAAAAGTACTCTAACATGTTGAGTATCACTGCCTTTTAATGACTCTAAGGAGTCAGGAGTTAGCACACCTGAAGTTCAGTCAGTTAAAGGAGATCAGAGTCAGGTGTAGAGCTACTGTGACATAAAAACACTCCGACTGTTGGAGTTTGCTCTTCATGAGAAGCATCTGCTGACGTCAGCCTCGCAGAAAAGAAATCTCAAAGAATCAAGAATGGCTGAGTAGCATAAGTCATCTCAAAGACTGTAGGTATTCACCTGTCCACAGTCCGACAAACTGTCCACTAACGGAGACGATACAGTACAGCACCTCTCCATCATGGAGGGGAAAATGAATTCTCAAGTCTATCAAGGTATCCTACAGGATAATGTCAGGGTGGCTGTTTAACAGCTGAAGCTCAGAGGAAGCTGGGTGATGCAGCAGGACAGTGACCCTAAACGTGGAAGTAAATCCACTACAGCATGGCTTCACAGAAAGAAAATACACTGCCCAGACATGAATCCAATAGAGATGGTGGTGAATGGCCTCAAGACAGCCGTTCACACCAGACAGCCTAAGAATGCCTCTGAGCTGAAGCAGTTCTGTAAGGAAGAATGGTCCAAAATTCCTCCAACGCATGGCTGAGGTTACTGCTGCCAAAGGAGGTTCAACCAGTGATTAACTCCAGGGCTCACCTGCTTTTACTTGCCATCTCCTGAAACAAAGAAAATGTGGCTTATTTTATCACTTGACTCCATTTTTGTCGATTTTGGCTGAGAGATGTGAGCAGCTCATGGAAAAAGTAGGTGAGCCAACTACTCTCTACGCACAGCTAGTCTGAAAGCCTTGACTTGTTTACATCGTCTAGGTCTAAGTAATGTTGGGATAAAAGAGCCAGCTGTTTGAGCTCACACATGAAGCTCACTCTGAAAATTTGGGGAAGTTTTCAGTTGTTTTGTGTTTGAATGAAATCACTGAAAGAATAAACTACAGCTGCTGATACCTCTGAATTTCCTCATCCTGAAGTATGTAGCTCGTGGATCGGCCTCTGCAGCCGTCTGAAGACCCACAGGTAGCTGACCCATCATGGAGGACGCTCATACTCACCTTAAGTGACTGCTGATGATGTTTCATCGCTAATATGCATGTAAACTGCAGCTTTTTTTAGATGTTTTTGTGGACTCGCGTGCAAAAAAGAAAACCTCCATTTTCACTGGGTCCTTTTCATGCAAACATGCTTTAAATCAGCGTTACTCAACCCTGCTCAACCAAAGAGCCAAATCGTTGAAAAATACCTTTGCAAGAGCCACTAAGTGGTGAAAAGAGCAAAAACGGCTTGAAGTAGCAATAAAAAAAAGTTAAAGGCGGCAAAAATTATCAAAAAGCAACAAAAATGGGTGAAAATTGGCAAAAATGGGGAGGAAAAGGTGGGAAAAGGGTCAGAAAGAAGCAAAAACGGGTGAGAAGTGACAATAAAATGAGTTACAGGTAGCAAAAATGGTCCAAAATTGGCAAAAACAGTTGGCAAAAAAATGAGTGAAAAGTGATTAAAATGGGCAAAAAGCAGTCAAGAGTGGCAAAAATGGGGAAAAAAGTAGGGATAAAGTTGTGTTTAATGGCAAAGGTAGCTTAAATGTGATAAAAGTACAAAAAGAATGGTTCAAAGGGCAAGAAATAGGAAAAAAGTGGTATTTAATGGCAAAAGGCAAACTAGGTGGGTGAGAATTGGGAGCAAAAATTGTGTAAAGGGGCAAAAAATGGGATAAAAGTGGTAAAGCAAAGGGCAAAAAGTTTCAAAAATAGTGTCAAAAATGGGAAAGAAAATGTTGGGAAAAAAGTGGTACTTCATGGCAAAAGGTAGCTTAAATGGATGAAAAGTGGTGAAAAAATGGTGAAGAAGGGCAAAAATGGGATAAAAGTGGCAAAAAGAAGTGGCTAAAATGAGCAAAACTTGGAAAAAATTGGTATTTAATGACTAAAGCTAAATGAAGTGGGTGAAAATTTGGAGAAAAATTGTGGAAAAGGGCAAAAAAGGGGTAGAAGTGGTAAAAAAAAAAGGTAAAAAGTTGCAAAAAAAAGTGTAAAAATTGGGAAAAAGTAGGGAAAAAGTGGTGTTTAATGGCAAAAGGTAGCTAAAATGTGATAAAAGTTGCAAAAAGAAGTGGCTTAAAAGGGCAAAAACTAGGAAAAAGTTGCATTAATGACAAAAGGCAAATTAAGTGGTAGCTTAAAGGTAGCTTAAATGGATAAAAAGTGGCAAAAAATGGTGAAAAAGGGTAAAATAAAGTTTTCCTTTTTTTAGTTTTTCTTGGGGAATAATGTTTAAAATTAAGACATTAAAGAGCCACATGTTGAGTATCACTGCTTTTAACATTGAACCTAAATGATGGTTTAAATGCAGACAAGGACCTTAAAAGCACACAGATTTATCCTCATGTGTACCCGCTCTGTGGATCCAAAGTCTACATCCAAACAAATAGGCTGCTTTGCAAACATGCTCTCTGAGCTGTTGTGTTGCTTCTCTCTGCAGGATTGTTGCCTTTTACTAAAGTTCTTGCAATAATTCAAATATAAAAATGTTTTCTAAAACAGTGATCTTGGTTCTGCATCATGTTTCTGCTTGTTTAAAGTGTTGGAGGATTGTCTTTGTTCCGCATATTACTCCTGAATAAGAGAGTTTTCCAGGAGTTCAAGTTTGAGTCGATAAATCTGAGTCAGCAGCAGGGATGGATGCCAGACACCCCGGGCGAAGCAAAGGTTATCGTCCTAACTCAAATGTTTAGAGAAGTTCGTGTTTGATCAGACAGACGGCACGCTCTCATTTCACTCCGGTGGTGTTTTCTTATGGGCTGCAGTCATGAGGCTGAAGATCTGCTTGGTTTTCCTCCTCTTAGCGGTGCTCCTCGTACCGGCTGAAGTACGTTTTCACTGTGTTATTAGAAATATGTGTGCAGGAATGTGCTGACGTTTAGGAGTGGAAAGACTGATCATGCACTTTGCAGTAAATAAAAAACATGTACTTATCGTTCATGTTGGTTTTGAAAAGTCTTCATTTTTATCATTATAATGTTTGATAGCTATAGAAGGAATTCTACCATACAGCTGCACAGATTTGTTTTATTCTGACCTGTGTATTAATAACACTTCAGCTGAAATCTAGAAAGCACAAGAAGCATCGCCACGGTCATCGGCATCATGATCACGAGCACCACGGTCCCGGGCATCACGACAAGAAGAAGAAAGGCCGCTTCGAAGACATCATTCAAGGTAACTGCAGGCTTTTATTTCCAGGGTAAAGGTTTACAGTAAGGCAGAGATAACCCTCAGACCCGGGACAGGTCTGTGGGTTGTTATGAATGTTATTCATAACAATTTATTAAACTGCAGGATACTCTCAAGTCAATTATGGCAGGGGTTCTCAACCTTTTCAGCCCACCGCCCCCAAAATAAAGGTGCACGAGACAGGGGACCCCCACTGTACCTGAAGGTGGTTGAACACAGCCAAGAACATTCTAGCACAGTCATGTGGAGACAAGGCTGTCCATAAGGGGGGGGATGGCTTTCTGGCACACAGCCAAACATGGAGGTCAACAAACCATGGTCCATTTTAAAGTTAAGCTGTGGTATCCATATTTCATTTCTAACCTGAAAAATAACCACTCTTTTTAAAAAAAAATCTGTTTGTATAGTAAAAAGCCTCCTTAAAAATGTAAATGTAAAAATTGTTAGATCAGACAAAAATTGCAAAAAAAATGGCAACATGGGTTAAAGTTGCAAAAATGGGTATAAATAGAGGGAAAAGGGAGTTAAATAGTGGCTGAAATGGCTTTAAATTTGCAAAAATGAGTGGAAATTTGTTGAAATGGGATGAATAATTGATGAAAAACTGGCAAAAAGGGTTAACTGAGAAAAAAATAGGCAGATATTGGCAGAAATTGGTTAAACAAGCAAAAACGGGCATATCAAATGGTCAAATGTGGTTAAAATGGGTGTAAAAAATTGTAAAAAGGGGTTAATAGTAACAATGATGGATCAACAGAGGCAACATAAAGCTTAAAGGTGCAGTGTGTAAAATTTAGCCCAGTAGCATTTAGTAAAACAAACAAACTTGGTTAAATGAAACATGATGTCTATAGGTAGGTCTATCCTAATTAGTGTTTATCCACCTGAAAAAAATGTTTGTTTTTATATATTAACTCAGAATAAGCAATCTATTCATACATGGGAAGGGTCCCCTCCACGGATGCCGCCATCTTGATTTTTTGCATGTTTCTCTGGTGAAAATTGTGGCAACCGGTGGAATAAAAAAAAAAAAAAGTGTATCTGTTATTTGGTCGCTTCTGTGGCACCATAGAAACATGCAAAATGCAAAAATTCAAGATGGCGGCGTCCGTGGAGGGGACCCACCCCATGTATGAATAGAGCGCTTATTCTGAGTTAATACAAAATTTAAAAAAACACACATTTTTTCAGGTGGATAAACACTAATTAGGATAGACCTACCTATAGACATCATGTTTCATTTAACCAAGTTTGTTTGTTTTACTAAATGCTACTGGGCTAAATTTTACACACTGCACCTTTAAGTGGCAAGAATTGGTTTAGAAGTGGCAAAAACAGGCAGAAAAAAAGTGGTGGAAAGAGTTTAAAACTACAGAAATAGGTGTTAAATGACAGAAATTCATTAAAATAGGTGGGGAAAAAAATTATGAAAATGGGTCAAAATTTTACAAAATTGGTGTAAAGTGGCAACAGTGTCTTTTAAAATATATTCTTAGTTTTTTAAGGCATCTGGAGACCCTGTCTCAGTGTCTCACGACCCCCAAGGGGGTCCCGACCCCAAAGTTGAGAACCACTGAACTATGGTAAAAACCTATGCTTTAACAAAACAAAAAGTATTTATATATTTAATAATCACGATTCAAATTTATATTTACAAACTCAAACACATATGCTTTATTTAATCAGCTAAATGCAGAATCTAAGCTTTTTCAAGACATTTAACATGAAAGTTAGTGGTTATTTTAGTTCAGTCATTTTGCTCTTACTGCTGTTATTCATATTTGGTGGTGTGGCTGTTCTGGGACGCCCTGAGCTGAAGTGAAAGACATGAAGCAGAAACACGTTCCTGCCCCTCCTACGCCATTAAGGAAAGCATAAGGCAAGGAGAAAACCCCATCGGTAACCAAAGATGCAGGTTAAGGCCCCGTCCACACGGAGACAACAACGATATATTGCTGTTTCGTTTTGAAAAGGTTTTCTGTAAATACGGGACCGTTTCAGGAAATATCCGTGTAACCACGGAACCTCTGAAAACAATTGGAAACGCTGTAGTATATATGCCAAGCCTGTTTGTGGCGCTGTATTGCTGCCATGGAAATGCACCAAAAGAGAGAAGAACATCACAGAAAACTGCCCCAAATTTTCTTCTAGTTGCCCTTCTGGTTGTTCTCCACGGTGGATTTAAGAACATCTGGTATATGCTGTTCATGGTGGTGGTTACTGGAGCGTCAGATTTTGCTGTCAAAGCCATAACAAGCTCAGTAGCTTCTGCAGCACCAACACAACCCTGTAGTCCGCCATTGTTGTTTTGGTTTGATATGAGCAAGCAGGATAAGTTGGCTATGGTTTATGTGACGTAATCGTTTCAAGAAATATGTGGTTGGCCATCCACACGGAGACAAAACGGTTACAGATTTATGCACTCTGACTCGGACCCGGTTTCAAAAATTATCGTTTACAGTCACCCAAACACAGTTTCTGTGTGGATGAAACGCCGATATGGCAAAACACTTTTGCGTATACTCCTGCATTTGACTCCGTGTGGAAGGGGCCTTAAAGCACTGGTTCCAAACCTGGGGTCCAGTACCCCCCAAGGGGGGGCGCCAAAGATCTTGGAGGGGTGCAAAGCTTTGTGTGCTCTGAGGCTGCCAAAATTAGAATTGCAAATATTTACCATGATAAAGCAGTTTTTAAGTAGTTTATAAGAAGGTAAAAGGGGGGTTTTATCGGTGAAACAATAAAATCTATGTTGATTTTTGGCAGCAGTCTGTCTGTTTCTTCTCTCTTGGGTCCTGGGGGGGCTCCGCCTTTCTTAGTTACATGTAGGGGGGGCTCCAAGGAAAAATGGTTGGAAAACACTGCCTTAGAGCAGCTTTACTCAACCCTCCTCAACCAAAGAACCTAATTGTTGAAAAATACCTTTGAAAGAGCCAAAATCTAAGTGGTGAAAAGTGGCAAACATAGGTTAAAAGCATTAGAATAAGTTAAAGGGGGCAAAATGGTCATAAAGCAGCAAAAAAGGGTGAAAAATGGCAAAGCAGGCATGAAAGTGTTAAGAACAGTGACAAAAATGTGGATAAAAAGTGGCAAAAGGGCAGAAAACTGGCAACAGCATGACCAGAAAAAATAGAACGGCCGTTTGAGGCGGCAGACCCACGCCTAAGCAGCGCCACCGAGGAACTTACGCCCCCATTGATTACTATGGTGTGAAAGTTTGGTGAAGACCGACTTTCCGTTCTGGAGTTATCTTGTACACATACAAACAAAGAAACAAACAAATAACAAAGATACTGAACCCTTTACATGACCCCGATTTCATCGGCGTGGGAAATGAGTGAAAAGTGACTAAAACAGTCAGCAAAAGGTGGGAGAATGGGAAAAAGCAGCAGAGTGTCAAAAAAGAGAAAGAGTGGCAAAAGGCAGCTTAGATGGGTGAAAAGTGGCAAAAATAGCAACAAAGAGGATAAAAGAGTAAAAAACGGGAAAAGGGGCAATAAGATAATGGTAAATAAAAAGTGGCAAAAAGAAGTGACAAAAATGGGCTTAAAGCAGTAAAAATTGATTAAAAGTGGCAAAAAATGCAAATAAGGGCAATGAAAATATCCAGTAATAAAATAAAGGTTGACAATGAAAGCCAACTGTTTAAGTGCTGGAAACAAACTGATTAATGTGACTTGCAGTGGATAATTTCTGAGGTCAAAGTTTGTCTTCATAAGGGTTTTCTGGAGGTATAATTGTTCAAATTAATCCACAATAAACAAAAACCCTTAGCTAAGATTTCAATGCATTTATTTTAACCCTCAGGAGGGGCAAGATACACAGTTACACTCCGATTGTCCGTAACCAAAAATGGACACCAGAAATAAATAGAAATAAAATAATATGCATTTACTTTTTTAAACTTCTTTTGCACTAATATTTTAATATAGATATAGACCTGATTTATATAAAAGAAACAAAAAAAGAAATATTTTTTATAAACTACATGCAAATTGAATTTCCCTGAAGTGGCTCCTCCTGGCCTTGAATATGTTGCTAATGAGCAGCCTAGCTGTTGGTGCCAACTGCTAATTAGCTTGGTGTTTTGTATAGATGGAGGTTGGTTGTGTTGTTTTTGCACAGGTTGCATGTTTCATGATTTCTGTCATAACTTCCTGGTATTTAAATAAACACAGAATAATCCTGTATCTTTGCTTTCAGTCTTGCTGGTAGATTTTCTCATCCATGTTACTGGTAGCTTGTTACTGTGTGTAGTTAATTACTCATTCTGTGGTAAACTAGCAGTAAGTTTATGATTTGTCTCTGAGTAACCATGGCGATGTTTGCTTACCTAATGGCCTATATAATTATATTGATATAAATCTGTCTTGCTAACACCAGTGGATATCTCGCCGCTAAATCAGAAATATGACATGCTTTATGTGTTATGACAGAAAGACATCGTTGCCTTGTCCCTGTGCTTTCAGACGTCTGTGCGATCTCTGACAGAGCTGGCCAGGATGAAGAGGAGGAGGATGATGATAAAAATGAATGGCTGTATGATATCCAGGAGCCTACAGGTGAGAGAAAAGACTCATTCAGCTCATTCACGTTGTTGTCTTTGAAGGCTTTGCCATGCCCTCTTTGATTTCATCTCCATCTTTCTCTCCCAGGCGTGTGTAACCCAAACCCCTGCCACAATAACGGGGTATGTGAGCCGAAAGTCGGAGGAAAGAGGAAATTCAAATGTGACTGCCCAAAACCGTTCAAGGGGAAGAAATGCAAGAAAGGTTTGTTTAAAAAAAATACCTAATCAGGTCTCCCTAAAATAAAGAGCTACAAAAACACTTCCATTGGTGCAGGAGTTTGCACAAATAACGCACACGAGAAATAATCTTGTGGTTTGCCCTCTCAGGTCCGAAGATTTGTAGGAGGGGGAAATGTGGGTGTGGAGAGTGCGTGCTGACCTCGACCCCCCCGTACTATGAGTGCAAATGCAGAGCGCCTTTCCAGCCGCCAGACTGCAGAACATGTAAGTTCTCAACTAAACTCATTCAAGCACAAATTTCTGCATTTCCTGGAAACAGTTTTCCTCTGCAGATTCAGTGTGTGAGCCGAACCCGTGTCAGAACGGAGGAACGTGCACCAGGGATGGGAACAACTTTGACTGCCAGTGTCCTCCAGGGTACAGAGGACAATTCTGCCAAGTTGGTAAATCCTGCACACAATTTTTTTACTTTAGAGATTTGGGGATTTTTTTGTCTTTGTTATAAAATAGGCCAGCAGATAGAGTGGGAAACTGAGACCAGGAGGGGGCATAACATCCAAAGGTCCCTTCAGTGACGACCTTATGTCCTTCCTCTTAAGATCTTAACACACTGGGTCTGTTATGTTCGGATGTGTTTTATTCGGATCCGTAATCCGAAAAAACGTCAGGCACTCAGACCTTGCACACTGGGTCTGATGCATTTTTATTTGCCTTCAACTCAAAAATTCGTAGACTGTGGGGAATAGTTTCGTATTGTGATCATGTGGCTCTGTCACGCCTTTAAAATCCCACTGGATCCATCCTGACAGAAAGCTTCATACAGCACCCGCTCATGCATCAAAGCACTGAGCCAAGTTGGAGAAATGAAGAGTAACTTTTTAATTCAGCCTCTGCTATGACCTGTGAGTAGGCTACAAACTTCTGCTTTTGTCTGTTATATTTCCATATCTGATATCCACATAATAGAGCGGTGCAGTTGTATCACAATTTTGTAGGCAAACCCGGAAGTTCTCGTAGCATGGGTTCCCTCGGCGTCGAGCCTATGGGATTTTTCAGTGGGTTTTTGGATTATTGCTGAAAATAAGCTCCGTGTCCAATTAAAGTTTATAAAACTTACACGTTTTGTTCATACAGATAATCTTCATAAACTGATATTATAAGCATCATATCTAGTTCATTAATATGTCAAAAGTAAAAAGCTAATGTCATGCTATATTGTACTTCAACACGGTCGGCTAAATTTTACGTCATCACACGCAGATACAACTAAACGGCTCAGTTGCCGCATTTCGGATGATGACGTATGTAGTCCTTGTTAGCTATCTTTTAGCAACCACCTTTATTAAGACGTGAAAAGAAACACAATTCAAAAGTGGGGCACGTTTAAGATGTGTTTTTTGTCGTAGGATAACATGTTAAACTCTGTAGAGCTTGTGTTCACCACAAACTTTATTTCAGGCATTTAACTATTCAAAATTTCCAGAGACTTTCAGACGAGGGAACCGGAGGTGCTAGAATGCTAACTCACTTCCATGTTGTAGGACTCATTCCTGCACCACTCTATACACCGGTGGAGGTACCAGATGTGCTCGGGTTGCCAGATCGGCTCGGGGTCCTGTGCCTGTCAATGACGTCACACTACGGCAACTCCACTCGGACAAACTACGGATGTGCTCGGTTTAAAGCATTGCGCCCCATTTAATAAAAGTCAGATGTGCTCGGTTTAAAGCACTGCACACCATTTAATAAAAGTCAGATGTGCTCAGTTTAAAGCCCCTTATGGTTGTCTTTATTTCTATTTGTTCATTCAATTCACCTCGAACCTTAGTCTCCATATAGTACAGAGAATAACAACTGACTGTACTGTAATTTTGAGATGGCTTTAATTGTATATGTTAACTTTTGCAAATGAAAAAGAAAAAAAAATTCACCTGGAACCTTTGTCTCCATGTAGTACAGAGAATAACAACTTACTGTACTGTAATTTTGAGATCGCTTTAATTGTATAACTTTTCTAAATGAAAAAGAAAAAAAGATGTACTCAGGATCTCTATTTATCAATAGATATTTTTGCTTTTATCCCTTTCCTCAAATAGTGAGAGATTTCTTCGTAAAATTCATCCATGTTTTCTCCGAAGAACTACAATCCCGCAAAAACTGTTTTGTAATTCATCTGGACCAACCACAATCTTCTACATCATTCTGCCAACTTCCAGCCAATCATATAGCGTGACGTCATTGACAGGCGCAGGACCTCGAGCCGATTTGTCCAGCTGAGCACATCTGGTAGCTACACCAGCAAACTGGTGCAGTGAGGTTTAGGTGCGAGAGAGGGAGAGAAAGAGAGAGAGGGAGGGGCTGGGCAGGGGTGAGCAAGCAAGAGAGAATAAAGCAACAGGGGTTGATCTGAATTATCAATCAACCATCTGTTATATTTCCATGGTTGATATCCACATGATAAAAAAGCAAACTGGTGTTCAAAGTGAGATTTGGTGCAAGAGAGAGAGGGGAGAGAGAGGAGGGGTTGGGCGGGGGAGGAAGCAGTGGGAACTGTTTTGAATCATCAGTCACGCATTTAAATGACTTGGACTGATGCAAAATTTTGCATAAAATCAAGCAAAAATCTGACAGACGAAAATTTTGGCGTCAGTGTGCAAACATGGTTAGAACAACATGAGCTCAATTTTCTTTTATGACGTACTTTCTTTTATAACGTCTGTTGATTTTGTCCTTTTCGGACGAAATCAACGGACCCAGTGTGCAAAGGCTCTAACAACAGCCCATACATCATCTGCAGGAATGTTATTTTGTCAGCTCTCTATGAACTTTAAAATAACTTAAATTTGGATCAGATGAAGTTCCACTGTAACCTTGCAAGCAGATGGATACACTCATTTCAGTGTTTCTCACTGGTGAATCCATCTTGCAAAGCTCCCGTCTGAACCGTTTGGGCCCAGTTAGAAAGTGACAGCACCAATCAGCGATGAGGGGCAGTACTTTCAGGCACGGCGGAGTCGTGACGTAAGCAAGCAGCAACAAGAGGCCAGCGCAATTATTGCGAAAGAGATTAGCGTGGATGTTGCGAAAGTGCCAGTTTTATCAGAACTTGATGACATGTCTTCGTTAAAAGAAGAACAAAGAGCAGCAGTGTCATTTCAAAAACGACAAAAGTCATGTACTGACATGTCTACAGTCACCATGGTTTGCATTACTCCTCGGTAGCTGTGCAACTGCACAAGCACCTCTGTCGCAGCTATGTCACATGTTTTGTTGCTCTGATTAGCTCATAAAGATGTGACAGACAGAACGTTCATCCAATCACACTCCAGGTTTTTTTCAAATCCTCTGCTCTTTCCCAAACGCTTAATATTAAAGTTTTTTCAGATGGATGTATGAAACAAATCCATCTGGAGTGTCAGGTTACCTCCTCTGAGGGTTTAATTCATGAAGTACCCCTTGCAGAATTTCCCAAAACTGATATCAGTCTTGTCCTTGTCTCATTCTAAAATTTTGTGCTAAGATTCAAGGCTCTACGAAAGTTTTAAGACTGGAGATAACTTCCTGTTGTGTGGTGTTTTTTTTTTTTTTTTACTTCCCACAAAAGTAATAAATCCTTGCAAATGTAATAGTAATAACAGTTGGAAAATCACATGAAATTCGTGTATGGGCCTTCATTTACATAAAAGGCAGGTCGTCACTGAAGACATACTCTTAATGCAAGGTGTGAACACAAACACCAATGTCTGGTCTGATTACTGAGCACAGATGTTGAAACCAAGCAGTATCTCAGACTGTTTTTTTTTTTTTTTTGTCTCAGGCCCTGATGACTGCTTCGTGGACGATGGCGAGTCTTATCGAGGGAACGTGAGTGAGACCGACGACGGAGATGAATGTCTCCACTGGAATTCTCACTTCATCCTGGACAGCGGCGTCAATCCCTTCAACTCCTTCGAGGACAAAGATGGACTCGGCCCTCATAACTTCTGCAGGTCAGGAGGAAATAAGACTCAAAAAATAAGAAATCAGAATGAAAAATCTACAACATGGTGCTTAATCAGACATTTACTCTGACTCAGGAACCCGGACGGAGAGAACATGCCGTGGTGTTTCTTCAGGAGAGGACGCCGCCTACTGTGGGACTATTGCGACGTCACCGAGTGCAGCGATACAACAGGTGGGCTTTAAAACCACAGACACCTTTGTTACCTTATTAACTGAAAAGAGAAACCTAAAGATTAGCTGTCAATAAAGTGATGGAATCGAGAAAGGATAAAAACAACAAAATAAATCACTTTAAAGTAGTCATTGACAGTGTTGGGTGAAAAGCAGTACAAAGTACCTGTCTGTAGCACAGTGGTGTTAGCATTACTGCAGCTAACTTAATAATTATATAACTATTACTGTAAAAAAAAAAGTCTCAGTACTGGCATTACTGTAAATCCTCCTACTACCTGTAAAACTCAACCGTCCCTTATAATGCAACACTTGTGGATTCAGGTGAGTGACACATTTGCTTGAGTCTGAGGAGGGGTGGACAGGAACACTACTTTGGATCTGTTGCATAAAAGGACAAGAATGTGATGGTGAAGTTTAAACTGAATCAAATCTCCACTACCGTGAACTCTACATCAAAACTTTCTAATCACCTGCAAATGCAGCAACACAAAGCTAGAAGCTAGAGATGCCCAGAGCCAGAGTGAGGCTCAAGATACCTGCATGACACCGACACGTACTAACAACAGCAACAAGTAACCACAACAGCCGGGATCAATAGGGTGTTTGAAATTGTGACCTCGGTTGGGGGTCAGGAAGTAGGGGACAGCCATGAGGAATGAATGGAAACGGAAGAAAGTTAGTACTTCACAGCTCTAAATGGTTCTGAACACTGCAATTATCGGAAAATTTACACTTACGTCCTACATACGTACATCCTAGCATCGTCGTCCAGTGAAAGGGGACCAGAGTCTGGGGGAGCTGAGAAGCTAGCGGAGCTCCTTCTACATATAAAACAGGGGTGTTGAACCCAATTATAGCAGGGGCCAGATTCTGGATTCAGGTATAACCTGAGGGCCTAACAGGGTCACCTTTTTAACCGTAAACTGTCAACCTCATTTTCACCAGTAATAAAGTATGAAAAAAAACTCAAAACAGAACAAAACAAAACTTTGTGCTGATGATAAATGATTTTGAGGTTAAAAAGGAAAAAAGATAAGTTTAAAGCTTCATAATCTGCGAAAAGTTGATTTATTGGTTAACCCCTTAACACCTGTTGTCACATATTTGATACATACTTTTATGAAACCTCTTTCTAATCAATATATTCAATAAATTACTCAAAAAAACTTATGAATACAATCTGATAAATGATAAAAATGCCCCCAAGTGGATTATCAGTTACCAAAAACACCTAATGAATAAAATGAGATACTAAAAATGTAATTGTTAAATTTTATGGAATTTTTGATTTTTAAAAAATTTAAGTAGAAAGTTAAATGAATATGTCAGTTCCAAAAAAAAAAAAAAAAAAAAAGGATTTTCTGGCTATTATTTGTGTTTTCAGGCGTTAGGGGGTTAAAAAAGAAATTGAAATTGAAAAATTGAAATGGAAAAATATATAAATATTTTTTTACAGGCAAATATATTAGAAAGAAAGTCAAAATTATGAGTTTTAAAGATCAAAATATGAAATAAAACTTGTAATCATGAAATAAAAGGTCAATATATAATTCAAAATTCTAAATTGTGAGTCTAAAAGGTCAAACTATGGGATTATGAAGTCAAGGTAAGAAATTGAAAATATGAGATAAAACACAAAATAATTACTTGAAAAGGTCAAAACATGACTTAAAAATTTCAAATAATGAAACTAAAAGTTTGAAATATATAATATTGACATGTTAACGCTCATGATTAATCTGGAAAGCTTAACTCATAAAAAAAAAAAAAAAAAAACAAAACCGCAATTTAATCACATGACTAAGTTTGACCACAACTTTTTCCCATAGTCCTCTTGCACAGATGTTAACGTCCCTAGGGTGGAAAGGTTAAAAGCTAATGTTTGCAAACAAGAACACAGGTTCGAGCCATGATAGCTAATGTTTTAATGTAAGCAAAGAAGCTAACAACAGCAGGGGATCAAGCAATAAGCTAATGTTGCTAATGTTAGCAAAGACGGTAAGAAGAGCAGGGGATCAAGCCATGATAGCTAATGTTGCTAATGTTAGCAAAGATGCTAAAAAAAGCAGGGGATCAAGCATGATAGCTGATGTTGCTAATGTTAGCAAAGACACTAACAACAGTAGGGGATCAAGCATGATAGCTAATGTTAGCTAAGACACTAACAACATCAAAGGATCAAGCCATGATAGCTAATGTTAGCAAAGACACAACAATAGGGGATCAAGCATGATAGCTAATATTGCTAATGTTAACAAAATCGCTAACAACAATGCAGGATCAAGCCTTGATAGCTAATGTTGCTAATGTTAGCAAAGATGCTGACAACAGCAGGGGATCAAGCATGATAGCTAGTGTTGCTAATGTTAGCAAAGACGCTAACAACAGCAGGGGATTAAGCATGATAGCTAATGTTGCTAATGTTATCATAGAAGTTAACAACGATGCAGGATCAAGCCATGATAACAAATGTTGCTAATGTAAGCAACGACACTAACAACAGCAGGGGATCAAGTATGATAGCTTATGTTGCTAATGTTAGCAAAGTCACTAACAACAGCAGGGGATCAAGCATGATAGCTTATGTTGCTAATGTTAGCAAAGACACTAACAACAGCAGGGGATCAAGCATGATAGCTTATGTTGCTAATGTTAGCAAAGATGCTAACAACAATAGGGGATCAAGCCATGAGAGCTAATGTTGCTAATGTTAGCAAAATTGCTAACAACAATGCAGGATCAAGCCGTGATAGCTAATGTTGCTAATGTTAGCAAAGATGCTAACAACAGCAGGGGATCAAGCATGATAGCTAATGTTGCTAATGTCGGCAAAGATGCTAACAACTATAGGGGATCAAGCATGATAGCTAATGTTGCTAATGTTAGCAAAGATGCTAACAACAATAGGGGATCAAGCATGATAGCTAATGTTGCTAATGTTAGCAAAGACGCTAATAACAGCAGGGGATCAAGCATGATAGCTAATGTTGCTAATGTTAGCAAAGATGCTAACAACTATAGGGGATCAAGCATGATAGCTAATGTTGCTAATGTTAGCAAAGATGCTAACAACTATAGGGGATCAAGCATGATAGCTAATGTTGCTAATGTTATCATAGAAGCTAACAACAATGCTGGATCAAGCATGATAACTAATGTTGCTAATGTTAGCAAAGACACTAACAACATCAAAGGATCAAGCATGATAGCTAATGTTGCTAATGTTAGCAAAGACACTTACAACAGCAGGGGATCAAGCCATGATTGCTAATGTTGCTAATGCTAGCAAAGTCGCTAACAACAATGCAGGATCAAGCCATGATAGCTAATATTGCTAATGTTAGCAAAGATGCTAACAACAGCAGGGGATCAAGCATTATAGCTAATGTTGCTAATATTACTAAAGACGCTAACAACAATAGGGGATCAAGCATGATAGCTCATGTTGCTAATGTTAGCAAAGATGCTAACAACTACACAGGATCAAACCATAACGCCAAGCTACACCAGCGCAGACCAGCAGACCTGGATTTGTCCCCAAACAACAACATCTAAGCTAACTTCTGCAGTCGCTAATGGGTCGCCAGAGACTGCAGACCATGGACATCGTTGACGACAAGGGGCTTCAAGACATCATCTGGGTCGCCTCGATGACCCGTCCTTCAGAACACCTACGAGAACTACTGTCACAAGAATCCCTGAACTGTATGACAGCTTAAAAGGCAACTAAAGCGGAGCAGCTGGCCTGAGCTACATTTTTTACACTGACCAGAGACCACTGGACATCAGTCAGCAGATTCAGCTACCTCGAGGTAACAGCACACCTGATCATTCACTTTACAGCACAAGTTACTTTCTACCTGATGTGTTTGTCTGCTGGGCTCTACTGCAGTTTATAAATATTATTGATCAGTGAATGAAGACACTCTGATTTACAAACCACAAATTAGTTTAAAAACTCTAGTTTGTTTAATATTTCTTCATTTAAACACCATACTTCTACTAATTTAGCTCAAACAAAAATGCAAGTAAATGGTAGTATGTTAAATGTAATTTATAGATAATAATACATTTTTAGTAAAAAGTTGTGCATGGATAACCTGACACACCAGATGATGGATGTGTTTCACACATCATCTTCCTTTCCACCATCCTTTTGTCATTATTTAATCCACATTTTGGAAGCCAAACTGGTACCAAATGAAGAGCCATTTGGGAGCCAAACATCCAGCTCTACCGATCTGGGTCAAGTTATCTGATCTCTAAAGAAAAGAGACAGATTTCCCAAGGGACTGAGCAATTAACAAAATTATATATAATGAAGGTAAAGTAGCCCGCTTCAGGCTAATAAAACTAAAAGGGCCAGGTCAAGACCAGATATAGTCCAGAGTTGATATCATCCAAGCTAGCGCTGGCCATCAGTTCCACCAACCGGCCAAGAGCGGTGCAAAAGGCTGACTTGACAAGCAATAAAGTACAGAAAAAAAAACTTGTGTTGCAAACGGCTCCTGTGTTCTAAAAACGTGTGTCACTGGAAAAAAAAAGGTTTGGGAAACGTGGTGTAAACCATGACAAAACTGGACAGAACTTTTATTTTTGCCTGAATATTTCACTACCTTTAGAACACAAAAGTAGTCTAAGAATGCATTTTTTTTTTTTAATTTTCGCACTTTTAATGCTTGGCATCATCTAAACAGTTCAAACATAGCTTTTTGGTAGTTTTTCTATGCAGAAATCATCTCTTACACCCCGCAGGGGGTCCTCCACTGCTGTGCGACGTCATCTGTAAAGATCCTAGTGGCTTGTTGCAGCAGACATGGTGGAGGAAATGTCTCCTACTGTGCACTCCTACTCCTACTCGCGCTCCCTTTTACCCTCACCCTTGAACAAGACGGCAAGCTACTTGAACTCCTTCACTTGAGGCGGAGACTAACTCCCCACCTGGAGGGATCAATCTGCCATTTTCCAGCAGAGAACCATGGCCTCAGACTTGGAGCTGACTCTCATCCTGACCGCTTTGCATGCAGCCGCAACCCCATCCCTGTGCCTGCTGGAGGACCTCAGCTGAAGAAGCGAACAGAACCACACCTTCTGAAAAAAGCAGGGATGAAATTCTGAGGTCTACAAAATGGAAACCCTCTTTCCCTTGGCTGCGCCTTGAGATCCCGTCCATTGAATAACAAAAGAATCAGAAATAAGGGGCAGTCTGACTGTTTGGAGAATGTGGGCACAGGGACTTGCAGCGATGAATGTGGATGTGTAATGATCCTAGATTTATAGAGTGTAGAATAATATTCACAGCATCAACTTCATACACACTTTAAAAAGAGAGGTTCATATTCAACATTAGATGCCTTCCTTTCTAATAAACATGCATGCAAATCGACACAGACGGACACATCAGTTATAAGATAGTAAAAGATAGTAGGACAAAGTAGAAGTAAGATATTACTCGGTTCTACATCACAAGCTGACTTTGGGGGACCTCTAATGGTAAAGACTGAAATTGGATGAACAAGCATCCATTGTTCTTTTATAGATCATTCCCTCTTTAGAGCAGCCTGATGACTAGAAAAAAAAATGTGGGGAGGGCTGTCCAGGTCCTGCTCACTTTTGCTCTTTTGTAGCTACCAGCTGCTCTGGGTTCCAGTGTGGGAACAGACGCTTTATTCCTAAACAGTTGAAGTGTGACAGAGATGTCGACTGTCGGGACAGATCTGACGAGGCCAGCTGTGCAGGAATAGGAAAATCCTTTGCTCATTCAGGAGGTCCAACATAGACGATGGTGGATGTTCTGCAGATAGAAAAGGCTGATGCTGGTCTTGCTCATGTTTATTCTTTTGTAGCTGCTCCAACCAGCGTCCCTGACTGCCCTGGGTTTACATGTACAAATGGACGCTGTATTCCTAAAGAGTGGAGGTGTGACAGCGAGGACGACTGTGTGGATGGGTCTGACGAGGCCAACTGTGCAGGTATAGGAGCAACCTTTGCTCAATCATGAGGACCACCATAGGTGACTGTGGATGCTCTTCCAAAAGGGAAGGTTGACTCTGGTCTTGCTCGTGTTTGCTCAGTCATAGACACCAGCTGCTACGGGTTCCAGTGTGGGGATAGACGCTGTATTACTAAACAGCAGAGGTGTAACGGAGATGATGACTGTGGGGACGGGTCAGATGAGGTCAACTGTGCAGGTACTGGAAAATCCTTTGCGCAATCATAAGGTCCAACATAGACGATGGTGGAAATGCTAAACTCTGGTCTTGCTCATGTTTTGTAGTTGATCCATCCAGGGTACCTGACTGCACTGGGTTCATGTGTAAAAACAGACACTGTGTTTACATACAGTGGAGGTGTGGCGACTGTGAGGACGAGTCTGACGAGGCCAACTGTACAGGTATAGGACCAACCTTTGCTTAACCATGAGGCCCCCATAGATAATGGTGGACTTTCAGCTTTCAAGAAAGGCTGACTCTGGTCTTGCTCATGTTGACTCTTTTGTAGCTGCGCTAACCAGGGTCCCTCGCTGCTCTGGGTTCTAGTGTGGAAACACAAAGTGTATTCCTAAACGGTGGAAGTGTGATGGAGATGACGACTGTGGGGACGGGTCTGACGAGGCCAGTTGTGCAGGTATACGAAAATCCTATGCTCATTCATGAGGTCCACCATAGATTAGAAAAGTGGATGTTCTACGGACAGAGGAAGCTGACTCTGGTCTTGCTCATGTTTGCTCATTTGTAGCTGTTCCAACCAGCGTCCCTGACTGCCCTGGATTTAGATGTGCAAGTGGACGCTGTATTCCTAAACAGTGGTGGTGTGACGGAGATATCGATTGTGGGGAGCTATCTGACGAGACCAACTGTGGAGGTATAGGAGCAACCTTTGCTCAATCTTGAGGACCACCATAGGTGATGGTGGATGCTCTTCCGAAAGGGAATGCTGACTCCGGTCTTGCTCATGTTTGCTCTTCCATAGCTATCACCTGCATTCGAATGTTCAATTGTGGGAACAGAACCTGTAGGCCTAAAGAGTGGAGATGTGATGGAAAAGACAGCTGTGGGGACGGGTCTGATGAGGTCAACTGTGGAGGTATTGGAATACCCTTTGCTCAATCATGAGGACCACCATAGATGATGGTGGACTTTCAGCATTCAGTAAAGGCTGACTCCGGTCTTGCTTGTGTTTGCTCTTTTGTAGCTATCAGCTGCTCTGAGTACCAGTGTGGGAACGATGTGATAGAGATGTTGACTGTGAGGATGGGTCTGATGAAGCCAACTGTGCAGGTATTGGAAAATCCTTTGATCAAACATGAGGTCCAACATAGATGATGGTGGATAGGCTAACTCTGGTCTTGCTCATGTTTTGTAGCTGCTCCATCCAGGGTACCTGACTGCACTGGTTTTCTATGTAAAAACTGGTGTAGTCAATTGATTAAAACAATTAATCAAGTCTTTAGTTTTAGTAATGTTTAGATTTCTCAATGTTCTTATTACCAAGTGTTTATTTTCATTATTTTAACTGTATGCACAGCACTTTTAAAGTGCTTTTACTAAAAATGTATTATAATTATTATTAGTGGGGATGCTGAGCATGCACACTACTGATATTCGCGTCGACCATTTTGTTTGTTATTCTTTTTCCGCGCCGGCTATCTCCTCCTTCATACTTTGTAATATCAACACTGTTTGAACTTTTAAAGATTCAGTTTCTTTGTTATTCGACTGCTATGACTTTTCTCATTTCTAAATTTTATCATTTTTAAAATAAAGCTGTTTTCATGCTATTTTCAGCTATTTCTATGCTTTTTCAGCAATTGAATGCCATTTTCAGCTACTTTTAGGCTATTTTCACCTATTCTTATGCTATTTTCAGCTATTTTAAGGCTACTTTCAGCTATTCTTGAGCTATTTTCAGCTTTTTTAGGTTTCTTTTGGCCATTTTTAGGCTACTTTAACTTTTTTTAGACTATTTCAGCTATTTCTATCCTTTTTTAGCTATTGAATGCCATTTTCAGCTACTTCTATGCCATTTTTTGCTATTTTATGTACTTTTATGCTTTTTTCCAGCTATTTTTGTGCTTTTGGCTATTTTCAGCAGTTTTTCCACAATTCAACTCTCAGCATCCCCACACAATTTCAGCTAAAATTGTAATTTTAATCTAGTTATTATTATTATTATTATTAGTTTCTGTAAATTACATTTAACATTCTACCATTTACTTGTATTTTTGTTTGAGATAAGTTAGTACCAGTATGGTGTTTAAATGAAGAAATATTATACAAACTAGAGTTTTTAAACTTATTTGTGGTTTGTAAATCAGAGTGTCTTCATTCACTGATCAATAATATTTATAAACTGCAGTAGAGCCCAGCAGACAAACACATCAGGTAGAAAATAAGTTGTGCTGTAAAGTGAATGATCAGGTGTGCTGTTACCTCGAGGTAGCTGAATCTGCTGACTGATGTCCAGTGGTCTCTGGTCAGTGTAATAAATGTAGCTCGGGCCAGCTGCTCCACTTGAGTTGCCTTTTTAGCTGTCATACAGTTCACGGATTCTTGTGACAGTAGTTCTTGTAGGTGTTCTGTGGTACAGGTCATCGAGGCAACCCAGAGGATGTCTTGAAGCCCCTTATCTGGCGACCCTTTTGCGATCGCATTAATTAGCTTGGATGTTGTCATTTTGGGGACAAATCTGGGTCTGCTGGACTGCACTGGTGTAGCTTGACGTTATGGCTTGATACCCAGTATTCTGACTGTAACATTAAAATTGTGACTTCATTCCTGGAATTCCGAGTGCACCATCATAATCCTAACTTTATTCCCAGAATCCCGACTTCACCATCATGGATTTGACTTTATCCCCAGAATTCTGAAGGTACCATCATAATCCTAACTTAATTTCCAGAATTCTAAATTTAGCACTGCAATTCTGACTTTATTCCCAGAATTCCAAGTGCACCATCATAATCCTAACTTTATTCCCTGAATCCTAACTTTATTTCCATAATTCTGACTGTTCCATTATAATTCTGACTTTATTCCCAGAATTCCAAGTGCACCATCATAATCCTAACTTTATTCCCTGAATCCTAACTTTATTTCCATAATTCTGACTGTTCCATTATAATTCTGACTTTATTCCCAGAATTCCAAGTGCACCATCATAATCCTAACTTTATTTCCCTAGAATTCTGACCGTACTACCATAAATCTGACTTTATTCCAGGAATTCTGACTGTACCACCATAAATCTGACTTAATTCCAGGAATTCTGACTGTACCACCATAAATCTGACTTAATTCCAGGAATTCTGACTGTACCACCATAAATCTGACTTATTCCTAGAATTCTGACTGTACCACCATAAATCTGACTTATTCCTAGAATTCTGACTGTACCACCATAAATCTGACTTATTCCTAGAATTCTGACTGTACCACCATAAATCTGACTTATTCCTAGAATTCTGACTGTACCACCATAAATCTGACTTTATTCCTAGAATTCTGACTGTACCACCATAAATCTGACTTAATTCCAGGAATTCTGACGGTACCACCATAACTCTGACTTTATTCCTAGAATTCTGACTGTACCACCATAAATCTGACTTAATTCCAGGAATTCTGACTGTACCACCATAAATCTGACTTTATTCCTAGAATTCCAACTTTATCTTTTTAATTTAAGATTTCGCTGGTACTAAATGCTTCTGATCTGAATTTTCCCAGCCCAGTCTTACAGTGATTCAGGTGAGTTTTAAGGAGACTTACTGAGGTGAACCTAATATAAAAAGACTGGACTGTGACAACATGGAGACGCAGCCTCGTATGAAGGCGGGACGGTGTGAGCAGGGGCGGATACGCAGTAAACAAACATCCAGTATGAAACAGGCCGATTACTATTAACAAATACCATATGCCACAAAAATACAATACAAAAATACCGAAATACCCCTTTAATCTTCTCAACAGCTGATCACTTTATTTGACTTCCTGATGAAAATGTGACTTTTTGAGATCTTCTTGGGTTCAGCGTTGAACTTACATAAGACATTTGAACCGTCAAAGACAGAGCCTTGGATTTTTTTTTCCTTTACTGATTGATTTTATCACAGAAACCTCTTCACTGTCTTCATCTTCTCCAGCATCTCACTCACCTCCACTGTTGTCTTCTTTTTGTTTCCAGAGGCATCATCAACAGATGACCAAGATCCCCCCTGCCCCACAGCTCCACCGCCCCAACCCACCCGTCCTCAACCAACAGATGCCAAACCCCCGACCACCGAAAGACCCAGCCAGGAGGCGCCCACTTCTGCTGCACCCACTGTTCCTGTGACCGACCCAATTACTCCGCAGTTTGCCACGTGTGGAAAACCGCAGCCGAAAAAGCCCATCACCAGGATCTTCGGGGGTCTGAAGGTCGCTCCGGGTGCGATTCCTTGGCAGGTTTCTCTGCAGGTGAGACCGCAGGGCTCCAACCAGGACTTCCAACACATCTGTGGAGGCGTCATCATCGATAGCTGCTGGGTGCTGACGGCCGCACACTGCATGTAAGTACAAAAGCACCCATTAAATAACAACTCAACATAATTATTTATTTATCATTGTTGTAAATGTAGTAGTTGGAGTCAGGCAGGTCCACAGCAGCAGGTCACCCGTCCTGCTCCAGGTGGTTTAACATTCCACGCTGTTTGTGTTGAACAGATTACTGAAGAAGGAGATGCGTGTGTTGATGGGGTCGCTGTCTCTAGATACCACTCAACCTACGGAACAAATCGTTAACGTCCAGGAGGTCATTGTCCATGAGAACTACACAGAGACGCCTACAGCTGTCTACAACGACATTGGTGACATAGTCCTGTCATTCTCTCTCTCTTTTTTATACGAAACAACCATGGTTATTAGATTTATTACAAAGGTCTAACTTGGACCAGATCCTAGGATGTTTTAAAACATGAATTTTTATGTTGATATGATTCTAGTGAAAATCAAATCATGTCAACACCATAGCAACAAAACAGAAGACCTGCACTCCCCATATCAGTCAGTTATTTAATTATAAAAAATGTAGACTTACTTTGTGCAACATGGACAATGTGCAGGGATTTGCAGGATTTTTAAATGCTGCTGATGATTTTGTCTAAAGAAATTAAAACTGGACAATGTTGCACGATTGCACAATTGCACAAAACACAAATTTCAGTATTGTGTAAATATTCCTTATGTCTGATGCAATTTACACACAGCTTAGGCCAGTGATAGTCAACGTGTGGCTCTGGAGCCACATGTGGCTCTTCTGTGATTACTTGTGGTTCTTCTGTGTCTTAATTTTTCCAATTTTCATCCATTTAAGCTACCTTTTGCAATAAAATGCCACTTTTTTCCTACTTTTTTGCCCAGTTTTGCCACTTTTTTCCCAATTTTTGGCACTTTAATCCCATTTTTGCCACTTTTTTTTTTTGTTTTACATTTTTGCCACTTTTATCCATTTTTTTAACCCATTTGAGCTACCTTTTGCCCTTAAATACCACTTTCTATACTTTTTTCCCAATTTTTGACACTTATTTTGCAACTTCTCACCCATTTTTTTAATCACTTTTATCCCATTTTTGCCCTTTTTCATTTTTTTTCTTCCCATTTTCACTCAATAAATTTACCTTTTGTCATTAAATACCACTTTTTCCAAAGTTCTGCCCATTTAAGCCACTTCTTTTTGCCACTTTTATCCCATTTTTGCCCTTTTCACCATTTTTACATCACTTTTCACCCATTTAAGCTGCCTTTTGCCACTAAATACCACTTGTTTCCTCTTTTTTGCCCTTTTTTGCCACTCTTGACTGCTTTTCGCCCATTTTAGTCACTTTTCACTCGTTTTTTTGCCATGTTTTTGGACCATTTTTACTACCTGTAACTCATTTTTTTCTGTCACTTCTCACACATTGCTACTTTCTGACCCTTTTTCCTGACCCCAGTTGTTGCTTTTTATGTGCTTTGTTTGAAAATGCAGAGCTTAAATTGTAAAGCTTTTCACCATTTCTACCCTACCTATGCAATGTTCCGTAAAATGTTACCTTCAGACATTTTGAGGAGGCAGAAGTGAAAATTATTGGACTCCAGCATGATGTAAAATGATTTTAGAATGATAATGACACTTGGCTTAGCCTCGGATTTTAACCATGTCTGGCTCCGCCCCTGCCGTCCAGCCTCACTCAGTGATGGGAATCATGGCTCTCAGCTCAATAATAAGAGCTTCTCATGTAGTTCCATTCTGGGTTTTTATGTCTTTAAAACGACAGCAAAAATTGAATAAAGGGAAACAGTCTGATATTAGGTTGTCACTAAAGATATGTTGTTAATGTAGAGTATGGATGCACAGGCTAAAGTTGTGTCACTTTGTATCCAAATTCTACAAAAGGCATTGTTAATCCCTGCATCCCCACAATGCATTGCCTGGAAAACCTCTAGACAGTGTGCACGAGTCGCCTGCAAAACACATAAAATCCACAAAATGCACAAAAATATGGACCATGCTGACTTTGAGCTCGTGTTCTGGAAACATGACCATGACCTTATTTTATCTGTTTCAGCTCTGCTGAAGCTGAGGGGTTCCAATGGCGTTTGTGCGAAGGAGACTCAGTTCGTGAAGGCAGCATGTTTGCCTAACGGCCCACTGCCTGATGGGATGGAGTGTACCATTTCTGGATGGGGAGACACTGAGAACTGTAAGACCACTTCTCAGAAACACTGCCAAAAAAGCTAAGCTGTCACTTTCCTTTTAGATATCTAAGCTGCAGAAGCCTGAAACGTGTGTGAGTTTTAATGAGGATTTGCACTGTTAAATGTCATTTTTCTGCAGCTACTTTTGGAACCAACCACCTCCTAGAAGCCAACGTGCTGTTGATAAATCAGGAGAAATGCTCTGAACCAGTCATTTACGGCAGAGTTCTGGATAATTCTATGATCTGTGCCGGTCACCTGCAGGGAGGAGTGGATTCCTGCCAGGTGAGTACAGGAAACACGCTGATGAGTGAATACTAACTCTAAAATAGTTAGCATGTCTGACCAAGGCAGAAACTTCTGACCAGAGTCGGCAGAGGCCTGTTTGTCTGAGGGAGATTCAAAGCCAAAGAAACAATGAAACCAATAAAAGTTGGGGCGCTGAGTAAAGGGAGCCTGGATAATCCAGGTCTGGGAGCCTTAAAAAACCAGGTCTGGGAGGCTCGATAATCCATGTCTGGGAGTCTCAATAATCAAGGCCTGGGAGACTCAACATCCAGGTCTGGAAGGTTCAATAATCCAGGTGCGGGACACCCAATAATCCATGTCTGGGAGGCTCAATAATCCAAGTCTAAAAAGATCAATAATCCAGGTCTGGGAGCCTCAATAATCCAGGTCGCGGAGGCTCAATAATCCAGGTCTAGGAGGCTCGATAATCCAGGTCTGGGAGTCTCAATAATCAAGGCCTGGGAGACTCAACATCCAGGTCTGGAAGGTTCAATAATCCAGGTGCGGGATGCCCAATAATCCATGTCTGGGAGGCTCAATAATCCAAGTCTAAAAAGCTCAATAATCCAGGTCTGGGAGGCTCAATAATCCAGGTCGCGGAGGCTCAATAATCCAAGTCTAGGAGGCTCAATAATCCAGGTCTGGGAGCCTTGATAATCCAGTACTTGGAGGCTCAATAATCCAGGTCTGGGAGCCTTGATAATCCAGTACTTGGAGGCTCAATAATTCAGGTCTGGGAGGCTCAATAATCCAGGTCTTGGAGGCTCAATAATCCAGGTCTGGGAGCCTTAATAATCCAGGTCTGAGGGGCCTAAAATCAGGTTTGGGAGGCTCAATAATCCAGGTCCGGGAGGTTTAATAATCCAGGTTTAGGAGGCTCAATAATCCAGGTCTTGGAGCATCAATAAACCATGTCTGGGGGGCTTAAAAATCAGGTCTGGGGAGCTTAAAAATCAGGTCTGGGAGGCTCAATAATCCAGGTTTGGAAGGCTCAATAATCCAGGTCTGAAAGGCTCAATAATCCAGGTCTGAAAGGCTCAATAATCCAGGTCTGCAAGGCTCAATAATCCAGGTCTTGGAGGCTCAATAATCCAGGTCTGAAAGGCTCAATAATCCAGGTCTGAGAGCATCAAAAATCCAGGTCTGGGAGGCTTGATAATCCCGGTCTTGGAGGCTAAATAATCCAGGTCTGGGAGCATCAAAAATCCAGGTCTGGGAGGCTCAATAATCCAGGTCTGGCTCAATGAGGACCTGTAAATAATCATGTTGACACCACACATCTGAGGATTATTTAGACTCATATTCTGCTGTGACGAGCCTCAAATGTGGTCGACAATGGTCCCGTATCACCTGGTGTGGATCCAGCCTTATATGGGGCCAATTTGTGAGTTTGCATCTGTTTTTGTCTTTCAGGGCGACTCTGGAGGACCTCTGTCCTGTAATGACAACAACTCTCACGTTATCTACGGTCTGGTGAGTTGGGGCGATGAGTGCGGACGGAAGAACAAACCCGGGGTGTACACCAGAGTCACCCACTTCATGGACTGGATCAGGTCAAAAATTCAAGCAGCACAAGCGTAAAACAACCTTTATTCTCTAAACATGGCTGCAGGAGCCTAAATCTGGTTTATGGAGCAGGAGTTGGATTTTTAAAGACTTTTTGATTCTAATTCTGCCGTTACATCCCTCAGACATTTGTGTTACTGAGGATGGAATGTGTAATCTCATCTCAGATTTGATCTGCTAGAATGACAAAACATGTTTTTACATGTATTCAGGACCAAAGCTTTAATTAAAGATACACGACAGTCCATAAAGAGTAAATGTCTTCTGTTCTTATTAACGAAGCTAACACGATCATCTGTGATGGGAAATGTTTCCAGGATAATATTTCAACTTCAGAGGAAATTCTGGACAATTGTCTCAAAATTCCAACAGCAGAAATGATTTCGATGTTGTAGGAAAGCCAAATGAACATCCACATGGACATGCAGGGTCTAAGGATCGCTAGAAGGTTTGGTCATGTTTTAGATAGTTTGGTGTAAAATTCTACGTATTGTTCCTTTAAAAAGGGTTGAATCTTAACACATCCTGGGAAGGGTCTGGTCTGTACCTGATTCTTTCTGCTCCACATAGGGACCGTTGGATATTTAGTGGTTATTTTTATTCACAGAGGAAGACCAGATCCTCCTCCTCTCCAGCTTTTTTGCACCACGCTGTCAACGCTGAAGTTATTTGACCTCCCTCTGTGTTTTCGGAGCTGCAGGGCAGAAACTCTGCAGGCCGCTGACATGTGACGAAGGCACGCATGTCCTCTGTGGTCTGCTGAGCTGTGTGGACAGAAATTTACACTCGGGTCATTTCCTCTGTGATCCACATGGAGTTGGAGAGAAGAGGAGAGCTGCTGAGAGACAGGACCCACTTTACTGCAGAGCAAAAGGCTGAGGATGAAACTGACTCCAGGTTTGGGGGCGACGAAAGTCTGGAGTGAAATCAGGGCATGGACACGAGCCATAAAGATGAAACTGGCTCTTTAAATGAATAAAATAGGAGAATATCCATGTATCTCTGTCTGATTCTGCTGTCACAATCTCTGTTAGACTTATAGAGAAGGAAGGTGCTCTTACTAAATCCTTGACTTATCTCCCACCAAGAGTTGAATCCATTCTTATTAGATCAGTGATACTCAACGTGTGGCTCATCTGTGATGATCTGTGGCTCTATCATGTCTTCATTTGAATCATTATTCCCCCAGAAAACCTTCAAAGGAAAATTTGACCTCAGAAATGTAATTATCTTTGCATGTCACATTAATCAGTTTGTTTCCCACTCTTACACAGAAGGCTTTTTAATTTTTGTCTGCATATTTTCATAACCCTTATTTGCAATTCTTTGTTACTTTAATTCAACTTTTACTGCTTTTAGCACATTTTTGACACTTTTATCCTACTTTTTGCCATTTTTGCCTCTAGTTTTGCCTTTGTTTTGCCCAGTTTTGCCCATTGAAACTGCCTTTTGCAATTAAATGCCACTAATTTCCCATTTTGTCACTCTTTACCCCCTTTTTCTTATTTTTGCCCATTTTAGTCACTTTTCACTTGTGTTTCTCTACTTTTTGCCACTTTTGGACCATTTTTGCCACCTGTAACTCATTTTTTGCCACTTTTCTCCCAGTGTTTGCCGCTTCAAGCCCATTTCTGCCACTTCCTGTTGTCACTTTTTTTCCCCCTTTTTGCCATTTTTATCCTGCTTTTTGCAATTTTTTGCCCCTTTTTGCCACTTCTTGCCCATTTACTGTAAGCTGCCTTTTGCAATTCAATGCCACTTTTTTGCCAATTTTTCCCACCTTTTATTCTGATTTTTGCCCATTTTAGTCACTTTTCACTCATTTTTTGCAATGTTTTTGCCACTTTTAACTCATTATTGGTCACTTCCCACCCATTTTTGCCACTTTTCTCCCCGTGTTTGCTTCTTTTTGACCATTTTTGCAACATTTAACTTATTTTAATTGCCTTTTATCACCATTTAGATTGTGGCTTTTGGCAATGTATTTTTCAACAACTTGGCCCTTTGGTTGAGTATCACTGTATTAGACCCTCTTTATCAACCAGACTTTATCGTTTATTTTCCTTTATTATAGGGATTTTTTTCTCAGTTCCAGTAAAGCCAGAGGTCAGGGCTGTTTAGGAGAATCTAAAGAATAGAGGGCTCGGCTATTTTTTCCATGAGCTGCACACGTCTCAGCCAAAACAGAGAAGAAAATGATAAACAGAAATCATATTGACCTTGTAGTAGCAGATATGTCTGTCCTGATAGGTAGAATGTTTGCAGTCAATTTTTCTGATGATCCTGATGAAGGCAATGAGCTGGTAAAGTTGTCCTCTAAACCAGTGGTTTAGTTTTAGTGACTTTTCACTCATTTATTGTGATATTTTTGCCACTTTGGACTCATCATGTGGTCACTTCCCACCCATTTTTACAACTTTTCTCCAAGTGTTTGCTGCTTTTTGACCATTTTTGCCACCTTTTACTTTTTTTAATTTCCATTTTTCACCACTTAGATTGTGACTCTTGCAAATGTGTTTGTCAACAGTTTGGCTTTGGTTGAGCAGGGTTGAGTAACACTGGTCTAAATAATATATGGGTTTCACTTTCTGAAATGAGTGACAAAAATATCGAACTTTTTCATGATGTTCAAATTTTTTTGAGATGTACCTCTACAACCGATCAGGTGACTTGTGGAGAGACTTATGAGGTGAGAGACAGGACTGTGACAGCAGGGAGGTGCAGCCAACACGCTGCACATGCAGAACTGGTATGAAAGCGCTGCAGCTGCACGCAGCAAAACATGAATCTAGTCTGAGACGGCTGTTAAAGTTAAACCATTCCAGGCAAGATTTGTTTTTCTTTTATCAACACAGATTTTTAGCTCGCTACAGTCCCTTAAAATTTTGTCATATTTTCTGTAAATTAAAATGGACTCTGCTTATTGACCTCCATTCATGTTGATGTCTGAACTTCGGCTCAGTCCTGAAGACAGCAGATGCCAGTCTGTAAGCCGACACACAGTGTTTTGTGTTTCTTTTACTGCACATGTGCAGCTCTGTGTCCTCCTCTACAGTGTTGAGTGTGTATGGGTGTGTCTCTGTGGGTGTGTCTAGGTCAGTGGTTCTCAACCTTTTCAGCCCGCGACCCCCAAAATAAAGGTGCCAGAGACCAAGGACCCCCACTGGACCTGAAGGTGGGTGAACACAGCCATGAACATTCAAGAATAGTGTGGAGACAAGGTTGTCCATGGGGAGGGATGAAGGGGGAGGTTTCTGGTGCTAAGCCAAACTGGGAGCCCATGAAGGTAAACAAAATCATGGTCCGTTGTAAGGTTAAGCTGTGAAAAACATATTTTATATGAAATAATAACCACTCTTATCAAAGACAAATATCTCTATCTATTCATTTATGTAGTAAATAGCCTTCTTAAAATGAAAATAACTTTTGTTAAAAACGTATTTAAAATGGGTAAAAAATTACTTAAATTAGTTAATAATGGCAAAAAATGATGGAAAAGTGTTGAAATTTGATTTTTAAAGAACATAAATGGGTTAACAGTGGCAAAAATTAGATAAAAGGGGCAAAAAACAACCAAAAATGGATTAAATTGGCAAAAATGGGCAAAAAAGTGGTAAAAGGGGATTAAAAAGTGACTGAAATGGCTTTAAAGTACAGAAAAATTAGGGATGAAAAATTGATATAAACTGGCAAAACTGGGATAACTGGTTAAAATGGACAGAAAGGGATGCAAAAAGTGATTAATAGTTGCAATAGTGAGGCAGAAAGTGGCAAGAATTGATTAAGAAGTGACAAAAACAGGCAGAAAAAAGTGATGGAAGGGGTATACAACTGAAACAAATGGGTATTTAATTTAAAAAATGTGCTAAAATTGGTGTTAAAAAGTGATGAAAGAGGTTTAAAGTTTGGAAGAATTGGAGTAGAGTGGAAACAGTGTAATTTTAAATATATTCATACATTTTTTTCAGGCATCTGGTGACCCCCTTTCATGCTACGTTCGATTGTACTCGGAACTCGGAAAGATCTGGGTCGGAAATTCCGACTTCCGAAGTAAATGCACTTCATTGCGTAAGCTCGGAAAACATGGCCGGCCGCAGTAAGCTGATGTTTGTTTGGATGTTTATCGAGGATCAAAAATTCCTGCTGGGGAAATATATAGCTACATGAGGGAGAGAGAAAGAGAAACGTCATATGCCGTAAGTATGACTTGAACGCACCAGCGAGGGGAATCCTACATGCAACTTATACGGGCATCAAAGCTGTGCAGAGGCCTGTACTGTAGTAACACAAATGCTAAATTAGACGACACATAAAAGTAAAAGTTGAGGAGAAAATGACTCTCACTGTGTGTGACGCCATTTTGCTATCACATCATTCCGACCGACTCGGGTTGCTTGGATCCCACTCAAAATCCCGAGTCGGAGTCCTGAGCTCAAGGGCCGTTCTATTGCACTTTTCCAATTCTGAGGTCAGATTTATCTGAGTTCTGAGTACAATCGAACGCAGCAGTAGTGTCTCGCGACCCCAAAGGGGGTCCCGACCCCAGTGTTGAGAACCACTGGTGTAGGTGATCAGGTGCTGATACAGGTGGCTGTGGCTGATTGGATCATTGAAGAGGAAGGTGCTGCTGCTGATTGGTCTGACCACTCCCCCAGCCTCTAAATCTCAGCTGCTGCTCTCCTCTTCACCAGCCTCTTCCAAAGAAGCCAGCAACTCTAGCTTTTATGACTTTGTGAGTTTTGTGACTTGAGTATTTAGACGTGGAAATTAGCTTTGGTAACTTGGTACTTAGATTGTGATTGGTAAATTTGTGAAGATTTGTGTTAACCATTTAGCTCCTGGCAGCAGTGAGTAACCACTTTTGTTCATTTGTTTGTTACTCTTCCTAAGACTATTAAACTGCTGCTTAACTTTGCTTCACTTGTAATACTGGCTATCATGTGAGTGGGATGAGTGAGGCCACACGTTATGTTCTGTCCAGGTTCCCCTAGACTGGGACGGTGCCATCGTAGACTCATTATGCAACCTCTGCATAAGTCAGTGCTGCCATTGGTCTCCCTCTGTCTAAAGCAGGGCTGTCAAACTCAAGGCCTGCGGGCCAAATCCGGCCAGTGGTGCAGTTATACCCGGCCCACCAGATCATATGATATTTTTATTAGAGATGTCCCACCAGTATGAGGTCTGCAGGTTTTCTCCAGTATAAAAGTGTAAACTTAATCTTGATGATTTATAATATCCTTGTTGAGTCATAAAAATTAGGAAGAAATGAGTGTTTTCTCTAAATTTTCAATTTTGCATTTCAAAGTTATGACAAAAAGTTATGGTTTTGACTTTTTATTTTATATTTTAACCTTTACATCTCATAACTTTGACTTTTATCTCATATTTTTACCTTTTAGATTCATAATTTTACATTTTAAATCCTATTTTGACCTTTAAAAGTCATAATGTTGAATTTATCTCATGTTTTGACCTTTTTCAACTCCTAACTTTAACTTTTATCTCATTTCTTAATCTTTGAAACTCATGATTTTTAATTTTATCTCAATTTTTTGACCTTTCAAGATCATGATTTTTAATTTTATTTCATATTTTGAAATTTAAAACTCATGATTTCGATGTTTACCTCATATTTTGACTGTTAAAAATCATGATTTTGACTTTTATCCCACATTTGGACCTTTTTCAACTCCTAACTTTTTTTTTATCTCATTTTTTTAAATTAAAAAAAAGTTTTTTTTTTTTTTATTTTTTTATTTTATCTCAGTTTTTTTACACCTTTAAAAATCATAATTTTGACTTTTATCTCATGTTTGACCTTTTTCAACACCTAACTTTTTTTTAATCGTATTTTTACCTTAAGAACTCATGATTTTGATGTTTACCTCATATTTTGACTGTTAAAAATCATGATTTTGAATTTTATCTCACATTTCGACCTTTTTCAACTCCTAACTTTATATGATTTTTAATTTCATTTCATATGTTGACAAGTGAAACTCATGATTTCGATGTTTACCTCATATTTTGACCGTTAAAAAATTGTGATTATGAATTTTATCTCAGTTTTTGACTTTTTAAATTCATTGTTTCAGTATTCTATCTCATATTTTACCTTTTAAAAACATTAGTGTGACTTTAAATGTCATGTTTGTACCTTTAAAACTTCTTAGTTTGACTTTTTATCTCAGATTTTGAATTTTTAACTTAAAAAAAGTTTTTTTTTTTTAGTTTTTTACCCCTATAATTTATTTCTGGTGAAAATAAGGTTGAAATTTATGGTTAAACATCGACCCTGGTAGGCCCTTCGATTAGACCCAAGTTCAGAATCCGGCCCCTGCTGTGATTAAGTCTGACACCCCTGGTCTAAAGTCTGGACACGTCCCTGCTCTAAAACACAGATGATGATAATTGTCTTCATCCCGGTGTTTCTTTAATTGATGATTGGTCAGTAGTGTATTATATAACAGCCACACATCATTTACAGTGTGCAAAAAGAGGAATTAAACATGCAAAGTGTTTGACATGAAGTCTTTGTACATAAAAAGGAAGCTGAGGCCGTCTTTGCTGCTCTTTAAATCCGGTCTCAGGGGTCTTTAATGTAAAACAATGTCAGTGGCTGCCTGTTCAGTCCGTTCACATCGATGCAGGGGTTCAGCATGGGGAACAGCGGCTCTGCACACTGCACACAGAAGGAGTGAAGCAGACTCATCGAATCAGCGTCATAGAATGACAGCTCCCCCTTCTGGAGGTTCACCAGTATGCCCAGCTTCCTCACTCTCCTTCCCACTGACAGCTGCTTCTCCTGGGTGTCATGGCATGCCAGGTACTGGCCGTCCCCGTGGTAGATGCACCAGGATGTGCTGTTTAAGTTAAGAGTTGATGAACTCTGATTGGTGCTCTCTTTTCTGACATCCGCCCCCGTGGTCACCCCGGTCAGCCAGTACGGTTTCTCCTGAACTATGACCTCCCAGTAATGTTGACCAGTAGTGAAGCTCTCCTGGGCGAGGACGCTGTACTGGGAGTCATAAGGCCGGAGGCTCATAGCTTCACCGCCCGGCTGTCTCCTCCAGAACACCCGCCTCATGTCACCGGATATTTCCAATTTAGGATGAGCCGTGCTGCAGTCCAGAGATGGAGAACTCAGATCTGCAAATAAAACCCCGCATTCAAACAGAGATAAAAACATCATCATGAATCAGAGATAACAAGAGCTCATTTTAGATTAAATACGGGCCGATTCTTCACTAACATGACCACATTCGAGGGAAGTGTTGGGACAGAGCCACAGAGAGGTCGTCCACCAGCTTCTCCACAGTTCTCATCTTCTCAGGGTCACACAGGGATCGGTCTACTTCCTGGATCGGGGCTAAATCCAAAGGGTCGCTGCAGAAACAGAATCAGCGACATTCATTGCAAATCTACAGACAAAAAAATAAACAATGCAAAGTGATGCAAATAAAACAAAATCCCTGCAGACAGATTAGAACAGGGGTGTCAAACTCAAGGCCTGGGGGCCAAATCCAGCCCGTGGTACAGCTATACCTGGCCCACCAGATGATACCATATTTTTATCATAACTGGCCCACCAGTATGAGTTCTGCAGATTTCCTCCACTTTAAAAAGGTAAACTTAGCCCTGATGATTTAAAATTTCCTTGTTAAGTCATAAAAATGGAAAAAAAAAGAGTTAAAACGCATAGATAAAAAGTCTGGAATATTAGAAAATAAATTCTGTTTTAATTTCATATTCTTAATTTTAAACCTCACAGTTATGACGCAAAGTTACGGTTTTAACTTTTTATTTCATATTTTGACCTTTTCAATTCACAATTTTGACTTTTTATCTGTTTTTTTTTACTTTTACATCCTCAATTTTACATTATTAAGTAATATTTTGACTTTCTTAACTCACGATTTTGAATCTTTTCCAACGTTTTGACCTTTTTTATCTCATAATTTGACCTTTTGTATTCTCAGGTTTAAACTTTAAGTAATATTTTGACCTTTAAAACTCAAAATTGTATTTTTTCATGCTTTGACATTTTAAACTGATGATTCTGAAATTTATCTCACATTTTGATTTAAAACTCACGATTTCAATTTTTTATCTTGTGTTTTGACCATTAAAAGTCATGATTTTAACTTTCTATCTCATATATTTGCCTTTTAAAGACATTATTTTCACTTTAAATGCCATGTTTTGACCTTTTGAGCTGATAAGTTTGAATTTTTATCTCTGATTTTGAGCCTAAAACTTATCATTTTGCCTTTTTTTAAAATCTCAAAATCATTTATCATCAATGCTAAGGTTTTTTCCCCCATGATGCATTGCTGGTGAGAGGTTGACAGTTAATGGTAAACTGTCTGGCCTGGATACAGCGGCTAACCCCTCCATAATGATCGCAAACCCATGCTGAAGCAGAGCAGGACGACAAAACTGCCGCTGTGGCTACATCTGAGCTAATCACTCCACTAGCAGCCGTTGTAAACAACCACTCACACAACGACTAACCATGACGACCAGCCATGACTGGCTCCAGACCCCTGCGACTCTGACTGAGATAGGCGGTGTAGATCCTGAATAGATGGAAAGCAATGTTTGCCAAGTGGGAAGAAGTGGCGACAAAGAAAAAAACATGGTGTCAAGGTCTTTACACACTGAGTCCGTTATTTTTGGATGCGTTTTTATTTGTCTTCACAGCAAAAATTTGTAGAATTTGGGAAATTGTTTTGTACTGCAAGCCCATGACTCTGTCACTCCTTTAAAATCCCACCAGATCCATTCTGACAGAAAGCTTCATACAGCACCTGATCATGCGTCATAGCGCTGATCCAAATTAGAGAAATAGAGAGAGCAACTTTATAATTCAGTCTCTGTCGTGACCTTTGAGTAGGTTACAACTTATGCCTTATCTGTCATATTTCCATGGCTGATATCCTCATAATGACTGAGCAAAGTTTGGTGTTTGAAGTGAGGTTTCAGTGCGTGAGGGTAGGTGCATTTCTGTGCTTTGTTTTTTACCACTTTTGGTACTCCCACAAGCCAATGTGGAAAGCATCAAGCAGGAACAGCACATGTTCCTGCCTTTCCTGATCCTACAAGAAAAGCCAGAGGAGGCCGAAATGACATCGATTAAGACAAAGCAAAATAAAGAAGTAGTTGGGGTGGAGGAGGGTTAAACAAACAGGCTTGCAGAGGGAGCGGCGGAGCATAGAGCAACCCACATACTCAGCTCTGCTGCTCATCCCACAAATGCATGATCCTTACAAATGTGGCATCATTTAAAAGGGTAATTGTTACGGCTGCCGCCGTCTGGGAATCTTTACCTCCCTATTTGAGTGTGTGTGTGTGAGTGTTCTTGTTTGCCTGGCACTCTGCGATTTCTCAGGTTGCCCCTGCTGCATAGGCTTAATGCAGTGATTCCAGCCACCTGTGCAGAAGAAGCCTGATTGGCCTGGAGGTCCTGCAGCCCAATCCACCAACCAGAAGAGAGTGCAGAGGATAAAATGAGCCAGCCACCAGAGGACAGCAGCAAGCTGTAACCAGCCAAGCTCACGTGCCTCTTGCTAGTTGACATTATTGTTAAACTATTGTATCTCTGTAACTTTGTTGAGGCACTAGTCTTTTGTGGTTTTTGTATAGCCTAATTAGTTACCTTATACACACACTTAGTTTATCTGTTGGTTTGTTTGCTGTTTTGTAATTCCTTTTGTTAATTAGGGTAGTTAGGTTTTTGGTTGCTTTTGTTTGCTAAAACTCAGTTAGTTTAATAACTCTAGGTTAGAGTCTCTTTTTGTTCTCGTTTTCCATTTTGCACAGCACTCATTAGCCCTTAGGTTGCTTCACTTTTGTTTGTCAAACCAACTTTACTTTTGTTAATAAATAACTTTATTTAAACCTTGAACATCTGGGGTTTTTTTATGTTACTTCCCTTTCCCCTAGCGAGCTGGTTGTAACAGTAATAAACAGGCTTTCCAAGGGTATAAGATTTATTACCAAGAACTGTTATTACAACAAAGAAATAATCTACCAAACACAAATTTCCTTACTTTTAGTGCTATGTTTATAAGTGCTTAACAAATGTATTAGACCACCTGTCATATTTGTCTCAGAGACCATCCAGCATCATGAAGTGCTTCAATGCGGACTCTTTCATTTTCAGTCAGCTCTCCATGTTTTACCATTTTGAACAGGAATGAGGAATTTCAAACTGAATTCACCCAAATTTGAGCCGGCTCACTGGGCTTCTCTGAGAAGTCAGAAATGAATCAAGCATAACATTCAACCACTAAAACTCATTTTTCTGTTCAGGAATGACAGTAAATAACTATAATTTGACATATTAATCAAGAAATATTAATGTGCTTTACTATTTTTTCAGTTTTTTTGTAAATCAGTAAGTTTGAAAATTTGCAGAAGAAATCCTGCACACTGTGTTAGCAGCACCAAACATCTGCAACATTTTGATAATAAACTTAACCAATTCTCTAATGCAATTTTTTTTTTGTTGGCTGACAATCTCTACGCACTGTTGTGTTTGCACAAAAATATTGGCATACAAAGTTTAAATCTTTGGTACTGAAAGGTTTCAAATGGTTTTGTGCAATGTGAAATGCTGCCACGTTTCTTTTTTTTTTTTTTTTTAGATAAAATCCTGCTGTTATAATGACAAAAATATTCACAACATTTTTTAGCAAATCACGCAACATTGCCATTGTTTGTAGAAAAACCCTGCAACAGTCTAATTATGCAAAAACATCAGCAACATTTCGGCAATGAAATGTTGCCAGTGGTTTTGTGCAATTTGGAAATCCTGCACATTGTTGAAAAAATTGGAAATGTTTTGGTTAAAAATATGTTGCCAAAGTTCCATTTAAGTTTTTTCTGTGTTGCTGGTGTTTTGTTTTTTTTTAACGTTTCTTTTACAGTCAATGTCCTGCACAACCTCTACATTTATACAAAAACATTTAGACGTTACTGTACTGACATGTTTTGTTTGTGTGCACTTTAGACAGGAGTTTGTTTGCCTTTTTCATAATTTAAAACAATATGTTTCCAGATATTGGCTGCCCATGACTTACATTTTAATGTCATAGTATCAAACATGTACCAGTATATGATGAGATAGTATCATTTCACAGTTTTAAATCCTGAAATCATGACATCCCTACCTGTAGCTTGAGGTCAGAGGGTAGAAGGATTTGACACTCGGGGCAGAAGAGAGGGCCCTGACGGTCCGACTCATCTGTCTCCCACACGGTCTGGATGCAGCTGAGGCAGAAGTCGTGACCACACAGCAGCGTGACAGGATCTGTGAAGACGTCCTGGCAGACGGGACACTTCAGAGATTCCTCCACAGTCCCCATGGCTCCTTTCTCTCTCATGGTGCAGCTGCTCGGCGAGCTTGGAGCTCCTGGCCTCCAGCTCATCAATGTTTCACAGCAGCTCCTGGGCCCTGGAGTCAGATTACTAAAGAGGAGCTGATGTTTTCCAGCAGCGTTTCAGGCCATTGACTCTCAGGAGAACAAACAATGAAGGGAACATTTCCAACACACTGGATTAAAAGATTTAAAATACCAGCTCTATGCAGAGCCATGAAAAATTCAAACACAATGAAATGAGGATCTTTCCATGCTGTATATACTGCATACTATCAAACAACAGCTACAGCCATACCTGTATAAAACATGACCATACTTCAGCAGATCGCCGCCTGATGCTACAGTGGTTTAAATTCTTCTTTATTCTCTAAACCAGTGTTACTCAACCCTGCTCAACCAAAGAGCCAAATTGTTAAAAAAAATACCTTTGCAAGAGCCACAATGTAAGTGGTGAAAAGTGGCAAAGGTGGCAAAAATGGTCAAGAAGCAACAAAAATGGGTGAAAATGGCAAAAATGGGGAGGAAAAGGTGGAAAAAAGGGTCTGAAAGTAGCAAAAATGGGTGAGAAGTGACAAAAAATTAGTTACAGGTAGCAAAAAATGGTCCAAAAGTGGCAAAAACATGGCAAAAAAAATGAGTAAAAAGTGACTAAAATGGGCAAAAAGCAGCCAAGTGTGGTGTTTCATGTTGTACATTTTGATTTATTTTGTTAACTTCCGGTTTCCGGAGTCACTCCTGCTGGCCGCTAACTTTCATTTGTGTTTCCTGAGGCAATTCCCCCTCCCCCCCGGGTGCTGTGGAGAGATCACACCTGCAGCGAGTTCTCATCAGAGGGACTACTTAAGATCGGCTGCAGCTCTCCACCAGCGCCTGAGTTTTGACTACCTTCCCTCGCGGTAACCTTTGCTCCAGGCTCACACACTCTCTTGAGAATCCTTCAGAGAAGTCTCCAGAGTTTACTATTTGATCTTTGAGTAATTTCCAGTGCTTGTGTTTTTGTGGACTTCTTATAACGTGCCTCCTCCTTTCTTTTCCAGTGCCTCACTCCCCGCTCACTGCAGCCAGCTCCAGCACTCTCTCCCCCCGGACTCTTGGACTCACATTCCTGATTAGTTACCTGTGCTAATAAATACTGTTTAAACTGCTTTTCCGCCTCCGCATCCTGGGTTCTACTACACCACTCACACAACAGAAAACTCAGGCCAGAAATGGACCCAGCGGACCCGGATTCAATCAAGACTGCAATATCTCACCAAGGACAACGCCTCGGACAACATGAGACTATGTTAAAAGGTATCCTGCAATCACTACAATCCCTCAGCACCCAGGTCTCCAGTATCTCCGACCAATTACTCACTGCCAATCAGCCTCAGTCCTCACCACCAGAGCCTGCACCTGTTAGCAATCAGCCACCCTTAGCAGATCCCACACCTTCCCCCCCTCTCCACCTCCTTAGAGAGCCTCAGGTCCCCCACCCAGATGTCTTTTCAGGAGAGATAGGCAAAGCTCGAGGATTTTTGTTACGTTGCTCTTTGGTATTTGATCAGCAGCCCCTTAGTTATCCCACAGACAGGGCTAAGATAGCGTTTGTGATAAATTTGTTACGTGGTCAAGCCTCCCGTTGGGCCACCGCTATTTGGGAGCGGGAATCCCCTTTGTTAGCATCTTTTTCTGTGTTTTCCAGTGAGTTGTGTCGCATATTTGATCACCCCCTCCAGGGCCAAGAAGCAGCCAAGCGTTTATTTTCCCTTTCACAAGGTTCTAGATCCGTGGCAGAATTTTCCATAGACTTTCGTATCACGGCTTCTGAGAGCGGGTGGGGGGAAACTGAACTCAAGGGGATTTTCCTTAGAAGTTTGTCAGAGGAGTTAAAGGACGAACTAGCTTCTAGAGATGAACCTGATTCCCTTGAGGGCCTCATTTCACTAGCTATACGCATTGATAATCGGTTGAGGGAAAGACACAGAGAGAAGAGCCAGGCCAAAGGCCTTAGATCACGGACCTTGGCTCCCCCTTCTGGTCAGACAGGTTTCCAACCTCCTGTCACACCTAGACCTCCTGTAGAGTCCCCCTCGTCCTCCCAGGAAGAACCCATGCAACTTGGTAGAGCCCGTTTAACCCCCGGTGAACGCCAGAGGAGATTTAATCTCAAACTTTGCATTTATTGTGGTCAAGCTGGTCATTTTCTCGCCTCCTGTCCGGAACTGTTAAAAGACAGGGCTCACTCGTGAACCAGGGCACACGAGTGAGCCAGACCAATTCCCTTCCTGGCCCTCCCCTACGTTTAGCAGTTCCAGCTAGCTTAGTGTGGGAACACGACTCAGTGCCCATTCAGGCTCTCATTGATTCAGGGGCCGACGACAACTTTATTCAAGACAGCCTCGCGCAACAACTCCACCTTCCCTTAGAGCCCTTAACCACCCCCAAGACTGTCACGGCCCTTGACGGTAGACTTATCGCTAAGGTTACTCATCGCACTGTTCCCATCACATTAATCATCTCTGGTAATCATCGCGAAAGCCTCCAGCCTTTTGTTATCCCTTCCCCTCACGCACCGGTGGTGTTAGGTCTCCCCTGGTTACAGCTCCATAACCCCCAAATCAATTGGAAAACTGCTACCATCTCTAACTGGAGCATTCATTGTCACTCCCACTGTTTACGTTCCGCCAATCCTCCTGTTCACCACCCCTCAGTCACTCCCTCGCCTCCAGATTTAACTAACGTTCCCTCTGAGTACCACGATCTCGCTCCCGTCTTTAGTAAAGAGTTAGCTGTCTCTCTCCCTCCGCACCGCCCGTACGACTGTGCGATTGATCTAATCCCTGGCGCCTCCCTGCCTAGTAGCCGCCTTTACAACCTCTCCGTCCCCGAGAAGGAGGCCATGGAGGCGTACATTCATGACTCGTTAGCCTCCGGTCTCATTCGTCCCTCCTCATCTCCACTAGGGGCAGGATTCTTTTTTGTCAAAAAGAAAGACACTACACTCTGCCCGTGCATTGATTTCAGGGGACTTAATGATATCACCATAAAGAACAAGTATCCTCTCCCCTTAATCGATCCCTCTTTTGAGCCTCTGTGTTCAGCCAAGGTTTTCTCCAAACTTGATTTCAGGAACGCTTACCACCTTGTCAGGATCAGAGAGGGGGACGAGTGGAAGACAGCTTTTAAGACTCCTATGGGACACTTTGAGTATTTGGTCATGCCTTTTGGTCTTACGAACGCCCCAGCAGTCTTCCAGGCCCTAATTAACGACGTGCTCAGAGACATGCTTAATAGATTCGTGTTTGTCTATTTCGATGATATACTCATCTTTTCCCACTCCCTTGAACAGCACCAGCAACACGTTCGCCTAGTTCTCCAGAGACTGTTAGAAAACAGACTATATGTGAAACCCGAAAAGTGTGAGTTCCACTCTGACTCAGTCAGCTTCCTAGGGTTCATCATCGCTCAGGGCCAGTTACAGCCAGATCCCGCAAAAATCAAGGCAGTGACAGATTGGCCCATTCCTACTAACCGCAAGGAGCTTCAGAGGTTTCTGGGCTTCGCCAATTTTTACAGGAGGTTTATTCGTGATTATAGCAGGGTAGCAGCCCCTCTCACTAGGCTCACCTCCCCTAACTCCCCCTACCGGTGGTCTCCAGAGGCAGCAGCAGCGTTCACACGGCTCAAGACTCTTTTTACCTCTGCACCTGTCCTCAAACATCCGGACTCGTCCCTTCAGTTTGTTGTGGAGGTGGACGCATTCGAGACAGGTGCAGGAGCCGTGTTGTCCCAGAGAGACCCAGAGACTCAAAAGCTGCATCCCTGCGCCTTTTTCTCTCGCCGTTTGTCCCCTGCTGAAAAGAATTACGACGTGGGAAACAGAGAGTTGCTGGCTGTAGTGTGGGCTCTTCAGGAGTGGAGGCACTGGTTGGAGGGCACGAAACACCCCTTCATTATCTGGACCGACCACAAGAACCTCGCCTATCTCTGTTCTGCACGATGCCTCAACTCTCGTCAGGCCCGGTGGGCCTTGTTCCTCAGCAGGTTTCACTTCACCCTTTCGTACCGCCCTGGTTCCCGGAACACCAAGCCAGATGTCCTATCTCGTGTGGAGTCCCCTTCTCGTGATGTTCCTGAACCAGATCGGATTCTTTCCCCTGAATGTATCGTTGGTGCTGCTGTTTGGGAGATCGAGCAGACCATCTGAGACGCTCAGAGACTCCAGCCCGACCCTGGTACCGGACCTCCTAACCGCCTCTTCGTCCCGGACTCGGTCCGCTCTCCTGTGCTCCAGTGGGCCCACTCCTCCAAACTCACCTGCCATCCAGGGTTTCAGAGGACCCTTGGCTTCCTCCAGCAGAGCTTCTGGTGGCCTGGCATGACTAAGGACGCCCGTGAGTTTGTGGCTGCCTGCTCAGTCTGTGCCCGGGGTAAATCATCCCATCAACCTCCAGCTGGCTTGTTGCGCCCCCTATCCACCCCCAGTCGTCCCTGGTCCCACATCGCCTTGGACTTTGTTACTGGCTTACCTCCTTCAGATGGAAATACAGTCATCCTCACCATAATCGACCGGTTCTCTAAGAGCGTCCATTATATCCCTCTCCCCAAACTCCCCACTGCCCTGGAAACAGCTCATCTATTGGTTCTTCACGTCGTCAGACTCCATGGTATCCCCTGTGACCTCGTTTCAGACCGAGGACCCCAGTTTGTTTCACGAGTTTGGAAGGAGTTTTGTAAGGAGCTCGGCGCAACAGTTAGTCTGTCCTCAGGTTACCACCCCCAGAGCAACGGCCAGACTGAGCGGGCCAATCAGAGCCTGGAGGCGGCCCTGCGCTGCGTGGCCGCTCATCACCCGGTCACCTGGAGCTCACATCTCCCCTGGGTCGAGTATGCACACAACTCCCTCACCTGCGCCGCTACTGGTATGTCCCCGTTCATGTGCTGCTTTGGGTACCAGCCCCCCCTATTCCCAGAGCAGGAAGCCTCTGCGTCCGTCCAGTCCGTACAAGAGCATCTAAGGCGCGTAAGAGAGGTCTGGAGGACGGCACGAGCAGCGCTCTCACGCACGGCTGAGCGCAACAAACGACTGGCTGACGCTCATCGTAACCCTGCCCCTGAATATCGCCCGGGTCAGAAAGTCTGGCTCTCCTCCAAGGATTTAGCCCTCGAGACTGAATCCAGGAAATTGACTCCTCGCTTCGTGGGCCCCTTTGAAATCACCAAGGTCATCAACCCCTCCGCCGTCCAGCTCAAGCTCCCTGAGGCTATGAAGATCCACCCCACATTTCACGTGTCCCTGCTGAAACCAGTCGCGTCCAGTGATCTGAGCCCTCCAGCCGTCACCCCTCCACCCCCCCGGATCATCGACAACCATCCGGCTTTCACCGTATCTAAAATTCTGGACGTGCGACCACGGGGTCGCGGATACCAGTTTCTGGTGGACTGGGAGGGGTACGGTCCCGAAGAGAGGTCATGGATCTCCAGGAGCCTGATCCCGGACCACAGCCTCCTGGACAACTTTTACAGGGAGCATCCGGATAAACCCGGCAGGACGCCAGGAGGCGTCCATTGAGAGGGGGGTACTGTGGTGTTTCATGTTGTACATTTTGATTTATTTTGTTAACTTCCGGTTTCCGGAGTCACTCCTGCTGGCCGCTAACTTTCATTTGTGTTTCCTGAGGCAATTCCCCCTCCCCCCCGGGTGCTGTGGAGAGATCACACCTGCAGCGAGTTCTCATCAGAGGGACTACTTAAGATCGGCTGCAGCTCTCCACCAGCGCCTGAGTTTTGACTACCTTCCCTCGCGGTAACCTTTGCTCCAGGCTCACACACTCTCTTGAGAATCCTTCAGAGAAGTCTCCAGAGTTTACTATTTGATCTTTGAGTAATTTCCAGTGCTTGTGTTTTTGTGGACTTCTTCTAACGTGCCTCCTCCTTTCTTTTCCAGTGCCTCACTCCCCGCTCACTGCAGCCAGCTCCAGCACTCTCTCCCCCCGGACTCTTGGACTCACATTCCTGATTAGTTACCTGTGCTAATAAATACTGTTTAAACTGTTTCTCCGCCTCCGCATCCTGGGTTCTACTACACCACTCACACAACACCAAGAGTGGCAAGAATGGGCAAAATAGAGGAAACAAGTGGTATTTCATGGCAAAAGGTAGCTTAAATAGGTGAAAAGTAGTTAAAAAATTGTGAAAAAGGGCAAAAATTGAATAAAGGTGGCAAAAAGAAGTGGCTAAAATGAGCAAAACTTGGAAAAAATTGGAAGTGGGTGAAAATTTGGAGAAAAATTGTGGAAAAGGGCAAAAAAGGGGTAGAAGTGGTTAAAAAAATGGTAAAAAGTTGCAAAACAAGTGTCAAAAATGGGGAAAGAGTAGGGGAAAAGTGGTGTTTAATGGCAAAAGGTAGCTAAAATGTGATAAAAGTTGCAAAAAGAAGTGGCTTAAAAGGGCAAAAACTAGGAAAAAGTTGCATTTAATGACAAAAGGCAAATTAAGTGGTAGCTTAAAGGTAGCTTAAATGGATAAAAACTGGCGAAAAATGGTGAAAAAGGGTAAAATAAAGTTTTCCTTTTTTTAGTTTTTCTTGGGGAATAATGTTTAAAATCAAGACATTAAAGAGCCACATGTTGAGTATCACTGCTTTTAACATTGAACCTAAATGATGGTTTAAATGCAGACAAGGACCTTAAAAGCACACAGATTTATCCTCATGTGTACCCGCTCTGTGGATCCAAAGTCTACATCCAAACAAATAGGCTGCTTTGCAAACATGCTCTCTGAGCTGTTGTGTTGCTTCTCTCTGCAGGATTGTTGCCTTTAAAGTTTTTGCAATAATTCAAATATAAAAATGTTTTCTAAAACAGTGATCTTGGTTCTGCGTCATGTTTCTGCTTGTTTAAAGTGTTGGAGGATTGTCTTTGTTCTGTATAGTACTCCTGAATAAGAGTTTTCCAGGAGTTCAAGTTTGAGTCGATAAATCTGAGTCAGCAGCAGGGATGGATGCCAGACACCCCGGGCGAAGCAAAGGTTATCGTCCTAACTCAAATGTTTAGAGAAGTTCGTGTTTGATCAGACAGACGGCACGCTCTCATTTCACTCCGGTGGTGTTTTCTTATGGGCTGCAGTCATGAGGCTGAAGATCTGCTTGGTTTTCCTCCTCTTAGCGGTGCTCCTCGTACCGGCTGAAGTACGTATTCACTGTGTTATTAGAAATATGTGTGCAGGAATGTGCTGATGTTTAGGAGTGGAAAGACTGATCATGCACTTTGCAGTAAATAAAAAACATGTACTTATCGTTCATGTTGGTTTTGAAAAGTCTTCATTTTTATCATTATAATGTTTGATAGATATAGAAGGAATTCTACCATACAGCTGCACAGATTTGTTTTATTCTGACCTGTGTATTAATAACACTTCAGCTGAAACCTAAAAAGCACAAGAAGCATCGCCACGGTCATCGGCATCATGATCACGAGCACCACGGTCCCGGGCATCACGACAAGAAGAAGAAAGGCCGCTTCGAAGACATCATTCAAGGTAACTGCAGGCTTTTATTTCCAGGGTAAAGGTTTACAGTAAGGCAGAGATAACCCTCAGACCCGGGACAGGTCTGTGGGTTGTTATGAATGTTATTCATAACAATTTATTAAACTGCAGGATACTCTCAAGTCAATTATGGCAGGGGTTCTCAACCTTTTCAGCCCACCGCCCCCAAAATAAAGGTGCACGAGACAGGGGACCCCCACTGTACCTGAAGGTGGTTGAACACAGCCAAGAACATTCTAGCACAGTCATGTGGAGACAAGGCTGTCCATAAGGGGGGGGATGGCTTTCTGGCACACAGCCAAACATGGAGGTCAACAAACCATGGTCCATTTTAAAGTTAAGCTGTGGTATCCATATTTCATTTCTAACCTGAAAAATAACCACTCTTATAAAAAAAAAAAAAAAATCAAAAAATCAAAATGGCGGCATCCAAGGAGGGGACCCTCCCCATGTATGAATAGATCGCTTATTCTGAGTTAATATATAAAAAAAACCACACATTTTTTTCAGGTGGATAAACACTAATTAGGATAGACCTACCTATAGACATCATGTTTCGTTTTACCAAGTTTGTTTGTTTGACTAAATGCTACTGGGCTAAATTTTACACACTGCACCTTTAAGTGGCAAGAATTGGTTTAGAAGTGGCAAAAACAGGCAGAAAAAAGTGGTGGAAAGAGTTTAAAACTACAGAAATAGGTGTTAAATGACAGAAATTCGTTAAAATTGGTGGGAAAAAAAAATTATGAAAATGGGTCAAAATTTTACAAAATTGGTGTAAAGTGGCAACAGTGTCTTTTAAAATATATTCTTAGTTTTTTAAGGCATCTGGAGACCCTGTCTCAGTATCTCATGACCCCCAAGGGGGTCCCGACCCCAAAGTTGAGAACCACTGAACTATGGTAAAAACCTATGCTTTAACAAAACAAAATATATATATATTTTTAATCACGATTCAAATTTATATTTACAAACTCAGACGCATATGCTTTATTTAATCAGCTAAATGCAGAATCTAAGCTTTTTCAAGACATTTAACATGAAAGTTAGTGGTTATTTTAGTTCAGTCATTTTGCTCTTACTGCTGTTATTCATATTTGGCGGTGTGGCTGTTCTGGGACGCCCTGAGCTGAAGTGAAAGACATGAAGCAGAAACACGTTCCTGCCCCTCCTACGCCATTAAGGAAAGCATAAGGCAAGGAGAAAACCCCATCGGTAACCAAAGATGCAGGTTAAGGCCCCGTCCACACGGAGACAACAACGATATATTGCTGTTTCGTTTTGAAAAGGTTTTCTGTAAATACGGGACCATTTCAGGAAATATCCGTGTAACCACGGAACCTCTGAAAACAATTGGAAACGCTGTAGTATATATGCCAAGCCTGTTTGTGGCGCTGTATTGCTGCCATGGAAATGCACCAAAAGAGAGAAGAACATCACAGAAAACTGCCCCAAATTTTCTTCTAGTTGCCCTTCTGGTTGTTCTCCGCGGTGGATTTAAGAACATCTGGTATATGCTGTTCATGGTGGTGGTAATGGAGTGTCAGATTTTACTGTCAAAGCCATAACAAGCTCAGTAGCTTCTGCAGCACCAACACAACCCTGTAGTCCGCCATTGTTGTTTTGGTTTGATATGAGCATGCAGGATAAGTTGGCTATGGTTTATGTGACGTAATCTTTTCAAGAAAGATGTGGTTGGCCGTCCACATGGAGACAAAACGGTAGTCGTTTACAGATTTATGCACTCTGACTTGGACCCGGTTTCAAAAAGTGTTGTTTACAGTCACCCAAACACAGTTTCCATGTGGATGAAACGCCAATACGGCAAAACACTTTTGCGTATACTCCTGCTTTTGATTCCATGTGGCATGGACAACATTTTGATTTCAGAGGTGGGGTGGACACAACTGGTTTGACTACAGGGGGTATGATCAATAGACCTCATTTACATAAAATTATACCTAATTTTGGAGTAAAAATAAACTATAATGAGCTATAATAAGATATAAAAATAAGATTATCATTACCCTAACATTTGTCACAGTGCTCAATCTCATGACTAACATACCTTTGTTCTTTCAGCCTCACCTGTGAGACTCCAGCCTCTCTTGCTCTACCTCCTCCTGTATCTCCTCCTCCATCTCCTCCTCTACCTCCTCCATCTCCTCCAGCCTCTCTTGCTCTACCTCCTCCTGTATCTCCTCCTCCATCTCCTCCTCTACCTCCTCCATCTCCTCCAGCCTCTCTTGCTCTACCTCCTCCTGTATCTCCTCCTCTACCTCCTCCATCTCCTCCAGTCTCTCCTCCTCTACCTCCTCCTGTATCTCCTCCTCTACCTCCTCCATCTCCTCCTCTACCTCCTCCATCTCCTCCAGCTTCTCTTGCTCTACCTCCTCCTGTATCTTCTTCTGCATTTCTATTATCTGTCACCTGACAAAGATATATTGATGGATGACATATGAACAGTGGGACAATTTGGGATGCAACAATCATTGATTTTGATGGTGTAGTCTGAAGAAAAAACTCAGTTTCTCAATTATTATGTCTAATTTATTCACAAACAATATGGATGTATAAAATCACATTTATAATCCAAGGTTTTATTGTATTTTTCCCACAAACTTTCATTGTTAGTGTTTTTAAACAGTTGCTGCCTTTCAAAACACAAATAATTCATGAAAAAATAAAAATCAAAAAGTGTATCTCTTTGGCTTTAAATATACGCTTTTTTAAAATCTCTGTGTTGTTGAGGCTCTACAGTAATAATAATAATAATAATGGCAAACATAGGTTAAAGTGGCAATAAACTAAGTTAAAGGGGGCAAAATGGTCAACAAGTGGCAAAAAAGGGTGAAAAATGGCAAAGCAGGCATAAAAGTGTTAAGAAAAGTGACAAAAATGTGGATAAAAAGTGACAAAAGGGCAGAAAACTGGCAAAAACATGACCAAAAAATGAGTGAAAAGTGACTAAAACAGTCAGCAAAAGGTGGGAGAATGGGAAAAAGCAGCAGAGTGTCAAAAAAGAGAAAGAGTGGCAAAAGGCAGCTTAGATGGGTGAAAAGTGGCAAAAATAGCAACAAAGAGGATAAAAGAGTAAAAAACGGGAAAAGGGGCAATAAGATAATGGTAAATAAAAAGTGGCAAAAAGAAGTGACAAAAATGGGCTTAAAGCAGTAAAAATTGATTAAAAGTGGCAAAAAATGCAAATAAGGGCAATGAAAATATCCAGTAATAAAATAAAGGTTGACAATGAAAGCCAACTGTTTAAGTGCTGGAAACAAACTGATTAATGTGACTTGCAGTGGATAATTTCTGAGGTCAAAGTTTGTCTTCATAAGGGTTTTCTGGAGGTATAATTGTTCAAATTAATCCACAATAAACAAAAACCCTTAGCTAAGATTTCAATGCATTTATTTTAACCCTCAGGAGGGGCAAGATACACAGTTACACTCCGATTGTCCGTAACCAAAAATGGACACCAGAAATAAATAGAAATAAAATAATATGCATTTACTTTTTTAAACTTCTTTTGCACTAATATTTTAATATAGATATAGACCTGATTTATATAAAAGAAACAAAAAAAGAAATATTTTTTATAAACTACATGCAAATTGAATTTCCCTGAAGTGGCTCCTCCTGGCCTTGAATATGTTGCTAATGAGCAGCCTAGCTGTTGGTGCCAACTGCTAATTAGCTTGGTGTTTTGTATAGATGGAGGTTGGTTGTGTTGTTTTTGCACAGGTTGCATGTTTCATGATTTCTGTCATAACTTCCTGGTATTTAAATAAACACAGAATAATCCTGTATCTTTGCTTTCAGTCTTGCTGGTAGATTTTCTCATCCATGTTACTGGTAGCTTGTTACTGTGTGTAGTTAATTACTCATTCTGTGGTAAACTAGCAGTAAGTTTATGATTTGTCTCTGAGTAACCATGGCGATGTTTGCTTACCTAATGGCCTATATAATTATATTGATATGAATCTGTCTTGCTAACACCAGTGGATATCTCGCCGCTAAATCAGAAATATGAGCGGGCTTTATGTGTTATGACAGAAAGACATCATTGCCTTGTCCCTGTGCTTTCAGACGTCTGTGCGATCTCTGACGGAGCTGGCCAGGATGAAGAGGAGGAGGATGATGATAAAAATGAATGGCTGTATGATATCCAGGAGCCTACAGGTGAGAGAAAAGACTCATTCAGCTCATTCACATTGTTGTCTGTGAAGGCTTTGCCATGCCCTCTTTAATTTCATCTCCATCTTTCTCTCTCAGGCGTGTGTAACCAAAACCCCTGCCACAACTACGGGGTGTGTAAGCAGAAAGACGGACAAACTAGGAAATTCAAATGTGACTGCCAAGAACCGTTCAAGGGGAAGAAATGCAAGACAGGTTTGTTTAAAAAAAAATACTTAATCAGGTCTCCCTAAAATAAAGAGCTACAAAAACACTTCCATTGGTGCAGGAGTTTGCACAAATAATGCACATGAGAAATAATCTTGTGGTTTGCCCTCTCAGGTCCGAAGATTTGTAGGAGGGGGATGTGTGGGCATGGAGAGTGCGTGCTGACCTCGACCCCCCCGTACTATGAGTGCAAATGCAGAGCGCCTTTCCAGCCGCCAGACTGCAGAACATGTAAGTTCTCAACTAAACTCATTGAAGCACAAATTTCTGCATTTCCTAAAACGGTTTTCCTCTGCAGATTCAGTGTGTGAGCCGAACCCGTGTCAGAACGGAGGAACGTGCACCAGGGATGGGAACAACTTTGACTGCCAGTGTCCTCCAGGGTACAGAGGACGATTCTGCCAAGTTGGTAAATCCTGCTCACATTTTTTTTTCCTTTAGAGATTTGGGGATTTTTTTGTCTTTGTCATAAAATAGGCCAGCAGATAGAGTGGGAAACTGAGACCAGGAGGGGGCATAACATCCAAAGGTCCCTTCAGTGACGACCTTATGTCCTTCCTCTTAAGATCTTAACACACTGGGTCCGTTATGTTCGGATGTGTTTTATTCGGATCCGTAATCCGAAAAAACGTCAGGCACTCAGACCTTGCACACTGGGTCTGATGCATTTTTATTTGCCTTCAACTCAAAAATTCGTAGACTGTGGGGAATAGTTTCGTATTGTGATCATGTGGCTCTGTCACGCCTTTAAAATCCCACTGGATCCATCCTGACAGAAAGCTTCATACAGCACCCGCTCATGCATCAAAGCACTGAGCCAAGTTGGAGAAATGAAGAGTAACTTTTTAATTCAGCCTCTGCTATGACCTGTGAGTCGGCTACGAACTTCTGCTTTTGTCTGTTATATTTCCATATCTGATATCCACATAATAGAGTGGTGCAGTCGTGACGTAACTTTGTAGGCAATCCGGAAGTTCCCGTAGCATGGGTTCCCTCGGCGTCGAGCCTATGGGATTTTTCAGTGGGTTTTTGGATTATTGCTGAAAATAAGCTCCGTGTCCAATTGAAGTTTATAAAACTTACACGTTTTGTTCATACAGATAATCTTCATAAACTGATATTATAAGCATCATATCTAGATCGTTAATCCGTCTAAAGTGAAAAGCTAACGTCATGCTATATTGAACTACAACACGGTCGACTAAATTTAACGTCATCACATGCGGATACAACTGAACGGCAGGTTCAGTTGCTGCACTTCGGATGATGACGTATGTAGTCCTTGTTAGCTATCTTTTAGCAACCACCTTTATTAAGACATGAAAAGAAACACAATTCAAAAGTGGGGCACGTTTAAGATGTGTTTTATGTCGTAGGATAACATGCTAAACTCTCTAGAGCTTGTGTTCACCACAGACTTTATTTCAGGCATTTAACCGAAAACTCATTCAAAATTCCCAGAAACTTTCAGACGAGGGAACCAGAAGTGCTAAAATGCTAACTCACTTCCGCGTTTTAGGACTCATTCCTGCACCACTCTATACACCGGTGTAGGCATAGATATCTATAATAAAGGCTAGGTGTCTCGTCTGCACTGCCCGCCAATGGAGTCGCACGTCCGCACTGGCGGCCATCTTGCCACAGCCAGCTCGCTCACCCATAACATTGTGTAGTAGTGGTGCATGTACTTTTTAAATAACCATAACTTGCTCAATTTTCTACCTATTTTCAAATGGTTTGGTTTGTTACAAACGTCAGAGGTGTAGTTATAACACTGCACTTATGGATAATTATGTTACACTTATGGTCAAAAGTTTGGGATCACCTACTTATTTCCCCATTGGACTTCAGATAGGTGCAATGAATATACACACACACAAGGTATTTGTGTCAAATCAATATATGAGCTACTAAAACTCAGCGTACAGAATGGCAACATGAGATATGTATATATACTTTTATAATAGGAATATTACTAATATGATAAAATAATTTTAATTATTACTTGTTTAGTTTAAACAAGTAATAATTCTAAATATTGTATTATATTAGTGATATTTTATAAATGTGACATTTATTTGCAATAAAAAATAGGTACAAGATTTCTCTTTACAAATATACATCAAGAAATGCTGCATGTTGAAATCCCCACCCTCTAGAGAGAACTAGACTACTGTGGAGGTATACACATGGAGGACAAACGATTATCCTTAATATAGTCTAGTATTGTAATATCTTACAGACGTTAATAACGTTAGAAACCAAACCGTTTGTAAATCTGTTAAGATTTCAGCGAGATAAGAGTATTTACATTTGTGCAGATCACTCACCTTCCCTCAGGTGCCACATATTCCGCCAGAGAGCTTGCCTGTGTTAAGATGGCCGCCGGTGATGATGTCAGAGACTCCGCCATAAGACATCTAGCCTTTATTATAGCTATCTATGGGTGTAGGTACCAGATGTGCTCGGGTTGCCAGATCGGCTCGGGGTCCTGTGCCTGTCAATGACGTCACACTACGGCAACTCCACTCGGACAAACTACAAACTACAGATGTGCTCGGTTTAAAGCATTGCGCCCCATTTAATAAAAGTCAGATGTGCTCGGTTTAAAGCCCCTTACTGTTGTCTTTATTTCTGTTTGTTCATTCACTTCACCTCGAACCTTTGTCTCCATGTAGTACAGAGAATAACAACTGACTGTACTGTAATTTTGAGATGGCTTTAATTGTATATGTTAACTTTTGTAAATGAAAAAGAAAAAAAAATTCACCTCGAACCTTTGTCTCCATGTAGTACAGAGAATAACAACTTACTCTACTGTAATTTTGAGATGGCTTTAATTGTATATGTTAACTTTTCTAAATGAAAAAGAAAAAAGATGTACTCAGGATCTCTATTTATCAATAGATATTTTTGCTTTTATTCCTTTTTTCAAGTAGTGAGAGATTTCTTCGTAAAATTCATCCATGTTTTCTCCGAAGAACTACAAACTGTTTTGTAATTCATCTGGACCAACCACAATCTTCTGCATCATCCTGCCAACTTCCAGCCAATCATATAGCGTGACGTCATCAACAGGCGCAGCACCCCGAGCTGATCTGACCAGCCGAGCACATCTGGTACCTACACCAGCAAACTACTATTTGCAGTGAGGTTTAGGTGCGAGAGAGGGAGAGAAAGGGAGAGAGAGGGAGGGGCTGGGCAGGGGTGAGCAAGCAAGAGAGAATAAAGCAACAGGGGTTGATCTGAATTATCAATCAACCATCTGTTATATTTCCATGGTTGATATCCACATGATAAAAAAGCAAACTGGTGTTCAAAGTGAGATTTGGTGTAAGAGAGAGAATGGGGAGAGAGAGGAGGGGTTGGGCGGGGGAGGAAGCAGTGGGAACTGTTTTGAATCATCAGTCACGCATTTAAATGACTTGGACTGATGCAAAATTTTGCATAAAATCAAGCAACAAAAATCTGACAGATGAAAATTTTGGCGTCAGTGTGCAAACATGGTTAGAACAACATGAGCTCAATTTTCTTTTATGATGTACTTTCTTTTATAACGTCTGTTGATTTTGTCCTTTTCGGATGAAATCAACGGACCCAGTGTGCAAAGGCTCTAACAACAGCCCATACATCATCTGCAGGAATGTTATTTTGTCAGCTCTCTATGAACTTTAAAATAACTTAAATTTGGATCAGATGAAGTTCCACTGTAACCTTGCAAGCAGATGGATACACTCATTTCAGTGTTTTTCACTGGCAAATCCATCTTGCAAAGCTCCCGTCTGAATTGTTTGGGCCTGGTTAGAAAGTGACAGGACCAATCAGCGATGAGGGGCAGTACTTTCAGGCACGGCGGGGTCGTGACGTAAGCAAGCAGCAACAAGAGGCCGGTGCATTAATGCGGAACAGATTAGCGTGGATGCTGCAAAAGTGCCAGTTTTATCAGAACTTGACAACATTTCTTCATTAAAAGAAAAACAAAGTACAGCAGTTAGTTGTTTTCTTTTCAAAAACGACAAAAATCGTATACTGACGTGTACAGTCAACATGCTTTGGGTTACTCCTCGGTAGCTGTGCAACCGCATGCGCACCTCTGTCGCAGCTATGTCACGTGTTTTGTTGCTCTGATTAGCTCATAAAGATGTGACAGACAGAACATTCATCCAATCACACTCCAGGTTTTTTCTTTCAAATCCTCTGCTCTTTCCCAAATGCTTAGTATTGAAGGTTTTTCAGATGGATGTTGAAACAAATCCATCTGGAGTGTCAGGTTACCTCCTCTGAGGGTTTAATTCATGAAGTACCCCTTGCAGAATTTGCCAAAACTGATATCAGTCTTGTCCTTGTCTCATTCTAAAATTTTGTGCTAAGATTCAAGGCTCTACGAAAGTTTTAAGACTGGAGATAACTTCCTGTTGTGTGGTGTTTTTTTTTTTTTTTTTTTTTACTTCCCACAAAAGTAATAAATCCTTGCAAATGTAATAGTAATAACAATTGGAAAATCACATGAAATTCGTGTATGGGCCTTCATTTACATAAAAGGCAGGTCGTCACTGAAGACATACTCTTAATGCAAGGTGTGAACACAAACACCAATGTCTGGTCTGATTACTGAGCACAGATGTTGAAACCAAGCAGTATCTCAGACTGTTTTTTTTTTTGTCTCAGGCCCTGATGACTGCTTCGTGGACGATGGCGAGTCTTATCGAGGGAACGTGAGTGAGACCGACGACGGAGATGAATGTCTCCACTGGAACAATCACTTCATCCTGGACAGCGGCGTCAATCCCTTCAACTCCTTCGAGGACAAAGATGGACTCGGCCCTCATAACTTCTGCAGGTCAGGAGGAAATAAGACTCAAAAAATAAGAAATCAGAGTGAAAAATCTACAACATGGTGCTTAATCAGACATTTACTCTGACTCAGGAACCCGGACGGAGAGAACATGCCGTGGTGTTTCTTCAGGAGAGGATGCCGCCTACTGTGGGACTATTGCAAAGTCACCAAGTGCAGCGATACAACAGGTGGGCTTTAAAACCACAGACACCTTTGTTACCTTATTAACTGAAAAGAGAAACCCAAAGATTAGCTGTCAATAAAGTGATGGAATCGAGAAAGGATAAAAACAACAAAATAAATCACTTTAAAGTAGTCATTGACAGTGTTGGGTGAAAAGCAGTACAAAGTACCTGTCTGTAGCACAGTGGTGTTAGCGTTACTGCAGCTAACTTAATAATTATATAACTATTACTGTAAAAAAAAAAAGTCTCAGTACTGGCATTACTGTAAATCCTCCTACTACCTGTAAAACTCAACCGTCCCTTATAATGCAACACTTGTGGATTCAGGTGAGTGACACATTTGCTTGAGTCCGAGGAGGAGTGGACAGGAACACTACTTTGAATTTGTTGCATAAAAGGACAAGAATGTGATGGTGAAGTTTAAACTGAATCAAATCTCCACTACCGTGAACTCTACATCAAAACTTTCTAATCACCTGCAAATGCAGCAACACAAAGCTAGAAGCTAGAGATGCCCAGAGCCAGAGTGAGGCTCGAGATACCTGCATGACACCAACACGTACCAACAACAGCAACAAGTAACCACAACAGCCGGGATCAATAGGTTTGAAATCGTGAACTCGGTTGGGGGTCAGGAAGTTGTGGACAGCCATGAGGAATGAATGGAAATGGAGGAAAGTTAGTACTTCACAGCTCTAAATGGTTCTGAACACTGCAATTATCAGAAAATTTTAACTTACGTTCTACAAACATACATCCTAGCATCGTCATCCAATGAAGGGGGACCAGAGTCTGGGGGAGCTGAGAGGCTAGCGGAGCTCCTTCTACATATGAAACAGGGGTGTTGAACCCAATTACAGCAGGGGCCAGATTCTGGATTCAGGTATAACCTGAGGGCCTAACAGGGTCACCTTTTTAACCGTAAACTGTCAACCTCATTTTCACAGTAATAAAGGATGAAAAAAAAACCCAAAACAAAACAAAACAAAACAAAACTTTGCACTGATGATAAATGATTTTGAGGTTAAAAAGGTAAAAAAGATAAGTTTAAAGCTTCATAATCTGAGAAAAGTTAATTTATTGGTTAACCCCTTAACACCTGTTGTCACATATTTGATACATACTTTTATGAAACCTCTTTGTAATCAATATATTCAATAAATTACTCAAAAAAACTTATGAATACAATCTGATAAATGATAAAAATGCCCCCAAGTGGATTATCAGTTAACCAAAAACACCTAATGAATAAAATGAGATACTAAAAATGTAATTGTTAAATTTTATGGAAATTTTGAGTTTTTAAAAATTTAAGTAGAAAGTTAAATGAACATTTCAGTTCCAAAAAAAAAAAAAAAAGATTTTCTGGCTATTATTTGTGTTGTCAGGCGTTAGGGGGTTAAAAAAGGTCAAAACATGAAATTGAAATTGAAAAATAATGGTTTTTTTTACAGGCAAATATATTAGAAAGAAAGTCAAAAGTATGAGTTTAAAAGGTCAAAATATGAAATAAAACTTGTAATCATGAAATGAAAAGTCAAAATATGATTCAAAATTCTAAATTGTGAGTCTAAAAGGTCAAACTATGGGATTATGAAGTCAAGGTAAGAAATTGAAAATACGAGATAAAACAAAATAATTACTTGAAAAGGTCAAAACATGACTTAAAATTTTAAATAATGAATCTAAAAGCTTTAAATATATAATATTAACATGTTAATGCTTGTGATAAATCTGGAAAGCTTAACGCATTAAAAAAAATAAATAACGCAATTTAATCATATGACTAAGTTTGACCACAACTTTTTCCCGTAGTCCTCCTGCGCAGATGTTAACGTCCCTAGGGTGAAAAGATTAAAAGCTAATGTTTGCAAACAACAACACAGGCTCAAGCCATGATAGCTAATGTTTTAATATTAGCAAAGGCACAAACAACAGGGGATCAAGCCATGATAGCTAATGTTGCTAATGTTAGCAAAGACACCAACAACAACAGTGGGTCAAGTCATGATAGCTAATGTTGCTAATGTTAGCAAAGACACCAACAACAACAGTGGGTCAAGTCATGATAGCTAATGTTGACTGTTGCTGATTTTCTTGTGTTGACTTTGTTGTTTTTATAGTTTGTTTAATGTGATTTTATCTTTCTGCTTTGTACAGTGTCTTTGAGATTTATGAAAAGCGCTTAATAAATAAAATGTATTATTATTTTTATCAAGCATTATAGCTAATGTTAGCAAAGATGTTCACAACAGCAGGGGATCAAGCATGACAGCTAATGTTGCTAATGTTATCAAAGAAGCTAACAACAATGCTGGATCAAGCCATGATAACTAATGTTGCTAATGTTAGCAAAGACACTAACAACAGCAGGGTATCAAGCATGATAGCTAATGTTGCTAATGTTAGCAAGGACGCTAACAACAGCAGGGTATCAAGCATGATAGCTAATGTTGCTAATGTTAGCAAAGATGCTAACAACAATAGGGGATCAAGCCATGAGAGCTAATGTTGCTAATGTTAGCAAAATTGCTAACAACAATGCAGGATCAAGCCGTGATAGCTAATGTTGCTAATGTAAGCAAAGATGCTAACAACAGCAGGGGATCAAGCATGATAGCTAATGTTGCTAATGTCAGCAAAGATGCTAACAACAGCAGGGGATCAAGCCATGAGAGCTAATTTTGCTAATGTTAGCAAAGACACTAACAACAGCAGGGTATCAAGCATGATAGCTAATGTTGCTAATGTTAGCAAAGATGCTAACAACAATAGGGGATCAAGCCATGAGAGCTAATGTTGCTAATGTTAGCAAAATTGCTAACAACAATGCAGGATCAAGCCGTGATAGCTAATGTTGCTAATGTAAGCAAAGATGCTAACAACAGCAGGGGATCAAGCATGATAGCTAATGTTGCTAATGTCGGCAAAGATGCTAACAACAGCAGGGGATCAAGCATTATGGCTAATGCTGCTAATGTTAGCAAAGACGCTAACAACAGCAGGGGATCAAGCCATGAGAGCTTATGTTGCTAATGTTAGCAAAGATGCTAACAACTATAGGGGATCAAGCATGATAGCTAATGTTGCTAATGTTATCATAGAAGCTAACAACAATGCTGGATCAAGCCATGATAACTAATGTTGCTAATGTTAGCAAAGACACTTACAACAGCAGGGGATCAAGCCATGATAGCTAATATTGCTAATGTTAGCAAAGATGCTAACAACAGCAGGGGATCAAGCATTATAGCTAATGTTGCTAATATTACTAAAGACGCTAACAACAATAGGGGATCAAGCATGATAGCTCATGTTGCTAATGTTAGCAAAGATGCTAACAACTACACAGGATCAAACCATAACGCCAAGCTACACCAGCGCAGACCAGCAGACCTGGATTTGTCCCCAAACAACAACATCTAAGCTAACTTCTGCAGTTGCTAATGGGTCGCCAGAGACTGCAGACCATGGACATCGTTGACAACAAGGAGCTTCAAGACATCATCTGTGTCGCCTCGATGACCCGTCCTTCAGAACACCTACGAGAACTACTGTCACAAGAATCCCTGAACTGTATGACAGCTTAAAAGGCAACTAAAGCGGAGCAGCTGGCCTGAGCTACATTTATTACACTGACCAGAGACCACTGGACATCAGTCAGCAGCTTCAGCTACCTCGAGGTAACAGCACACCTGATCATTCACTTTACAGCACAAGTTACTTTCTACCTGATGTGTTTGTCTGCTGGGCTCTACTGCAGTTTATAAATATTATTGATCAGTGAATGAAGACACTCTGATTTACAAACCACAAATAAGTTAAGAAACTCTAGTTTGTTTAATATTTCTTCATTTAAACACCATACTTCTACTAATTTATCTCAAACAAAAATGCAAGTAAATGGTAGTATTCTAAATGTTAATTTATAGATAATAATACATTTTTAGTAAAAAGTTGTGCATGGATAACCTGACACACCAGATGATGGATGTGTTTCACACATCATCTTCCTTTCCACCATCCTTTTGTCATTATTTAATCCACATTTTGGAAGCCAAACTGGTACCAAATGAAGAGCCATTTGGGAGCCAAATATCCAGCTCTACCGATCTGGGTCAAGTTATCTGATCTCTAAAGAAAAGAGACGGATTTCCCAAGGGACTGAGCAATTAACAAAATTATATATAATGAAGGTAAAGTAGCCCGCTTCAGGCTAATAAAACTAAAAGGGCCAGGTCAAGACCAGATATAGTCCAGAGTTGATATCATCCAAGCTAGCGCTGGCCATCAGTTCCACCAACCGGCCAAGAGCGGTGCAAAAGGCTGACTTGACAAGCAATAAAGTACAGAAAAAAAAACTTGTGTTGCAAACGGCTCCTGTGTTCTAAAAACGTGTGTCACTGGAAAAAAAAAGGTTTGGGAAACGTGGTGTAAACCATGACAAAACTGGACAGAACTTTTATTTTTGCCTGAATATTTCACTACCTTTAGAACACAAAAGTAGTCTAAGAATGCATTTTTTTTTTATTTTTACACTTTTAATGCTTGGCATCATCTAAACAGCTCAAACATAGCCTTTCGGTAGTTTTTCTATGCAGAAATCATCTCTTGCACTCCACAGGGGGTCCTCCACTGCTGTGCGACGTCATCTGTAAAGATCCTAGTGGCTTGTTGCAGCAGACATGGTGGAGGAAATGTTTTCTACTGTGCGCTACTACTCCTACTCGCGCTCCCTTTTACCCTCACCCTTGAACAAGACGCCAAGATACTTGAACTCCTTCACTTGAGGCGGAGATTAACCTCACCTGGAGGGATCAATCTGCCATTTTCCAGCAGAGAACCATGGCATCAGACTTGAAGGCTTGGAGACCACTTTGCATGCAGCCGCAACCCCATCCCTGTGCCTGCTGGAGGACCTCAGCTGAAGAAGCGAACAGAACCACACCTTCTGAAAAAAGCAGGGATGAAATTCTGAGGTCTACGAAATGGAAACCCTCTTTCCCTTGGCTGCGCCTCGAGATCCCGTCCATTGAATAACAAAAGAATCAGAAATAAGGGGCAGTCTGACTGTTTGGAGAATGTGGGCACAGGGACTTGCAGCGATGAATGTGGATGTGTAATGATCCTACGTTTATAGAGCGTAGAATAATATTCACAGCATCAACTTCATACACACTATAAAAAGAGAGGTTCATATTCAACATTAGATGCCTTCCTTTCTAATAAACATGCATGCAAATCGACACAGACGGACACATCAGTTATAAGATAGTAAAAGATAGTAGGACAAAGTAGAAGTAAGATATTACTCGGTTCTACGTCATAAGCTGACTTTGGGGGACCTCTAATGGTAAAGACTGAAATTGGATGAACAAGCATTCATTGTTCTTTTATAGATCATTCCCTCTTTAGAGCAGCCTGATAACTGGAGAAAAAAAGTCTAGAATAAGACCTCCATGGATAATGAAGCCCCTGGCACAGTGGGTATTCTGGGTGTGGGGGGGGCTGTCCAGGTCCTGCTCACATTTGCTCTTTCGGAGCTACCAGCTGCTCAGGTTCCAGTGTGGGAACTGACTCTGTGTTTCTAAACAGCAGAGGTATGACAGAGATGACGACTGTGGGGACAGGTCTGACGAGGCCAGCTGTGCAGGAATAGGAAAATCATTTGCTCATTCATGAGGTCCACCATAGACGATGGTGGATGTTCTGCAGACAGGAAAAGCTGACTCTGGTCTTGCTCATGTTCACTCTTTTGTAGCTGCTCCAACCAGCGTCCCTGACTGCCCTGGGTTTACATGTACAAATGGACGCTGTATTCCTAAAGAGTGGAGGTGTGACAGCGAGGACGACTGTGTGGATGGGTCTGACGAGGCCAACTGTGCAGGTATAGGAGCAACCTTTGCTCAATCATGAGGACCACCATAGGTGACTGTGGATGCTCTTCCAAAAGGGAAGGTTGACTCTGGTCTTGCTCGTGTTTGCTCAGTCATAGACACCAGCTGCTATGGGTTCCAGTGTGGGAACGGACGCTGTATTACTAAGCAGCAGAGGTGTAACGGAAATGATGACTGTGGGGACGGGTCAGATGAGGTCAACTGTGCAGGTATAGGAAAATCCTTTACGCAATCATAAGGTCCAACATAGACAATGGTGGAAAGGCTAAACTCTGGTCTTGCTCATGTTTTGTAGTTGATCCATCCAGGGTACCTGACTGCACTGGGTTTATGTGTAAAAACAGACACTGTGTTTACATACAGTGGAGATGCAGCGACTGTGAGGACGGGGCTGACGAGGCAAACTGTACAGGTATAGGAACAACCTTTGCTTAACCATGAGGCCCCCACAGATAACGGTGGACTTTCAGCTTTTCAGGAAAGGCTGACTCTGGTCTTGCTCATGTTCACTCTTTTATAGCTGCTCTAACCAGGATCCCTCGCTGCTCTGGGTTCCAGTGTGGGAACACAAAGTGTATTCCTAAACGGTGGAAATGTGATGGAGATGACGACTGTGGGGATGGGTCTGACGAGGCCAGTTGTGCAGGTATAGGAAAATCCTTTGCTCATTCATGAGGTCCACCATAGATTAGAAAAGTGGATGTTCCACTGACAAAGGAAGCTGACGCCAGTCTTGTTCATGTTTGCTCTTTTGTAGCTGTTCCAACCAGCGTCCCTGACTGCCCTGGATTTAGATGTGCAAGTGGACGCTGTATTCCTAAACAGTGGTGGTGTGACGGAGATATCGATTGTGGGGAGCTATCCGACGAGACCAACTGTGGAGGTATAGGAACAACCTTTGCTCAATCTTGAGGACCACCATAGGTGATGGTGGATGCTCTTCCAAAAGGGAATGCTGACTCTGGTCTTGCTCATGTTTGCTCTTCCATAGCTATCACCTGCATTCGAATGTTCAATTGTGGGAACAGAACCTGTATGCCTAAAGAGTGGAGATGTGATGGAAAAGACAACTGTGGGGACGGGTCTGATGAGGTCAACTGTGGAGGTATTGGAAAACCTTTTGCTCAATCATGAAGACCACCATAGATGATGGTGGACTTTCAGCATTCAGTAAAGGCTGACTCCGGTCTTGCTCGTGTTTGCTCTTTTGTAGCTATCAGCTGCTCTGAGTACCAGTGTGGGAACGGACGCTGTATTCCTAAACAATGGAGATGTGATGGTGATAATGACTGTGAGGACGGGGCTGACGAGGCCAACTGTAGAGGTACAGGAAACTCCTTTGCTCAATCAGGCTGACCACCATAGGTGATGGTGGATGCTCTTACGACCTGGACTGCTGACTCTGGTCTTGCTCATTTTTGCTCTTTCATAGCCAGCCGCTGCTCTGGGTTCCAGTGTGGGAATGGACGCTGTATTCCTAAACAACAGAGGTGTGACAGAGCTGAAGACTGTGGGGATGGATCTGATGAGGCCAACTGTGCAGGTATAGGAAAATCCTTTGCTAAGTCATAAGGACCACCATAGATGATTGTGGATAGGCTAACTCTGGTCTTGCTCATGTTTGCTCTTCCATAGCTTTCAGCTGCTTTGGGTTCCAGTGTGGGAACAGACGCTGTATTTCCAAACTTTCCAGGTGTGACGGATTCGATGACTGTGGGGACGGGTCTGACGAGGCGTACTGTGCAGGTATAGGTACAACCTTTGCTCAATCATGAGGACCATAATAGGTGATAGTGGATGTTCTTCCAAAAGGGAAGACTGACTCTGGTCTTGCTCGTGTTTATCCTTTTGTAGTGCCTCCAACCGGGCTCCCTGACTGCTCTGAGTTCCAGTGTGGGAACAGACATTGTATTCCTAAACAGTGGAGGTGTGATGGGGATGACGACTGTGGGGACGGGTCTGATGAGGCCAGCTGTGCAGGTATTGGCTACTCCTTTGCTCAATTATGGGGTCCACCATAGACAATGGTGGCTGTTCTACAGACAGGAAAGGCTGACTCCGGTCTCACTCGTGTTCACTCTTTTGTAGCTGCTCCAACCAGCATCCCTGACTGCTCTGGGTTCCAGTGTGGGAACAGACGTTGTATTCCTAAACACTGGAGATGTGACAGAGATGACGACTGTGGGGACGGGTCTGACGAGGCCAGCTGTGCAGGTATAGGAGCAACCTTTGCTAAGTCATAAGCACCACGATAGGTGACGGTGTATGCTCTTCCAAAAGGGAAGGCTGACTCTGGTCTTGCTCATGTTTGCTCTTTCATAGCTTTCGGCTGCTCTGGCTTCCAGTGTGGGAACGAATTCTGTATTCCTAAACAGCAGTGGTGTGATGGAGCTGAGGACTGTTTGGACGGGTCTGATGAGGCTAACTGTCCAGGTATATGAAAGTCCGTTACTCAATCATGAGGTCCACCATAGACAATGGTGGATAGGCTAACTCTGGTCTTGCTCATGTTTTGTAACTTCTACATCCAGGGTCCCTGACTGCTTTGGGTTTATATATAAAAACTGGTGCGGTCAATTGATTAAAAGACTTAATCAAGTCTTAAGTTTCAGTAATTTTTTACATTTTTCAATGTTCTTTTTATCCAGTGTTTATTTTCATTATTTTAACTTTGTGTACAGCACTTTGAAAGTGCCTTTTATTTATTATTTTCAATAAATTAACATTTAGAATACTACCATTTACTTGCATTTTTGTTTGAGATAAATTAGTAGAAGTATGGTGTTTAAATGAAGAAATATTAAACAGAGTTTCTAAACTTATTTGTGGTTTGAAAATCAGAGTGTCTTCATTCACTGATCAATAATATTTATAAACTGCAGTAGAGCCCAGCAGACAAACACATCAGGTAGAAAATAAGTTGTGCTGTAAAGTGAATGATCAGGTGTGCTGTTACCTCGAGGTACCTGAAGCTGCTGACTGATGTCCAGTGGTCTCTGGTCAGTGTAATAAATGTAGCTCGGGCCAGCTGCTCCACTTGAGTTGCCTTTTTAGCTGTCATACAGTTCAGGGATTCTTGTGACAGTAGTTCTCATAGGTGTTCTGGGGTACAGGTCATCGAGGCGACCCCGAGGATGTCTTGAAGCCACTTATCTGGTGACCCTTTAGCGATCGCATTAGTTAGCTTAGATGTTGTCGTTTTGGGGACAAATCTGGGTCTGCTGGACTGCGCAGGTGTAGCTTGGCGTTATGGCTTGATACCCAGTATTCTGACTGTAACATTATAATTGTGACTTGATTCCCAGAATTCCGAGTGCACCATCATAATCCTAACTTTATTCCCAGAATCCTGACTTCACCATCATGGATTTGACTTTATCCCCAGAATTCCAAGGGTACCATCATAATCCTAACTTAATTCCCAGAATTCTAAGTTTACCTCTGCAATTCTGACTTCATTCCCAGAATTCCAAGTGCACCATCATAATCCTAACTTTATTCCCTGAATCCTGACTTTATTTCCATAATTCTGACTGTTCCATTATAATTCTGACTTTATTCCCAGAATTCCGAGTGCACTATCATAATCCTAACTGTATTCCTAGAATTCTGACTGTACCACCATAAATCTGACTTTATTACAGGAATTCTGACTGTACCACCATAACTCTGACTTTATTACAGGAATTCTGACTGTACCACCATAACTCTGACTTTATTCCTAGAATTCCGAGTGCACTATCATAATCCTAACTGTATTCCTAGAATTCTGACTGTACCACCATAAATCTGACTTTATTACAGGAATTCTGACTGTACCACCATAACTCTGACTTTATTACAGGAATTCTGACTGTACCACCATAACTCTGACTTTATTCCTAGAATTCCAACTTTATCTTTTTAATTTAAGATTTCGCTGGTACTAAATGCTTCTGATCTGAATTTTCCCAGCCCAGTCTTACAGTGATTCAGGTGAGTTTTAAGGAGACTTACTGAGGTGAACCTAATATAAAAAGACTGGACTGTGACAACACGGAGACACCGACCGTATGAAGGCGGGATGGTGTGAGCAGGGGCGGATACGCAGTAAACAAACATCCAGTATGAAACAGGCCGATTACTATTAACAAATACCATATGCCACAAAAATACAATACAAAAATACAGAAATACCCCTTTAATCTTCTCAACAGCTGATCACTTTGTTTGACTTCCTGATGAAAATGAGAAACCTCTTCACTGTCTTCATCTTCTCCAGCATCTCACTCACCTCCACTGTTGTCTTTTTTTTGTTTCCAGATGCATCATCCACTGACGACGACCAAGATCCCCCCTGCCCCACAGCTCCACCGCCCCAACCCACCCGTCCTCAACCAACAGACGCCAAACCCCCGACCACCGAAAGACCCAGCCAGGAGGCGCCCACTTCTGCTGCACCCACTGTTCCTGTGACCGACCCAATAACTCTGCAGTTCACCACGTGTGGTAAACCGCAGCCGAAAAAACCCATCACCAGGATCTTCGGGGGTCTGAAGGTCGCTCCGGGTGCGATTCCTTGGCAGGTTTCTCTGCAGGTGAGACCGCGGGGCTCCAACCAGGCCTTCCAACACATCTGTGGAGGCGTCATCATCGATAGCTGCTGGGTGCTGACGGCCGCACACTGCATGTAAGTACAAAAGCACCCATTAAATAACAACTCAACATAATTATTTATTTATCATTGTTGTAAATGTAGTAGTTGGAGTCAGGCAGGTCCACAGCAGCAGGTCACCCGTCCTGCTCCAGGCGGTTTAACATTCCACGCTGTTTGTGTTGAACAGCTTACCGAGGAAGGACATGCGTGTGTTGATGGGGTCGCTGTCTCTGGATACCACTCAACCTACGGAACAAATCATTAACGTCCAGGAGGTCATTGTCCATGAGAACTACAGAGAGACGCCTACAGCCGTCTACAACGACATCGGTGACATAGTCCTGTCATTCTCTCTCTCTTTTTTATATGAAACAACTATGGTTATTAGATTTATTACAAAGGTCTAAATTGGACCAGATCCTAGGATGTTTTAAAACATGAATTTTTATGTTGATATGATTCTAGTGAAAATCAAATCATGTCAACACCATAGCAACAAAACAGAAGACCTGCACTCCCCATATCAGTCAGTTATTTAATTATAAAAAATGTAGACTTACTTTGTACAACATGGACAATGTGCAGGGATTTGCAGAGATTTTTAAATGCTGCTGATGATTTTGTCCAAAGAAATTAAAACTGGACAATGTTGCACAATTGCACAAATTTCAGTATTGTGTAACATATTCTTCATGTCTGATGAAATTTACACACAGCTTAGACCAGTGATAGTCAATGTGTGGCTCTTTGGTGATTATTTGTGGTTCTTTTGGGTCTTAATTTTGCCAATTTTCATCCATCTAAGCTACCTTTTACCATTAAATACCACTTTTTTCCTACTTTTTTGTCCAATTTTTCCACTTTTGTTCCAATTGTTGCCACTTTAATCTCATTTATGCCCATTTAAGCTACCTTTTGCCATTAAATACCACTTTTTTGCCCATTTTAGAAACTTTTTTTTCCAATTTTTGGCACTTTTATCCCATTTTTTAAATACATTTAAGCTAACCATTTGCCATCAAATACCACTTTTTTCTCTACTTTTTCCCATTTTGACACTTTTTGTAACTATTTACCCATTTTTTTTTACCACTTTTATCCTATTTTTGCCCTTTTCACTGTTTTTTCTCCTCATTTTCACCAAATTAATTTACCTTTTTTCATTAAAATACCACTTTATACTAGTTTTTGCCCATTTTTGCCCACCATCTTTTTGCCACTTTTATCCCTTCTTTGTCCATTTAAGCTACCTTTTGCCATTAAATACATTTTTTTCCAATTTCTGGCCCTTTTATCTCATTTTTTACCACTTTTTAAAAATTTTTCCCACTTTCATCCCATTTTTTCCCCCATTTTTTTTGCCCAATTTGCCACTTTTTTTCCCCAGTTTTTGGCACTTTTATCCCATTTTTTTTTTTACCCATTTGAGCTACCTTTTGCCTTTAAATACCACTTTCTCTACTTTTTTTTCCCCAATTTTTGACACTTATTTTGCAGCTTCTCACCCATTTTTTTAATCACTTTTATCCCATTTTTGCCCTTTTTCATTTTTTTCTTCCCATTTTCACTCAATTAATTTACCTTTTGTCATTAAATACCACTTTTTCAAAATTTTTTGCCCATTTTAGCCACTTCTTTTTGCCACTTTTATCCCATTTTTGCCCTTTTTCAACATTTTTTCATCACTTTTCACCCATTTAAGCTGCCTTTTGCCACTAAATACCACTTGTTTCCTCTTTTTTGCCCATTTCTGCCACTCTTGACTGCTTTTCGCCCATTTTAGTCACTTTTCACTTATTTTTTTGCCATGTTTTTGGACCATTTTTTACTACGTGTAACTCATTTTTTTTGGCACTTCTCACCCATTGCTACTTTCTGACCCTTTTTTCTCTCAAACAACAGCAAAAATTGAATAAAGGGAAACAGTCTGATATTAGGTTGTCACTGAAGATGTGTTGTTAATGTAGAGTATGGATGCACAGGCTAAAGTTGCATCACTTTGTACTCAAATTCTTAAAAAGGCATTGTTAATCCCTGCATCCCCACAATGCATTGCCTTGAAAACTTCTAGACAGTGTGCATGAGTCGCCTGCAAAACACATAAAATCCACAAAATGCACAAAAATATGGACCATGCTGACTTTGAGCTCGTGTTCTGGAAACATGAATGAATTTCATACATCTTCTGGTACCATGACCTTTATTGTATCTGTTTCAGCTCTGCTGAAGCTGAGGGGTTCCAATGGCGTTTGTGCGAAGGAGACTCAGTTCGTGAAGGCAGCATGTTTGCCTAACGGCCCACTGCCTGATGGGATGGAGTGTACCATTTCTGGATGGGGAGACACAGAGAACTGTAAGACCACTTCTCAGAAACACTGCCAAAAAAGCTAAGCTGTCACTTTCCTTTTAGATATCTAAGCTGCAGAAGCCTGAAACGTGTGTGAGTTTTAATGAGGATTTGCACTGTTAAATGTCATTTTTCTGCAGCTACTTTTGGAACCAACCACCTCCTAGAAGCCAACGTGCTGTTGATAAATCAGGAGAAATGCTCTGAACCAGTCATTTACGGCAGAGTTCTGGATAATTCTATGATCTGTGCTGGTCACCTGCAGGGAGGAGTGGATTCCTGCCAGGTGAGTACAGGGAACACGCTGATGAGTGAATACTAACTCTAAAATAGTTAGCATGTCTGACCAAGGCAGAAACTTCTGACCAAAGTCGGCAGAGGCCTGTTTGTCTGAGGGAGATTCAAAGCCAAAGAAACAATGAAACCAATAAAAGTTGGGGCACTGAGTAAAGGGAGCCTGGATAATCCAGGTCTGGGAGCCTTAATAAACCAGGTCTGGGAGGCTCGATAATCCAGGTCTGGGAGGCTCGACAATCTAGGTCTTGGAGGGTAAATAATCCAGGTCTGGGAAGATCGATAATCCAGATCTGGAAGGTTAAATAATCCAGGTCTGGGAGGCTCAATAATCCAGGTCTAGGAGTCTCAATAATCCAGGTCTGGGAGGCTCAATAATCCAGGTCTGGGAGCCTTGATAATCCAGATCTTGGAGGCTCAATAATTCAGGTCTGGGAGGCTCAATAATCCAGGTCTTGGAGGCTCAATAATCCAGGTCTGGGAGCCTTAATAAACCAGGTCTGGAAGGTTCAATAATCCAGGTCTGGGAGGCCTAATAATCTAGGTCTTGGAGGCTCAACAATCTAGGTCTTGGAGGCTCAATAATCCAGGTCTGGGAGGCTCGATAATCCAGGTCTGGAAGGCTCAATAGCCCAGGTCTGGGAGGCTTAATAATCAAGGCCTGGGAGGCTCAACAATCTAGGTCTGGAAGGTTCAATAATCCAGGTGCAGGAGGCCCAATAATCCATGTCTGGGAGGATCAATAATCCAAGTCTGAAAGGCTTAATAATCCAGGTCTGGCTCAATGAGGACCTGTAATTAATCATGTTGACACCACACATCTGAGGATTATTTAGACTCATAATCTGCTGTGACGAGCCTCAAATGTGGTCTCTAAAATAGTTAGCATGTCTGACCAAGGCAGACACTTCTGACCAGAGTCGGCAGAGGCCTGTTTGTCTGAGGGAGATTCAAAGCCAAAGAAACAATGAAACCAATAAAAGTTGGAGCGCTGAGTAAAGGGAGCCTGGATAATCCAGGTCTGGGAGCCTTAATAAACCAGGTCTGGGAGGCTCGATAAACCAGGTCTGGGAGGCTCGACAATCTAGGTCTTGGAGGGTAAATAATCCAGGTCTGGGAAGATCGATAATCCAGATCTGGAAGGTTCAATAATCCAGGTCTGGGAGGCTCAATAATCCAGGTCTAGGAGTCTCAATAATCCAGGTCTGGGAGGCTCAATAATCCAGGTCTTGGAGGCTCAATAATCCAGGTCTGGGAGCCTTGATAATCCAGATCTTGGAGGCTCAATAATTCAGGTCTGGGAGGCTCAATAATCCAGGTCTTGGAGGCTCAATAATCCAGGTCTGGGAGCCTTAATAAACCAGGTCTGGGAGCATTAATAATCCAGGTCTGGGAGGCTTAATAATCTAGGTCTTGGAGGCTCATCAATCTAGGTCTGGAAGGTTCAATAATCCAGGTGCAGGAGGCCCAATAATCCATGTCTGGGAGGATCAATAATCCAAGTCTGAAAGGCTTAATAATCCAGGTCTGGCTCAATGAGGACCTGTAAATAATCATGTTGACACCACACATCTGAGGATTATTTAGACTCATAATCTGCTGTGACGAGCCTCAAATGTTGTCGACAATGGTCCCATATCACCTGGTGTGGATCCAGCCTTATATGGGGTCAGTTTGTGAGTTTGCATCTGTTTTTGTCTTTCAGGGCGACTCTGGAGGACCTCTGTCCTGTAATGACAACAACTCTCACATTATCTACGGTCTGGTGAGTTGGGGCGATGAGTGCGGACTGAAGAACAAACCCGGGGTGTACACCAGAGTCACCCACTTCATGGACTGGATCAGGTCAAAAATTCGAGCAGCACAAGCGTAAAACAACCTTTATTCTCTAAACATGGCTGCAGGAGCCTAAATCTGGTTTATGGAGCAGGAGTTGGATTTTTAAAGACTTTTTGATTCTAATTCTGCCGTTACATCCCTCAGACATTTGTGTTACTGAGGATGGAATGTGTAATCTCATCTCAGATTTGATCTGCTAGAATGACAAAACATGTTTTTACATGTATTCAGGACCAAAGCTTTAATTAAAGATACACGACAGTCCATAAAGAGTAAATGTCTTCTGTTCTTATTAACGAAGCTAACACGATCATCTGTGATGGGAAATGTTGTGGAATAGGAGTGAAATGGTTAAAAATGCTTTATTTGTTGGAGATTTATGCACATCAGTAAGACAGTATCATTTCAAAATTTCAATCTCTTTCATTATGAATTCACACGTTCACGTCTGTTTGAACACTGGAAAAAATTACAGCAAATTCATTTTGCTTGAACATTTATGCTCAAAGTTCTGATTTTGGGGGGAAATATTCCTTACAAAATCAACACAAATTACCTCAAATTTAAAAGAAATTGTCTGAAAATTTTATGAGAATTTGTAAATGTGTTTAAAGGATCCCATTAAACAGGCATCCAAATTTCTTCAAATAAATAAATTATCAGAATGCCTAAATATACCCATGAAAACTTCACCAACGTTCCATGTCAATTCCTGAATATTCCCGAGCAAAGTCCAAAAAAAAAAAAAGAACCAAAATCTCCCTAAAATGTCTTTTAAAATACACAAAATGTACAATACAGACCCCAAAAATTCCATGAAATTGATGGAATATTAACCACAACATCCAAACAAATTCCTGCAAATACTTGTCAAAGTTTTAAGAACGGCATCCCCCAATATTCCCAGTTAAATTCCTGAAATTTACAAATACATTTCCCAAATTTTAATTAAAATGCCTGAAATTTTCAAAGCAAATACCCTAAAACATCTTTTCCCAGATTCCAATGAAAAACTAAAAAATTTAAAAGTAAAATTTTTCCAAAGCTTCCTGTGAAACTCTCTAAAACATGCAAATAAATTCCCCAAATTTCCATGGAAATCTAGAAATTTTCAAGAAAAGTCCTAAAAATATATAAAAAATTCCCCAATTTTTTTTTAAGATACCCCAAAACTGCACAAATGCATTCCCCAAAATTCCATGAATATTATGGAATATTAAGCCAAACATCCAAACAAATTGCCTTAAATTTCTGTTAATATTCCTCAAAATTCCTCTAAATTTGCCAACAAAATTCCCAAATTAAAATGCCCATTAATATGCCTGAAAATTTCAAAGCAAAGCAATGAAACATCTAAATAAATTTCCCAGATTCCAGTGAAATGCTTAAAAAATTTAAAAGTAAGTTTTCCCAAAAACTTCCAGTGAAACTCTCTGGAACGTGCAAAAAAATCCTAAATCCTAAATCGTATCTTCAAATTCCAAAAATGTATAAATGCATTCCCCATAATTTCATGAAAATTATGGATAATTCCCTTCTAATAAATGCCCTGAAATTTTTGTAAAAATTCTTGAAACCTTCTGAGGACATCCCTCAAAGTCCCTCAGTTAAAATTTACAAGTTAAACTAAACTAAATGAACATGAAAATATATAAAAATTATCAAGCAAAAAATCCAAATCAAATTTCCAAAAATTAGAAATAAATTTGCTTCAAGATGCCAAAAAAAATTTAGAAGCAAATTTCCCCAGTTAAAATACTCTCATATTTCAGCATTTCCATGATAATATTTAAACTTCAGAGGAAATTCTGGACAATTATCTCAAAATTCCAACAGCAGAAATGATTTCGATGTTGTAGGAAAGCCAAATGAACATCCTCATGGACATGCAGGGTCTAAGGATCGCTAGAAGGTTTGGTCATGTTTTAGATATTTTGGTGAAAAATTCTACGTATTGTTCCTTTAAAAAGGGTTGAATCTTAACACATCCTGGGAAGGGTCTGGTCTGTACCTGATTCTTTCTGCTCCACATAGGGACCGTTGGATATTTAGTGGTTATTTTTATTCACAGAGGAAGACCAGATCCTCCTCCTCTCCAGCTTTTTTGCACCACGCTGTCAACGCTGAAGTTATTTGACCTCCCTCTGTGTTTTCGGAGCTGCAGGGCAGAAACTCTGCAGGCCGCTGACATGTGACGAAGGCACGCATGTCCTCTGTGGTCTGCTGAGCTGTGTGGACAGAAATTTACACTCGGGTCATTTCCTCTGTGATCCACATGGAGTTGGAGAGAAGAGGAGAGCTGCTGAGAGACAGGACCCACTTTACTGCAGAGCAAAAGGCTGAGGATGAAACTGACTCCAGGTTTGGGGGCGACGAAAGTCTGGAGTGAAATCAGGGCATGGACACGAGCCATAAAGATGAAACTGGCTCTTTAAATGAATAAAATAGGAGAATATCCATGTATCTCTGTCTGATTCTGCTGTCACAATCTCTGTTAGACTTATAGAGAAGGAAGGTGCTCTTACTAAATCCTTGACTTATCTCCCACCAAGAGTTGAATCCATTCTTATTAGATCAGTGATACTCAACGTGTGGCTCATCTGTGATGATCTGTGGCTCTATCATGTCTTCATTTGAATCATTATTCCCCCAGAAAACCTTCAAAAGGAAAATTTGACCTCAGAAATGTAATTATCTTTGCATGTCACATTAATCAGTTTGTTTCCCACTCTTACACAGAAGGCTTTAATTGTCAACCTCTATTTTTTGTCTGCATATTCCCATAACCCTTATTTGCAATTCTTTGTTACTTTAATTCCACTTTTACTGCTTTTAGCACATTTTTTACACTTTTATCCTGCTTTTTTGCCATTTTTTGCCTCTATTTTTGCCTTTTTTTGCCAAGTTTTGCCCATTGAAACAGGCTTTTGCAATTGAATGCCACTAATTTCCCATTTTGTCACTCTTTCCCCCCTTTTTCTGATTTTTGCCCATTTTAGTCACTTTTCACTTGTGTTTCTCTACTTTTTGCCACTTTTGGACCATTTTTGCCACCTGTAACTCATTTTTTGCCACTTTTCTCCCAGTGTTTGCCGCTTCAAGCCCATTTCTGCCACTTCCTGTTGTCACTTTTTTCCCCTTTTTGCCCCTTTTTCACACCTTTTTTCTGATTTTTGGCCTTTTTTTTATCACTTTTTACTCATTTATTGTAACATTGTTGCCAATTTTAACTCATTATTTGGTCACTTCCCACCCATTGTTGCCACCCTTTGTGACACTTTCATCCTGCTTTTTGCAATTTTTTGCCCCTTTTTGCCACTTCTTGCCCATTTACTATAAGCTGCCTTTTGCAATTCAGTGCCAATTTTTCCCAGCTTTTTTCTGATTTTTGCCCATTTTAGTCACTTTTCACTCATTTTTTGCAACGTTTTGTAGTAACACAAATGCTAAATTAGACGACACATAACAGTAAAAGTTAAGGAGAAAGTGACTCTCACGGTGTGCGACGCCATTTTGCTATCACGTCATTCCGACTGACTCAGGCTGCTTGGATCCCACTCAAAATCCCGAGTCGGAGTCCCGAGCTCAAGGGCCGTTCTATTGCACTTTTCCAAATCGGAGGTCAGATTTATCTGAGTTCCAAGTACTGTCGAACGCAGCAGTAGTGTCTCGCGACCCCAAAGGGGGTCCCGACCCCAGTGTTGAGAACCACTGGTGTAGGTGATCAGGTGCTGATACAGGTGGCTGTGGCTGATTGGATCATTGAAGAGGAAGGTGCTGCTGCTGATTGGTCTGACCACTCCCCCAGCCTCTAAATCTCAGCTGCTGCTCTCCTCTTCACCAGCCTCTTCCAAAGAAGCCAGCAACTCTAGCTTTTATGACTTTGTGAGTTTTGTGACTTGAGTATTTAGACGTGGAAATTAGCTTTGGTAACTTGGTACTTAGATTGTGATTGGTAAATTTGTGAAGATTTGTGTTAACCATTTAGCTCCTGGCAGCAGTGAGTAACCACTTTTGTTCATTTGTTTGTTACTCTTCCTAAGACTATTAAACTGCTGCTTAACTTTGCTTCACTTGTAATACTGGCTATCATGTGAGTGGGATGAGTGAGGCCACACGTTATGTTCTGTCCAGGTTCCCCTAGACTGGGACGGTGCCATCGTAGACTCTTTATGCAACCTCTGCAGTGCTGCCATTGGTCTCCCTCTGTCTAAAGCAGGGCTGTCAAACTCAAGGCCTGCGGGCTAAATCCGGCCAGTGGTGCAGTTATACCCGGCCCACCAGATCATATGATATTTTTATTAGAACTGTCCCACCAGTATGAGGTCTGCAGGTTTTCTCCAGTATGAAAATGGAAAACTTAATCTTGATGATTTATAATATCCTTGTTGAGTCATAAAAATTAGGAAGAAATGAGTGTTTTCTCTAAATTTTCAATTTTGCATTTCAAAGTTATGACTAAAAGTTATGGTTTTGACTTTTTATTTTATATTTTAACCTTTACATCTCATAACTTTGACTTTTATCTCATATTGTTACCTTCATAATTTAACATTTTAAATCCTATTTTGACCTTTTAAAGTCATAATTTTGAATTTATCTCATGTTTTGACCTTTTTCAACTCCTAACTTTAACTTTAATCTAATTTCTTAACCTTTGAAACTCATGATTTTTATTTTTATCTCAATTTTTTGACCTTTCAAAATCATGATTTTTAATTTTATTTCATATTTTGACATTCGAAACTCATGATTTTGATGTTTACCTCATATTTTGACTGTTAAAAATCATGATTTTGACTTTTATCTCATGTTTTGACCTTTTTCAACTCCTAACTAACTTTTATCTCTTTTTTAACCTTAAAAACATGTTTTTTAAATTTTATCTCAGTTTTTTTTACCTTTAAAAATCATAATTTTGACTTTTATCCCATGTTTGACCTTTTTCAACACCTAACTTTAAATTTTTTCTCATTTTTTACCTTAAGAACTCATGATTTTGATGTTTACCTCATATTTTGACTGTTAAAAATCATGATTTTGAATTTTATCTCACATTTTGACCTTTTTCAACCCCTAACTTTATATGATTTTTAATTTCATTTCATAAGTTGACACGTGAAACTCATGACTTCGATGTTTACCTCATATTTTGACCGTTAAAAATCGTGATTTTGAATTTTATCTCAGTTTTTGACTTTTTAAATTCATGGTTTCAGTATTCTATCTCATATTTTACCTTTTAAAAACATTAGTTTGACTTTAAATGTCATGTTTGTACCTTTTAAACTTCTTAGTTTGACTTTTTATCTCAGATTTTGAATTTTTAACTTATCATGTTCACCTTTTAATCACAAAATCATTTATCACCTATAATTAATTTCTGGTGAAAATAAGGTTGACATTTATGGTTAAACATCGACCCTGGTAGGCCCTCAGATTAGACCCAAGTTCATGCTGTGATTAAGTCTGACACCCCTGGTCTAAAGTCTGGACACGTCCCTGCTCTAAAACACAGATGATGATAATTGTCTTCATCCCGGTGTTTCTTTAATTGATGATTGGTCAGTAGTGTATTATATAACAGCCACACATCATTTACAGTGTGCAAAAAGAGGAATTAAACATGCAAAGTGTTTGACATGAAGTCTTTGTACATAAAAAGGAAGCTGAGGCCGTCTTTGCTGCTCTTTAAATCCGGTCTCAGGGGTCTTTAATGTAAAACAATGTCAGTGGCTGCCTGTTCAGTCCGTTCACATCGATGCAGGGGTTCAGCATGGGGAACAGCGGCTCTGCACACTGCACACAGAAGGAGTGAAGCAGACTCATCGAATCAGCGTCATAGAATGACAGCTCCCCCTTCTGGAGGTTCACCAGTATGCCCAGCTTCCTCACTCTCCTTCCCACTGACAGCTGCTTCTCCTGGGTGTCATGGCATGCCAGGTACTGGCCGTCCCCGTGGTAGATGCACCAGGATGTGCTGTTTAAGTTAAGAGTTGATGAACTCTGATTGGTGCTCTCTTTTCTGACATCCACCCCCGTGGTCACCCCGATCAGCCAGTACGGTTTCTCCTGAACTATGACCTCCCAGTAATGTTGACCAGTAGTGAAGCTCTCCTGGGCGAGGACGCTGTACTGGGAGTCATAAGGCCGGAGGCTCATAGCTTCACCGCCCGGCTGTCTCCTCCAGAACACCCGCCTCATGTCACCGGATATTTCCAATTTAGGATGAGCCGTGCTGCAGTCCAGAGATGGAGAACTCAGATCTGCAAATAAAACCCCACATTCAAACAGAGATAAAAACATCATCATGAATCAGAGATAACAAGAGCTCATTTTAGATTAAATACGGGCCGATTCTTCACTAACATGACCACATTCGAGGGAAGTGTTGGGACAGAGCCACAGAGAGGTCGTCCACCAGCTTCTCCACAGTTCTCATCTTCTCAGGGTCACACAGGGATTGGTCTACTTCCTGGATCGGGGCTAAATCTAAAGGGTCGCTGCAGAAACAGAATCAGCGACATTCATTGCAAATCTACAGACAAAAAAATAAACAATGCAAAGTGATGCAAATAAAACAAAATCCCTGCAGACAGAATAGAACGCTAATTCAATAACTGAAACCATTAGAATGCAAAAATCTTCTAAAATAAAATGCAAAAATAAAAACAGACATTGCACTCACCAAAGTTTCTGAGCTGTGATTTGCTGTCGAACACAAACAGGTCATACATTATTGTAAATACTGCATCCAAAATGAACAATGAAGCTGCATTTATCAGAAGAAAGTCAAGAATCTGCATGATTGCAACAACCCACTTTACATTTACACCAATAGTTTTCAAGGGTTCTAGCCTCGAGACCCAGTCCTGTATCCTAAACTATAATCAGGCCTTATCTACTTCTACACACCACTTTTAATTTATCTGTATAAAGATGAATTGATTCAGTATTTGAACTACTCTGTTTTTTTTCCTAATATAGTAGGTCAGGGTCAGGTATGGGAGCATATGTCAGCACTTCGTGGCTCCACATTTTCTCCCAGCTCACCCCTCCACAATGCACCAGACCTGCATCACGGCCTGGCCCGCCAAGCTGGATCTTGTCTGGGACCCCAGGTGCCCATAGAAGCTCAGCTGCTGTTCTCGCTGTGTCATATCTTTAGATTCCCTTTTCATAAACAGAACAAGACAAGGTTCAAACCTAGTCTATGGTTGACCACAATTATCTGGGATGCCTGTTGTAATGCCGGACAGGGGAGAAGAGTAGCTCCGCCTACTCCCTTGAACAAAGTAGACACGCCATATACACTGTTTCATATATTCATCACATGAATTTATTTCACATTCATCTTCTGGGAAAGCTCCCATAGAAAGCATTTGGGAAAAAGAAGGACTTTTAAAAACATTCTTGGAAGGTGATTGGATGACCATTCTGTCTGTCACATTCATGACCAACCAATAAGAGTGACAACACAAAATGATGTTGAGCCACCAGGCTATCGCTGCTGTGGATTGTTGATGGTGTAGCTTTTGATGGATAACATTAATGCTGAGGCCGTTTGGGGGACGTGCATAATCATCTTTGCCAAGACAAGTTTCCGTTGCGGTTCTTTGTTCTTGTTTCAAAAAGAAATGTGGTCCAGTTCTGATACATCCGAGCTAATGGCCACCGCAGCAGCAGCCACTGGATACAGCGGCTAACCCCTCCTTAATGATCATGAACCCATGCTGAAGCAGAGTGGGACGAGAGCTAAAAACATCTTCTCCTTCATGAAAAGCTGTCAGTGTTACTCTCTGCCCTTGTTTTAATGAAGACACATCGTCCAGTTCTGACAACACTGCCGCTGTGGCTACGTCTGAGCTAATCACTCCACTAGCAGCTGTTGTAAACAACCACTCACACGACGACTAACTCTTTCCCTGTAACTCTCACAAACTCATGCTGAAGAAGGCTGGCAGAAGAGTGAAAATATCTTTCAAATCATGAAATGCTTTTAATATTGTTTTTATTCTTTATTTCATTCAGAAACTTGGTCCAGTTCTAGTAAAACTAACTCCATGCTAAAGCTACATCTGAAGTAATCACCGCAGTGCAGGCAGCTATTACAGTCAACTTTGGGTTCAACTAAACCTCACCCCTGAATGTCAATGAAGTATAGGCACTCAGTTCATCAGTCACACACACACCTGTGTACTGCTGACCTCGGCTGATTTTACCTGCAGGAATCTGAGCTGGTTTGTTTCTTGCAGCAGAGATCTGCTGGAGGCTCTGAGCCGGTCGATCTCTTTAATGTGAGCCTCCATGATTCCCCTCTGAGCCTCCAGCCACTCCGTCATGTACGTCTCCTCAGCATCGATGATCTGCATCATCAGACGCTCGTCTCCATCCAGAACCACACGGATCCTGCTGTACTTATCAGACACTCTCTCCCTGAAGTCTGCGGCAGACTTCTAGGAAATGAAAAGAAAATAACTGGTAAAAAGCAGACAAAACCGGATAATTAAACATATTCTACATTGGCTGTACCACTGTTTCTGTGTAGAGAGACTCCAGGTCTTCGATGGCGTGCTCAGCTTCTCCTCTTCTCTTCAGCAGCTCTGTCATGTTTCTCTCCAACATGCTCTAGACACCGAAATACAACACGCCTCCAAATAAACACACGGGCAGAGAAATAGAACGACAATGTTGGAGAAAAATCAACCATACATGCCGGTAAATGATGAATATTCACCTTAAATCAGAGATGTATTATATATATATATAGTTTTGAAGATATCAATTTTAATACCACAGTATAAATGTAATGCAGACCCAGATCTAGTTTTTAGACCAATATCAGCCAAAATATTTCAGATAATATAATCTGTCCCTTTACTTCACAGTGAAAAACCTTTTATTCTAAATGTGGAATCATCAATTTTATTTTCTCTATTCAATTTTAGTGGCATTTATATTATTAATGAAAGTAAAACTTATAGCTGTTTGATACCTTGGAAAAAAATCTGAAGAACTAGGCACCCACTACCAGGCAATTTCTTGCTTTTAATGATAAAAACAGCAGAGAAACTACATCTAAATCATCTACAAAACTATTGCAAAGATTTCAGAACTGAACCATTCTGTGTTTTGTGCAATTTAGGGGAAGACCTGCAAATGAGAAAATCACTGAGAATGCTGCACAAATTGCAAACATTGCCAATATGTTTGTGCAAATTAGACAGTGATGAGTTAAGGCTGTGTGCAGGAGTTTGCCCTCAAACAAACAAAAATCATCTGCAATTGTATGAATAAAAAAAAAAACAACATAGGCAATGTTTGTGCAGTTTAGACAGTGTGCAGGAGTCTGCTTGCAAAGCAAAGAAACAAACATTAGCAATGCTGCAGGCTGCACAGTTGTGCAGTGGTTAGTACTGTCAACTCACAGGAAGAAGGTTCCTGGTCTGAACCATGGACTGTAGAAAGAATTAGACAAAGCCTGTTGCCTGTTGTCTGCTTACAATTTGCAGACTCAAACAGCCCTTGAAGCCAATCTGCGGCGGCTTCTGTATTGAAATCACTGTCTCAACTGAACTTTGGATCAACTAACCGCGACTTCCTGTCAGCTAGCTAGCTAACATTCTGGTTGACAGCTTCTGCCCGTCGAGCTATTTGTCAATCAAATGAGATGCGCCAATCAGTCTGCGGTGAGGTTTTTCCTAAATATAATCTAAACCATTGTGGTACAAAAAAATTAATCCCCCTGTACAGTGAGAGCACATGAGGACACTAGCTAATGAGACGCGCTTGGTATTTTGAACCAGGCTGTAAATCAGTTTATTTCTAGTGTAAAAACCGGCTGTTTAACAGGTCTCCAAATGGGACTACCAGTGTTCCTGCAGCCAACCTCAAGTAAACACTCGTTGTATTGCAATTGCAATTGTATTGTCTGCATTTGCTTCATTTTTCAAGACTAGAGGTTCCTGCTTGGTCTGAACCCCAGTTGGACAGTCTTTTTATGTGGAGTCTGCAGGTTCAACCTGTGCATGTATGGGTTCTCCCCTCCCAGAGTCTAAATACGTATTCATGAGGTTGATTGGCGACTCTAAATTGGCCTGTATGTGTGATTGCAAGACCGCCTGATCATCTTGATATATCTCAACATGCCTCAACATGCCTCTAGTGGTGAGTCCAGGGTGTACCCCATCCCTTGTCCAATGACAGACATGACTGGCTGCAGACCCCTGCGACTCTGACTGAGATTGGTGGTGTAGATCCTGAATGGATGGAAAGCAATGTTTGCTAAGTGGGAAGAAGTGGCAACAAAGAAAAAAACATAGTGTCAAGGTCGTTACACACTGAGTCCATTATTTTTGGATGCGTTTGTATTTGCCTTCACTGCAAAAATTTGTAGAATGTTGGAAATTGTTTTGTACTGCAAGACTCTGTCACTCCTTTAAAATCCCACCAGATCCATTCTGACAGAAAGCCTCATACAACACCTGATCATGCGTCATAGCGCTGATCCAAATTAGAGAAACAGGGAGAGCAACTTTTTAATTCAGTCTCTGTCATGACCTGTAAGTAGGTTACAACTTATGCCTTATCTGTCATATTTCCATGGCTGATATCCTCATAATGACTGAGCAAAGTTTGGTGTTTGAAGTGAGGTTTCAGTGCGTGAGAGAAGAACAGAGAGAGGAGGGGTCCGGCGGGTATGAGCAAGCTAGGAGGAAGCAGCGGGCACTGCTTTGAATCATCAGTCACCCATTTAAATGACTTGAACTCATGCGAAATTTTGCATAAAACCGAGCCTGTTCCAAAAGAAATATGATGGACCAAAATGTCAGTGTGAGTGTGCAAATGTCATTAGAACAACATGAGCTCGATTTTATTTTTTAACGTGTGAAAAATTAGGACAAAATAATCGCACCCAGTGTGCAAAGGCCTTAAGTGTGAGGGATAACCTTTTCATCTTTGGAGTTTTAAAACAAAAAAACTTCCTATCACCTTGGTGATGTGCATATAATCCCCCCTAGAACTGGCAAGAAGCTGGTTTTACTCCTCGCCAGTTTCATACACTTTTCTTAATGTTGCCAATAAATAGTTTAAACGGTTCACCCTCTTTCGATTAAAATATGGCAGAATATTCCTACGTTTCTGTGCTTTGTTTTTACCACTTTTGGTACTCCCACAACCCAATGTGGAAAGCATCAAGCAGGAACAGCACGCATTCCTGCCTTTCCTGATCCTACAAGAAAAGCCAGAGGAGGCCAAAATGACATCGATTAAGACAAAGCAAAATAAAGAAGTAGCTTGGGTGGAGGAGTGTTAAACAAATGGGCTTGCAGAGGGAGCGGCGGAGCGTAGAGCAGTTTAGATGTGGCAGCATGAATGGAATCAGTCAGTAGTGTGCTTAGAAATGAACACTGAACGAAGAACTTGAGCTAAGTTTTATGCTTAATATATGGAAATGTTGCCAATGCTACAGTTAAAAAGTATTAGGTGCCTGTAGGACTTCAGCGTATCAAAAAGGTTTCAGTATGGTTTGAGTTTTACTAGAATCATTGCAAAGTTTAGAATCATAAGATTGTGAAAACCATTTGTTAATTCTTTATGAGAAAAGAGCGTCATATCGCCCAGCCCTACCTTGAAGTCGCTGCAGGCCTCGTGCAGCTGCAGCGCTCGGTGGTTCTTGTGGGAGCCGACCAGCACGCACAGACAGCACACGGAGACTCTGTCCTCCAAGCAGAAGAGTTTGAGCTCGTCTCGATGCTCCCTGCACTTCAGAGACAGAGGATCCTGGGTCACCTCCACCACCGTGTGCTCCCTTAGAGCCGACCTCAGCTGGTGCTGCAGGGCGTGGGCGTGGCACAGAGAGGCGTCACACGTCAGGCATGTCCTGATGGCCACAGACGGGCTCTCGATGCAGTGATCGCAGAGAATGGGAGAGGACTCACTCTGTGTCTGTGCTGCTGATGGTCTGTTTGACAGGAAGTCCTTCACTCTGGTCTGAAGATCGCTGTTTATCTGCAGAGAGGATTGTCAACACTGTTTATACTTTAATATCCATGACACCATGTAAACAATGCTCTCTCTTGTATTCTATTGATTGGTAGTATAAAAAAACTATATTTCAGAAATCTGCATTTCATAGGATTGTGGTAGAAAAGGAACTGCAGGAAACCTCCAGCTCACTGTATAAACTGCTCAAAAACACTGGACAGTTTTTTGGTGGCAAATGTTCCTGATGTGTTTGAACATTTTAGGCAGTGTGCTGCAGTTAGCCTTGAAGTTAGCTTTGTTTGTTGTTGGGAGACAACTCCTTCACTCAGTCTGAATTACACAAAACCATCGACCATGTCTGACTACAAGAACACTGTCAGAATTTTTTTGCAATTGGAGCAATGTTTCCAGAGTTTGTTTGCCTTTTTCATAATTTAAAACAATATATTTCCAGATATTGGCTGCCCATGACTTACATTTTAATGCCATAGTATCAAACATGTACCAGTATATGATGAGATAGTATCATTTCACAGTTTTAAATCCTGAAATCATGACATCCCTACCTGTAGCTTGAGGTCAGAGGGTAGAAGGATTTGACACTCGGGGCAGAAGAGAGGGCCCTGACGGTCCGACTCATCTGTCTCCCACACGGTCTGGATGCAGCTGAGGCAGAAGTCGTGACCACACGGCAGCGTGACAGGATCTGTGAAGACGTCCTGGCAGACGGGACACTTCAGAGATTCCTCCACAGTCCCCATGGCTCCTTTCTCTCTCATGGTGCAGCTGCTCGGCGAGCTTGGAGCTCCTGGCCTCCAGCTCATCAATGTTTCACAGCAGCTCCTGGGCCCTGGAGTCAGATTACTAAAGAGGAGTTGATGTTTTCCAGCAGCGTTTCAGGCCATTGACTCTCAGGAGAACAAACAATGAAGGGAACATTTCCAACACACTGGATTAAAAGATTTAAAATACCAGCTCTATGCAGAGCCATGAAAAATTCAAACACAATGAAATGAGGATCTTTCCATGCTGTATATACTGCATACTATCAAACAACAGCTACAGCCATACCTGTATAAAACATGATCATACTTCAGCAGATCGCCGCCTGATGCTACAGTGGTTTAAATTCTTCTTTATTCTCTAAACCAGTGTTACTCAACCCTGCTCAACCAAAGAGCCAAATTGTTAAAAAATACCTTTGCAAGAGCCAAAATCTAAGAGGTGATAAGTGGCAAAAACAGCTTGAAGTAGCAATAACAATAAATTATAGGGGGCAAAAATGGTCAAGAAGCAACAAATATGGGTGAAAATTGGCAAAAATGGGGAGGAAAAGGTGGAAAAAGGGGTCAGATAGTAGCAAAAATGGATGAGAAGTGACAAAAAATGAGTTACAGGTAGCAAAAAATGGTCCAAAAATGGCAAAAACATGGCAAAAAATGAGTGAAAAGTGACTGAAATGGGCAAAAAGCAGCCAAGAGTGGCAAGAATGGGCAAAATAGAGGAAACAAGTGGTATTTCATGGCAAAAGGTAGCTTAAATAGGTGAAAAGTGGTTAAAAAATTGTGAAAAAGGGCAAAAATTGGATAAAAGTGGCAAAAAGAAGTGGCTAGAATGGGCAAAACTAGGAAAAAAGTGGTATTTAATGGCAAAAGGTTAATTAAGTGGGTAAAATGGGGAAAAAACTGTGAAAAGGTCGTAAAAAAATGGGATAAAAGTAGTAAAGAACTGGTAAAAAGTTGCAAAAATGTGTCAAAATGGGCAAAAAATAGGAAACAAGTGGTATTAAATGGCAAAAGGTGGCTTAGATGGGCAAAAAGTGGGATAAGCGTTGTAAAAATTGGAAACAAAAGTAGCTAAAATGGGCAAAAACTAGGAAAAAAGTGGTGTTTAATGGCAAAAGGTAAATTAAGTGGGTAAAATGGGGAAAAACTGAGAAAAGGGCCAAAAAAAGGGATAAAAGTGGTAAAAAAAATGGGGAAAAAGTTGCAAAAAAGTGTCAAAAATGGGAAAAAATGTCAGAAATAGGTGATATTTAATGGCAAAAGGTAGCTTAAATGGGCAAAAATGGGATAAAAGTGGTATTTAATGGCAAAACGTATCTTAAATGGATGAAAAGTGGCAAGAAATTGTGAAAAAGGGCAAAAAGTTTCCCTTTTTTAAGATTTTCTGGGGCAGTAATATTTCAAATAAAGACACAAGGCTACGTTCACACTGCAGGGATTAATGCTCAATTCTGAGCTTTTCTCAGATCTGATTGTTTTTGTTTGCCTGTTCACACTGAAGTCAACTTCCAAAAGATCAGATACATATCTGATTCAGAACCACACATGAAAGTGGCCTAAATCTGATTCGAAAAGGTCAGATTCAATGTGACCTGCGTTGTTCTCACTGTCAGAAAGGTATGTCAGGTACGAGTCACATGTGGCTCCAGAGCCATATGTTGAGTATCGCTGCTCTACACTCACTACCCCTCCCTGACAAAGTTAATACAGAATTTTACAAGTGTTTGGAAATGTTTAAAACATTAAACAACTGAAATATCACACTGGCATGAGTATTCAGACCCTTTACTCAGTACTTTCGTGATCCAATGGCAGTGGTTTCAGCCTCCGTCAGGATGGATGGGTTAGAAAGGCTCTGAATCCTCAGGTCACTATGATAATTCATTTATTTATTTATATATTTACAGATGTAAAATATGTAAAGATGTCTACACCCCCACAGCATGATGCTGCCACCACCATGCTTCACTGTTAGGATGGTTTTGATTACTATGACTTTTTTGTCATTATTATTATTTTTTTAATGATTAAAGACTTTTTAGCTTATAATATTATTTTTAGTTAGTTATTATGACTCTATTCCTCATAATTTCAATTTTTACGTCTCATAATAACGACTTTTTAGTTCGTTATATTTTTTTATCTCATAATAATGGTTTTTAATCATTACTTTGACATCTTTAAATCTCATATTTAAGACTCTTTTCTTCATAATTTTGACTTTTAAATCTCATTACAATGACTCTTTCCTCATAATTTTGATTTTTAAAAATCTTATCATTATGGTTTTTCCCCCATAGTTTCGAATTTTCAAATCTCACGAGGATGATTTTTCCTCTGCATAATTTCAGCTTTTAGAGCTCATAATCATGGCTGTTTCCCTCAAAATTTCAACTTTTAAAAAATATCATAACTGTGATTTTTTTCCTGACATAATTTTGAGTTCACTATCCTGATTATCTGACTTATTTCCTTGAATTTTGACTTTTTAATCTTATCACCCTAACCTAACCCTCATAAACTATGACTTAGTAGCTATTACATCATTTTGACTTTCAATCTCATACTTTTGCATAATTTTACTTTTTGATATAATACCGACTTCTTATGATAACAACTGTCTATCTCAGAACCTCGACCCTTTACTTCATAATTATGACTTAACTCCAAATTTTTTTTTTTTTTTTAATTTCAGAATTATAAAATTTGATCATATCATTTAAAAAATTTCAAGATTTCAAGTTTGTTCTTTCTCATTATTTCAACTTTAGATTCTTTTTATAATGATCTAGATTTTTCTTTTATAAGTGGCGGAAATGGGCTTCCACAGTTTTCTTTACTAAATATGTTAATAAACTCAGAAACGTCATTGTTGTGATGATTTCCCCTCCATCCATACGCTCGTCCTTCTCACTGCTACCTATGCTGCATTCAGGTGCTCCTCGGAGGCTCCGTTCCGTTCCTTCCAAGTAGTGAAATCGTTCTCCCACAAGCTGCGGGGCTTCTTACGGGAACAAAATGTTCGCCAAAGAAAAACAAACAACCGCGGACGTTTTCGTTTCTATTTTGATTATTTTACGTGGACAATAACTCGCATTTCCATAATAATTTAATACAATAATTTACAAATGAGAAAACATGTATTGAATGCTTTAACTTTTGAAAAACAAACAAACAAACAAAAAACTATAAACATCTGGTAGAGAACCAAAATATACGTTTATGTGCCTTTGGTTGTCGACAGTCAACTCGGGAATTTTTCCCTCAAACTTCCAGAGTTGTTTTTCCAGCTTTAGAGAGAATCCAAACTTAGTTTTCCATGAGGAAACTCAATAATCCGGCGTTTCTATCAACACCTAAATACAGCGAGTGTGTCCTATTTGACGCTCTCTACGTACGTAAACACCGTAGAACTGCATCCACGTATGAAGAAAACTTCCGTATACTTTGTTCGTGGATAGCTGACATACGGCACTTCCCACTCAACGTGGGCTGTGGATGTGGCAGCAGCGCGGCAACAGTCCGGCTGAAGACGTGTGTCCTCGGCGCTCTCACTGGTCCAGCCGAGCTAGTTTATAGATTTTAACTTTAACAGGTAAGGAGACGTTTAACACGGAATATTCAGCCGTAAATAGCAGCTTTGCGTGTCAGAGTTAGCTCACAGATGCTAATGCTAGCTAACGTCAGTTAGCTCTGGGTACGTTTTGACAGCAGTGATGAAGCTCCAGTCTGTTAGCTTTAGTTATTAACTTAAACACTTCACATATGACATAGTTAATCTGAATAAACAACACATGACGGCTGTGTTTTAATGCTACTACGGAGATAACCTGTGCTAATCTCAACGTCATGTTTACTAGGTCAGTGTGTCAGACACCAAAACAAAGGTGATAACCTCAGAGGAGATGATGCAAGAGTTCAAAATGAGACACATATGTTATTAATATGAGCAATACTTGGAGCTTTTCATGTAATATCTAATGTTCTTTGCATGTCAGATTAAAAAAAACAGTCATATAGCCTGTCAGACAGATAGATGATTAATGCTGAAAGAAGTCCGATTTTCATCTCTTCCATCTGCATGTATAACACAGACATGAAATACAAAAATAAGGCATTTTGGCAATAAGTGAAAGCATATTTTTAAGCAGGTATATATACTATACACTAAGGCTGAGCAATTTTTTGAAATTTAGACAATATATTGCAATATGTCCTTCTGCAGGTTGAAGTTGAAGGACATATTGTGTTTCTTTAACCTGAAATATGTGTCCAAAAAACAGTTTAACCCTTTACCTACTGAGTCTAAAAGTGGTCATTTGGACATGTTTTGTTATTCTGGCTTTTAAAATAGTCAGGAAATGCCCTAAGTCTGAGAGCTTTGCTCCCTTTTCCCAGGAGTACTTGAACTTGACTTTTCAACATCTGGTTAATGATTATTGCACATTATATGGAATTGTCAGCAGTTTAAAAGAAGAAAAACACAAAAACAGATTTGTTTTTCATGGCTTCAATGAGTAGAAATGTTGTTATTGCTCATGAAGTTTTGATTTAACATTTGAAATGTGAACCTATACATGTTTAGAACAATCACTAGTCATTTTTTGAGTCTAGGACTCTGGGTGTGCAAAACAGTGCAAAAGATAACTATATACATAGGTGACAGCTAGTGCACATAAAGGTGGAAAAATGCATTCTCAACATTCTCAGTAACATATTGTTATTGCACATGACAGACATGCACAAATGCCACTATCTAACGCTATTTTTTGAAAAGAAAACACCACTCTCACTCGCTCTCCTTTTACTCTCTTCCTTCACTCTCCTTTCTCACTTGTCTTCTGCCAAAGCTGCCGTTTTCGTGGTGCTGTTTGACATTACCATAATTTATATATCACACATCATATATTGCTGAAAAGCACAGATTCTCAGCTCTCTGTCAGCGGTGGAAATTTTTAGATTGAGAAAACTTTCAAGGAGTTACAGTGTTGAGAATCCGTGTAGCGGTCTTGCGATACTTCTGGTATTTTGCTATGAATGCCCACGTCATATGGTTGTGAGCACTGTTATGAACCATATATGTGCGCATGCCCACAATTCTCAGCTTTCCAACACCGTTGAAATTTTTCTGATCGGACAAACTTTGACAGAGTTACGGTTAGAATACTCCAGACATATAAAACACAGCGCCGGTGCCGGCTCAGTAGGTAAAGGGTTAGTGTGTTTTTTTGCAGCAGATACTATGCTCCACATGTCGTGCAGATATTTCAAATACTATTTTTAGGTATGTACCAAAAACATCCTACTTGTCTCATTTTTGTATGCTTTTCTTCATCAAAATGAGTGAAAAAACAGGTTGTTCCCTTCAATACAACAATTCATACTGCAATTCATATGTGTCAAATTAATCAGAATTAGATGCTTTAAATCTTTAAGCCCTATTATGTATCTGTACAAACTCAATGTTTTAAAGTTGTTACTTGGAATAAAAACACAATACAGTCATTTGCTTTATTCTCAACCTATATACAACTGAATACAACACAGAAACAAGGTATTTAATGCTCAAACTTGTTTCCTCCTGAAATGTGCACACATGCTAAATTTCATGCCTGGAATATGTTCTAAAAAGTTGGGACAGGAGCAAATAAACACAAGGAAAGTTGTGGAATGGCCCATAAACACCTGGAACATTCCACAGGGAATGGTAGTGGTATTTAACAGTCATATTGTTCAGCTTTATTTCACTAATTATTAAACACTGATCATTTAATAAAAAGTGCGAGTATATTTAAAAAAAAAAACAAAAAACAATGTAGTCAGGACACGATTGTAACCACATCTACACTCCTAAATGCATTTGGTTGCTGCCTGGTGATTGGCTGATTAGATATGTGCATAAATGAGCAGTTAAATAGGTAAATAAAAAAGTGATTGGTGAATGTATAAAATCAAAAGTGGGATTCTTAATCAGTACTGGTTGAAGACTGGCGCATGAAAAAGCAGAACCTGCTATACTTATCTAAATAAATAAATGCAAATGATGACAGAAAGGCAAAAAAGGATGAATACATTTGGACTCATGAAAAGAAAATGTGGAAAAAGCAGAGAATATTTTAATGTTCTTAGTGCTGGTGACTGTTGTGGATTGTACAGCTGTGAAAGCGTCTATTTTTATTGGTGCCGCTGCGGTAAATGGACACTCTCACCTCCACCTCTGAGAAAACGCTGTCATTGGAGGTTATTGTTCTGTCACAGTAACAGGACACGTATGTTCTTCATCACAGGTGTCCACAGGTGTCTGTGCCATGTTTGCCCGGCTGGCCCTCTGCTCCCGACTGCCATCCAGAAACAGGCGGACCAATGTCTGTCCAGTCTCTATCAGAACTTTCTCCCAGGCCAAATGTGAGTACTACAACATCTTTGACCTAAATAATGCAAAAAAACCTCTTCTGTTGCTTCACATACCTTAGACCAGTGGTTCTCAACCTTGGGGTAGGGACCCCATTCGGGGTCGCGAGACACTGAGAGGTAGTCACCAGATGCCTTAAAAAACTAGGTATTTTTGTAAATAACACTGTTTGTACACCAATTTTACCAAATTTTAACCAATGTTCATCACTTTTTAACACAAATTTTGCCAATTTTAGCACATTTTTGCCACTTAAAACCCATTTGTGTCAATTTTATACCTTTTCCAACACATTTTTCTGCCTGTTTTTGTCACTTCTAAACCAAATCTTGCCACTTTATGTCTATAATTGCCTCATTATTGCCACTGTCAACCACTTTTTACATCCCTTTTTGCCCATTTTAACCACCATTATCCTATTTTTGCCTGTTTATACCAATTTTTCATCCCAGTCCACCTAATTCCCCCCAATTTTTTGTACATTAAAGCCATTTTAGCCATTTTTTAATCCCCTTTTACCACTTTTTGTGCCTATTTTTGACAATTTAATGTATTTTGAGTTATTTTTTACCAATTTTATCTAAAATTTGCCACTTTTAACCCATTTATGTTCTTTGAAAAATCAGATGTTAACACCTTTTCCACATTTTTTGCCATTATTAACTAATTGAAGCAATCTTTCCCCCATTTTAAATGTTGCTAACAAAAGTTATTTTCATTTTAAGAAGGCTATTTACTACACAACTGAACAGAGAGATATTTTTTTCTTTGATATGGGTGGTTATTATTTAGGTTAGATATTAAGTATGGTTTTCACAGCTTAGCTTCACAATGCTCCATGATTTTGCTGACCTCCATTGGCCCCCAGTTTGGTTCCAGAAACCCTCCCTTTTAACCCTGGATGGCCTTGTCGGCACATGACTATTCTTGATGTTGCATGGTTGTGTTCAACCACCTTCAGGTACAGTGGGGGTCCCGGTCTCTGGCATCTTTATTTTGGGGGTCGTGGGCTGAAAAGGAGGAGAACCACTGCCTTAGACTAGAGATATGCTTGGTGATAACCTTGCAGACGTGAATGCATGATGGCTGCAGTTGCAGTATGCACGTTGTTTGGTTGTTCTCATGTTTGCTTTTCAGTCCATAACAGGTTCTTTTTTCTGTGGCTAAGTTTATGTTATAGTCTCTACAGTTCTACCCAAAGTTCCTTATTTTCTTTCATGATAAAGCAGGATTGTATCCAAACAGAATGTAAATTACTCTTATTTTAAGACAGTATAGAAACCCAAAATGAAACAAAAACAGTTATCAATGGGGCACATGTAGCGGTGTGGTTGCGCCCCGTGTATTTGGGCAGCCCAGGTTCAATTCTCCTTTCTGTTTCCCATTCTATTAACTGTCCTGTCTCTAAAGGAAAAGCAATAATAAGACCCAAAAGACTTAATTTCAAACAAAACTGCATAGGCAAAGTTGTCAATTTCAAAATGCAGCAGAAGGGAGGACTGATGGAAATTAACAAAAGAAAATCTGAGACTAATTTAAAGTCTTCAATTGTTTGTGTGACAGCCCTACTTATTATCATTATTATTATAATTATTATTATTTTTATTATTATTATTATTATAAATTATTATTATTATAATTCGTTATCTATTTCTTGGGCTTTTTGCCATTATTTAGATAAGGCATTAGATAGAGATGCTACCTCTGAAGTAGGATTGGGTAGATAGTCAGAAACTGGGTGGCGAATGACACATTGGAAAGGAAATCCTTATGTGTCTACTTTTACCTTTCGCTAACATTATGTAATCATTCAAAAATTCCTGTTGTTTTTTTCCTTTAAACCTGGCAAAATCTGAATTTTAATTTTGAACTTTTGTTTTTGCTGCTCATACGTTTGGTTTCTCTTTGGCGCTTTTTGTGCTTAATACTTGTAAAGAGCTGCTACCTAAGTAAAATTAAGTACAGTTTGCTTTAAACATGCTAATGATGTGTTCTAAACCTTTCTGCTTTTATTATTTTATATGATTATTTTCTGCAGTCTCTCTCCCACGGCCCCATGGGAAGTCTTTTGCCCACCGCAGTGAGTTGAAACAGGCCAAACGTATCGTGGTGAAGCTGGGGAGCGCTGTGGTGACCCGGGGAGATGAGTGCGGGCTGGCGCTGGGACGCCTGGCCTCTATAGTCGAGCAGGTAACACCATGTTTTTTCAGCTGATGTAGATGAGAGAGTGTCTGTGTTTTAAAGGAATGTGTGTGATTTTATAGACGGTGTTATGTTGGTAAAAACAAGACCAAAGGAACTGATCTGGACTTGAATGATAAGTTTGGTGTTTGTGTTTCCAGGTGGCCGTGCTGCAGAATCAAGGCAGAGAGATGATGATCGTGACGAGCGGAGCTGTGGCGTTTGGGAAGCAGAGACTGAGACATGAGATCCTGCTGTCTCAGAGCGTCAGACAAGCCCTGCATTCAGGACAGAACCAGCTCAAAGAAATGGTGAAAAAACAGCTTTGAACTCAAGATTTTTGACTAATCTTTGAGAAATGTTCTCACACAAGAGACAGTCTGTTGACTTTCTTGTCATAGTCTTTTGTTTTTTGGTGAAATCTCTCCTTTTTAGTCAGTACCCGTTTTGGAGGCGAGGGCGTGTGCAGCTGCAGGACAGAGCGGTCTGATGGCGTTATACGAGGCCATGTTCACCCAGTACAGCACCTGCACTGCACAGGTACAATACCCCTCTGTCTAACACCATAAAAACACGGCCTACATGTGTTAAATATCACGTCTACATGTCTGTCTGCAGATTCTGGTCACAAACCTGGACTTTCATGATGAGCAGAAGCGTCGAAACCTGAACAGCACGCTGCACGAGCTGCTGAGGATGAACATCGTTCCCATCATCAACACCAACGACGCCGTCGTCCCTCCGCCTGTTCCCAACAGTGACCTGCAGGGGGTCAATGTGAGTACTGTGTGAAGTGCATGCTGGGAATCCTGAATGTGGTCCAGTTTTTGGGTGGTAGTTACCTTAAATGAAAGTTTAAATCCCTCTCTTTTCTTACATTTCAATGCTATTTTTGTTGTATTTTGAATTTTCATTTTAGTGCCAGGCTAAGTGTTATTTCAGCAGTGGTCATCTGTTTATTGTCCCAGGCTTCCTTGTTATATCTCTGAAATATTGGAGCATGTGTTGTTTACCTTTTATGGAATAAGACTAGAGGGCTAGCAGTTCTGTCTAACCTATTTAACAGAAGATTACGCTGTTTTCCTTTTGATTTTAGTGACATTTCTGTGCGTTTTAGGTCATAAGCATCAAAGATAACGACAGCTTGGCGGCACGGCTCGCCGTAGAAATGAAAGCAGACCTTCTGATCGCCCTGTCTGATGTTGAAGGTAATAAAGTAATGGTTCATTTCATACCTAACTATCCATCCATAGTGTAGAATGTGTTATATTTACTAATTTAATACTAATCAGTTCTAACAAGTCTCAAATCAAGCCAAGACCCCTGACATGAGCAGGTAAAGACTCGAGCTTTAAGTTGTTTAGTGTGTTACCAGTCGTATATTTTAACATTGTAAAGAGAAGGAGAAATGAGAGGTCAGGACCTGCAGTGCCTCATAGTTTTCAATTAAAGCTGCTCCTTTCCTAAACGTATATCACCCTCCAGGCCTGGTCACATCAGTCAGAGGCAGCTGATCCTGGATATCAAGCATGTTTGATTTTTATGATTAGAGACCAGGGAGGCTCCAGCTCCACCAGGAGCAATAAAAACAATCACATTGACACACTCTTGAGGATAATTTGGACAGATAATCAGCTGCAAGAAATGGGCTCATGCCCTGATTATTGCTGGGGTGAAGGCTTAGCTGCAGGCTGGGGTGAAGGCTTAGCTGCAGGCTGGGGTGAAGGCTTAGCTACAGGCTGAGCTGCAGGCAGAGCTGTAGGCAGAGCTGCAGGCTGAGCTACAGGCTGAGCTGCAGGCTGAGCTACAGGCTGAGCTGCAGGCTGAGCTGCAGGCTGAGCTGCAGGCTGAGCTACAGGCTGAGCTGCAGGCTGAGCTGCAGGCTGAGCTGCAGGCTGAGCTGCAGGCTGAGCTGCATGCTGAGCTGCAGGCTTACCTGTAGGCTGAGCTACAGGCTGAGCTGCAAGCTTACCTACAGGCTGAGCTACAGGCTGAGCTACAGGCTGAGCTACAGGCTGAGCTACAGGCTGAGCTGCAGGCTGTACTGTTCCAGAAGAAGTTGGAGAAATTAAAAATGCATTCCAAACAATAACGCAGGTCTGAGGAGGTTAAACTGGTATTTTGTTACAAGAGTACTGCACCTTCTGTAAATTAAGGAACTGTAGTATGATTAATTGCTCAACCTTAGTCATCACACTTGTTAAGCAAAACACCACAAAGGATGTAGAACCATTTTTAAAACAGTGTTTTCTCAGATAGCAACTGAGCAGTGGCACTTTCAAAATAAAGTACCATTTCTGCACCATTTTGTTCATTAATGTCTTATTTTTGTGAGTTTCTGTTAAAAGAGACTTTCTGTAGAGTGCCCAGCCTCTTGCTTATTAATCTTTTCCGTGGCACCCATACTGAGGTTTGGCTTTTTAATGGACTGAATAAATAAGTCTGGGTTGACAGGTTTAGCTGGGTTGGTATTAACAGAGACTCCAGTTCTCTATGCACTGGTTACAGGTCTGAAAAAAAATCTTGGTGCTGTTTAGTGCATGCTCTCTCACTCTTTCTCTGCATGTTTCCTGTGTCTCTTCTTCTGTCCTGTCCCTGTTGAATGTTAAAGATGAAAAATAAATGGATCTTTTTCACAGGTTTGTACGACAGCCCCCCAGGAACAGACGACGCTAAGCTCATCGACATTTTTTATCCTGGAGACCAGCAGTCCATCACGTACGGCACAAAGTCCAGAGTCGGCATCGGAGGCATGGAGGCCAAGGTCAGCCTGACGGACGGCGATCAATCTCAGAGTAAACAGGGAAAGGTCAGTTTGATGATGATTTTAACCTTCTAATGTGGTCTGACCCAGGTGAAAGCAGCGCTGTGGGCGCTGCAGGGTGGAACGTCTGTTGTCATCGCTAATGGCACGCATCCTAAAGTCACCGGTCACGTCATCACCGACATCGTGGAGGGGAAGAAAGTCGGCACGTTCTTCTCTGAAGTTAAACCTGCAGGTACACGCTGCTTCTGTCTGATGTGAATATTACACTGCTTTAGTTTTGTGTCTTTATGAGTTTGTGTATTTTTGTCATCACCAGGTCCGACTGTTGAGCAGCAAACTGAGATGGCGCGACATGCAGGCCGGACTCTAGCCTCACTGCATCCTGAACAGGTGAGTTTCCAGTTCTTTCTAAATGATCCCTGAAGATTATCAGTACTCAGTATAATGATTTAATTAACTCATGTGATTTAAATATTTGAGTTTTATTTCAGTCCTGTCATATTTAGATTAATTGAGCTTAATATTAACATTAGAGTAGGACATTCTTTTGGCTACACCGGGCAAATTAGATAAATTGCAAACAGGCAAACATTGGATTATTTTAAAATCAGCAAGTAAGGAATAGCTGTATTTTTAGCAGCCTAATTCTGGCATTTTTCGTCATATTTGTGGATGTCTTTTGTGTTTGTTTATCCAGAGAGGGGAGATAATCTGCTGTCTTTCTGAGCTGCTAACAGAAAAGAAAGACGAGATCCTCAGCGCCAACAAGAGAGACATGGAGCTCGCTGCAGCGTCAGGTACTGACCAAAAAGACTCACACATTCAGAAACTGGCACATCTAGGAGTCCTGAATCATCTTTTTTTAAGCTGCAGTCTGTTTACATCTTAGCACTGGTGTGAAAAAGCCCTGTCACTATATGAAATCCTAGAAGTGTGATGAGATTCACTTTAATGTCCCTGTAAGGATCTTTGGCTCAGTTGCATTTTTAACTTTCACACCTACCCCTTGATTTCCACTGCTGATTTCTTGCTTCTTTAAATAGAATTACAAAGGAATGAGGACCCTCTAGTCCCTAACATGAATGTGCAAAATGTAGAGCTGCTACCGTCTTTTGCTTCTTTCACCATAGCATAAATCGAAAGTCTACTTTGCTATTCCTTTTACAGTGAGTTTATGGACTTTGTCAGGTTTGAGCAGACAACGATCCTCCCAGTGTTGGCCAGCTTTTATTATCTGTTTTGCATGACACATTGCCAAAAGTAAGAGAATCTGGCAAATTTTAGATCATAACAAAAGTGGGAAATGTTAGCAGGGGATTAAAAAAGTTGGGGTGAAACCTGAATGGTCATTTGAAACTTTAACAGGATAAGCAGAGTGTTCGCTTTAGTTCTTCAGTGTTCTATGTGTATTCTGCGTCCTCACAGGTCGCTTGTCCCAGCCGATGATAAACCGTCTCAGTCTGTCCACTGCCAAGCTAAACAGCCTTGCCATCGGCCTGCGTCAACTCGCCGTGTCCTCCAGAGACAGCGTGGGTCGAGTCCTGAGGAGGACCAGGGTGGCTAACAACCTGGAGCTGGAGCAGATCACCGTCCCCATCGGAGTCCTGCTGGTCATCTTTGAGTCCCGCCCCGACTGTCTCCCACAGGTCAGTCAACACAAATTTCCCTGCTTGTGGATTTGATGCAGATTTAAGTAAAGGATCATCAGGACATTTTCCATTTTCAGAAAATGTATGGGCCACACACTGAGCGATTAGTTCTGCAGTCTTTATATACTTAAAGTAGAGGACACCTCAGAGGAAATTATCCACATTATATCATGGCCATTGGCTAAAGAAAACATGACTTTTTATAGGCTGGAGTCTTTTCTGGTCAAACATGTGAGGCTTAATCAAAAACTAGAGATTCACAATGTTATAAGCATAACATTGGTATCAGAAGATAAAAGCCTAGGCAGAAATTTCTGCAGCTATTTACAGTCAACAAATCTCGGGATGTGCACAGTTTTCTAGCTAAACGGTTAAGACTGAACCCCTCAGTAGTAATGCTAATTTCCCATAGGCCGAGCCTATATTACAGTAGGCCATGCTAGAAAATGAACCTTGAAACTAACACAGATAGATTCCTGCAAGAGTGATCTAAACCAGTGATACTAAACGTGTGGCTCTTGAGCCACATGTGGCTTAGTGTTAATTTCGTTGACTAAAATTTGACTAAAACGACTCGTCGACAGCCTTTTTCCATGACAAAAATAGATCTGTGATGACTAAAACTGACTAAAAGTAAGTTTAGTTTTCGTCAAGATGACTAAAACTAGACTAACATGTAAAGTAGTTTTCGATGGACATTCAAAATCCATGGTATTTCTCTACTGATGGTAAATCTTGCAATCACAACGCATCTGTATCTATTCTGCCTCTCAGCTGTAGAAAGCAGGGACCCCAGGTTTGGCAGAGGGCAGAGAACACACTACCATGATTTGGTACCAGATTTAGGCAGGAAGATAAATGCTTGGACTAAAAGTAAAGACTTAAACGTGAGGAATTTTTATGGACTTAAAGTAGACTAAAGTGTTTTGAGTTTCCGTCGACTGAAACTATACTAAAACCAAAAGGATAGAAATGACTAAAATGTGACTAAAACTACAAAAAAAATTTGTCTTAAGACTAAAATTAAAAATAGCTGCCAAAATTAACACTGATGCTCTTTTATGATGATTTGTGGCTCTCTTATGTCTTAATTTAATATATTTTACCCCAGAAAACCATAAAAAGGGAAACTTTGACCTCAGAAATTTTCCAGTGCAAGTCCTATTAATCAGTTTGTTGCCCACAAATATCCATTGGCTTTATGTGCCAACTATTTATTTTTTTTCTGAGTATTTCCATTGCCCTTATTTGCAATTTTTGCCCTTTTTTTCCATGTTTTGCCAATATTAATCCATTTTTACTGCTTTAAGCCCAATTTAAGCACTTCTTTTTTCCACTTTTAACCCATTTTTGCCACTTTTATCCTGCTTTTTGCCATTTTCTCTCTTTATTTAGCAATTTTTTACTAAATTTACTTTTTCCCATTTTTGCCACTCTTTGCTGCCCTTTTTGCCACACTTTGCTGCCCTTTGCCCATTTGTTGCACCTTTTTTTGCTGCTTTTTGCCCATTTTAGTCACTTTTCATTCATTTTTGCCATGTTTTTGCTGCTGTTTGACCTGTAGCGCCACCTTTAACTCTTTATTTGGCCACTTCTCCCCATTTTAGCCACTTTCTGCCCCTTTTTGCCACTTTATACCTACTTTGACCCTTTTTAACCATTTGTGCTACTTTTTTTGCTGCATTTTAAACTTTTCTGCCACCTTTAAGTTGTTTTTATTGCCACTTTTACCCATTTTTGCAGCCTTTCACCACTTAGATTGTGGCTCTTGCAAAGGTATTTTTCAAAAATCTGACTCTTTGAGCAGGGTTGAGTAACACTGATCTAAACTATAGCTTTCCCTTCACTCTTTTTAAGGCTAGCAATTTTCTTTTTTTTAATAATCCCGTTGTGTAAAAGCCTAGAGGACAATACTGAGGAGTAGAATATTTAGAATTTGACACTAAAACCCCCAAAAGTCCTCCCACTTCAGGTTCAGCTGTCCTACTCCAGAAAGGACTATGTAGGTGAGCTCTGATCCCAATTCTGGACATTTTCATACTAAATATTGGAAGACAGTGCTCTCTGGTGGCAAGGTGTCATGACTGTGACAACCAACCCTGCTCTCCCCTATGACCTTGCTAACCAGCCCTGTCATCGTATAGTTGATCATTTTGAATCTGTAAATGCCAGTGTCATGTTTTGTATTTCATGTTTCAGGTGTCGGCACTGGCCATCGCCAGTGGAAATGCTTTGCTGCTGAAGGGCGGAAAAGAAGCTTCAAACACCAATAAAATCCTCCACCAACTCACTCAGGAAGCTCTTTCCATTCATGGTGTCACGGACGCCATTCAGCTGGTAAAACTGCAATCAAACGGTGTGATGTTTCCCACTTTTACAGCTTAAATTAAAATATTGATTAAAAATGTCTGTCACAGGTGAGCACACGTGAAGAAGTGGAGGATCTGTGCAGGCTGGATAAGTTGATTGATCTTATTATTCCACGCGGCTCGTCTCAGCTGGTCAGAAACATTCAGAGAGCGGCGAAGGGAATTCCTGTTCTCGGTCACAGCGAGGGCGTTTGCCACGTTTATATCGACCAGGACGCCAGCATCGACAAAGCTATTGATGTTGGTATGTAAAAAGAATGTTGTTTTCATTTTGATTCTTAAATTTTTATTCCCTTATATGGTCCAAGAGGTGTGTTTTTTACCATAATCTCAAAGTATACACAGAACTGACATCTACATAAGTGCATCTTTGGTTTATTTTAGTCAAAGACTCCAAGTGTGACTACCCTGCAGCCTGCAACGCCATGGAGACTCTCCTTATTCATAGAGATTTACTGAGAACGCCCATATTTGACCAGATCATCGACATGCTGAGAACAGAACATGTAAGAAACACAAATACACTATTGGTTCTTACAGAGGTGCTACATAATGATTTCATTTATTAGAGGAAAAAAGCTTTCCAAACCTGGCCCCATGTGAAATGATCATTTCTCCCCTTGTTAAATCATGAATTTAAAAAAATCTGCGAAGAAGAGTGTGCCACAATTCCTCCACAATCAGTTATCACAAATGCCTGCTTGCAGTTGTTGCTGCCAAGGATGGAACAACCAGTTATTAGGTTTAGAGAGCAATGACTTTGTCACATGGGGCAAGGTAGGTTTGGATGTTTTCCCTTATATGCAAAAAAAAAAAAACAAAACCAAAACAAAACAAAACATCAGGAAGAGGGCAAATGCTTTTTCACAGCACTGTATGCCTTGGGAGGTATTCAACCATCAGGTCATAGTTCTAGTTAAGAGCAGAGTTTTCTTGTTTCCCTCAGGTGAAGATTCACGCAGGCCCAAGGTTTGCGTCCTATCTAACCTTCAGCCCTTCTGAGGTGAAGTCTTTGAGGACTGAGTATGGAGATCTGGAGTGCTGCATCGAGGTGGTGGACAGCATGCAAGACGCCGTTGACCACATCCACAAATATGGCAGCTCCCACACGGATGTCATCGTGACTGAAAACGAGGAGACAGCCGAGCAGTTCCTGCAGCAGGTGGACAGTGCCTGTGTTTTCTGGAACTCCAGCTCTCGCTTTGCAGATGGATACCGCTTCGGATTAGGTATGTACAGAATCAGACATGGCTGCTCTTATAAATCAGGAATGTAAATCCATCAGATTTGTGAAAGGATATAGAGAGGGAAAGGATGGGGGAGCTGGTGGAGTTATCAAGACTGAAAAAAATCTTTCTAGGTATCAGTAGGATGCTTTTTTGTACTGGGATTGTCATGATACGCTGTAAAGGTGGTTTCACATTAGGGACCTGAATCTGAGTATGCTTGGTCCTAAAGGCTGGCTCCAGCTTTCCTCCCTCATTTTATCGTAAATATGCTTTTGATGGAAATGCTGATATACTATTAAGATGTAAAACTTTGTGGGGTACTAGTTAGATTGGAATAACAACTGGGGGCTAAGACCAGCCTGCAAGCAACAAGCAGTGGAGAGAATGTTTATAAAGGATGACATCATCTTCAGAGGCAGAGGATGGAGTGTTTTATAAACTTGAAAGGATGACATCATCCTCAAAGGCAGGGGATGGAGTGTTTTATAAACTGTAAAGGATGACGGTTTAATGGCAGAGGATGGATTGATTAATAAAATTTTTAGGATGACATCATTTTCAAAAGCAAAGGGTGTAATGTTTTATAAACTTCAAAGGATGACATCATCTTCAAAGGTAAAGGATAGAATGTTTTTTTAGACATTTAAGGATGACATCATTTTCAGAAGAAAGGGATGGAATGTTTTCTTGCCATTAAAGGATGCCATCATCTTCAAATAAAAGGGATGGAATGTTTTATAGACTGTAAAGGATGACATGATCTTCAAAGGCAGAGGGTGGATTGTTTTATAAACTTTAAAGGATGACATCATCTTCAAAGGGAGAGGATATAATGTTTTATAGACCATAAAGGATGACATCATCTTCAAAGGGAGAGAATATAATGTTTTATAGACCATAAAGGATGACATCGTCTTCAAAGGGAGAGGATGGGATATTTCATAAACTTTAAAGGATGACATCATCTTCAAAGGTAAAGGCTGAATGTTTTATAGACACTTAAAAATGAAATCATCATCTTCAGAAGAAAAGGATGGAATGTTTTATAGACTGTAAAGGATGACATGATCTTCAAAGGCAGAGGATGGAATGATTTATAGACACTAAAGGATGACATCATCTTCAAAGGCAGAGGACAGAATGCTGGTGAAGCTGGGGATGTTGGGGGCGTTTCCCCTTCATTTTTGCCAAATAGTAGGACATGGTTGGCAACTTTTGTTAAACAGCCAGGGTTTCCTTTGCCTCACTTTTTCAAAGCTTGCCAACAAAGGAAAGTGAATATAAGCGACAGATTGTTGGTATATATGTTTGAGAAACACATTTTTTTCTTTATTGCCTGAATGTGTCGCCACTTTCAGGACTTAAACGTGGCTCAATATTGCATTTTTTTCCACAATTTGAAAAGTTGGCACAGTCATGAATTGCTCAAGCTTTGGCATCTTGATAGCATTTTCCTAGTTCTTTGCACACCTCAAGCTCAATTTGCTGGTTTTGAAAGACAGATGTAAACCATTTTGTCTGTTTCCATGCTTCACTCCCACTTCATTTTCTAGGAAATAAAAATAAACACTCATCTGTAAATGGCTCTCATCACCATTTCCTTTAAAATGTGTCCAAAAATTTAATTTCTTGTCTTTTCCAGGGGCTGAGGTCGGAATTAGCACAGCAAGGATCCATGCCAGAGGCCCCGTGGGTTTGGAGGGGCTCCTGACCACTAAATGGGTCCTTCGAGGGGACGGACACACGGTGGCAGATTTCTCTGAGCAGGGAAGCATGAAATACCTTCATGAAAACATCCCTGTTCCCCAGGGTAGCTTCAGTTAGGAGCCCGACTGAAGAAACATCATCATGAGTGATATCTGCAGAGTTTAATTTACAGTTTAGCACTTCAGCTTCGTAGCTGCTGCTTCATCACAATCCACTTCATCTGCATGCAGGACAGACGCTCAATAACCGGACATGAAGTTCATGTTTTTGTGAACAAATTTATCAAACAGGAACTCAAAGATTCATGCCAAATCGTGAAAATAGAGATTGTTACAGGACTGAGAGAGAACGAATCATGGAAACTAAACAGTTAAATAACCTTTCTCTGTTATGTGTGTGTGAAAACAAAACTCTTTCCTCGTTAAGGTCATTTTTATGAAACTATCATTGTCCAGCTGTGGTTTTCTAACTTATTTTTCTACATTTAAAAACTCTCCTTCTGTCTTTTTGTAATTTACTGTAAAAGGTGTTGTGCAGGACCTTGGTTCATTTATTTTTGGCTGGATCCTTTCCTCTTTGCACACAAGAGAAATAAATATACTGTACAGTTCTTTAAACAGGATTTTGTGTTTTTATGTCACCAACTGGAAACCAGAAAATATGCATCACATGACTGGTTAAATCTTTTTACAGTAGAAACTTTTCTTACTGTAGGGACAGACGGCGGTCTGTCCCTACAGTTGAGATGGTGTTTTTTAGACTTAATAAAACCCAAACCGATTTAATTCAATTTCTAAATTATTAGATTATTGATTTTTATTAACAGGAATAAAGCTGATTAAAAGATTGGAGTCCTTTAAAACGGAAAAAATATTGATTCATATTCATTTTATTTCAGTTTTTCCTGTATGGACATTTTTCGTCACTTAACAGTTTATAGGGAACTTTTTGTTACTGAGGTCTATGAGTTTAAAACTGTTTTAAAACTAAATAAAGTTGCTCAATTATAGTGGTTTAAATAAAAGTAAAAACCGCAGTTATGTTGTCATTTAGAGTAGTAGGATACCACTGTCAATAAGTTCATGGTGTGTTTAAACGACATCCTGACGTTTTACACTCAATATTATTTTGTTAGTTTTGTGTTTTTATAGCCAGTGCAAGAATAACTGAATGAGTGGTGTGGACAAATAAATCCATAAGACCTTCTTTGTCATCACTCCCCCCAAAAAACGCCTTTCTTTGTCAGGGAAAACGGAGAACCCAAAGTCACATCATCGAATGTCCCACTCCGCTTAAACGCATCACTAATGACGCAGCGTGGTGGGCGGGACTTGGCAGGCAGTGTTGGTTAGCCCGGACACCGGGTAAACGGAGCTGTCAGAGCCGAACGGCAACGATGGCTGGGAACAAGTCCTACACTATAGTGGAATATTTCGGCGGAGATGACGGCTACCGCTGCGGCTACTGTAAGAACCAAACCGGGAACTTTTCTCACGGTAAGTGACTGATTGAAGAACCAACGAAACGAGGCTAATCAGGCTGGTCGGTGACCTAGCTTATGCTAACGATTTAGCGCCGTCTAGTTGCTGGGAAAGTGAACGGTGTTACGGTGTAAAGTGTGACCGTGTCAACTTGTGACTTTCAGCCGAACGTTTTTACCAGTTGATAATATTAAGCGTCCTTGCGAATTTCTTATTTGTCCTAATTGTAGTTAAAGATTAATCTGAGGAATATTTTTGACATTATCGTATATACGAAACTCAAACGAGTCTTTTTACGGACTTTATCAGTCTTTAATATCGGTAGTTCCTCGACATATTCGGCTGAAAGGCACCAGATACCACGGTCACTGTTTACACCGACACACTAGATCTGTAGTCTGCTAGCTAATTTTGAAACTATAATCCTAATGTCAACGAGTTTGAGTCACTTTAATTCGCCGTTTATTTACTGTATATAGGTGATTACACATTCGGCCTCACGTTAGTTAGCATTAGCCTGAGGTTATCTGAGGCTAGTCTCAGGTTATTATTAACTCTGGTCTTAGCCGTTAGCATCTTCCAGCCAGTTCTCCTTCATGGTTGTAAACAAACCCTGAATTTCTGACAATAATATTACTTTATATTATTGATAAAGCTTTATGCCGCTGATTTCTCTACCATAATAATAAAATAAAGCTGACTGTCCTGTTTTCAGCTCAGCTTTTCACGTATTACATCCTGTGTTAGCATCGAGCTAACTAGTAGTGAAGCAGACAGGATCAGAGCTCTTCTCTGCTCTTTAAATCCTCCTGTTGCATCAAGGGGTGCATAACTTTGTCAAAGTGTCATTGGTCCAGAAACCTGTTTAGAAATGGCATGCACACACCTGTTTGCTAAAGGTGACGTAAGTCAGGCTCAGTACAGGTGCATCTCAAAAAAACTGGAATATCATGCATAAGTTCATTCTTCCCCTGTGATTTAGTTTATTTATTTATTTATAAAGTTTATTTGTTAGGGACAATGCAAATTACATTGTAAAACTTCAGCCTGTTACAAACAAGCTAAAAGTAACTGATGTTACACATCTAGAGATTATAGCTATAGCTAGTTTCCATCTCCTGTCCCTAGTTAGGCGTTTAGAAAATGAAAAGGAAAGAAGGTAGAAGTAAAGATTTACATATAAATTGTGTAAAGACAGTTACAATTGATTAAAAGAGCAAAGTTAAAAGACAAAATAGTAAAATTTTACATCATAGTTACATAAAATTACAGCAAAACATAGAGTAGGCTATTTAAAAGTGCTCACATCTCTGATTTTGTTTGAGCCACTCTTTAACATTTTTGTTAAAAGTCTTTGTGTCTTGTGTCAATTTCATATCAGTCGGTAGTGCATTCCACATTTGAGAGCCTGGTATAGAAAATGCTGACTGCCCCAGGGAGGTCTTACGGTGGGCAATTTCACAGTTACCACTGGCTGAGCCCCTGGTGGTTCTGCCAACAGTTTGCCTTTTAAAAAGTTTACATAACATTTCTGGCGCTGAATTTTGTAAAAATTTAAAAACCAGTTTCAAAGAGGAGAATTTTATAAAATTATCAAAGCCAAGCAAATTATACTGCTTTAATGTGTGACAGTGGTGCCACCTCCTGGGTTTTTTAGCCATTATTTTTATTGTTAGGTTATACAAAGATGAAACAGGCTTAAACACGGTCAAGGAGGCTTGGCTCCACACTGTGACACAATAAGACGTGTGAAAAAATCATTACATGCATATACAGCTGTGCTGCTTTTATTGGTATATGGTGCCTTGTTAATTTGAAGCATTTGAGATTTCTTTTTACTGTCTTTGTGACCTGTTTGACATGTTTGTCAAATTTAAGTCTGGAATCAAGTTCAAGAAGTTAATCTTCTGTATATTTTAGATTCATCAATGATTACACTTTCTCTAAGTATTATAATATCATAGAACACCAATCAAAAATATGACTTATAATACAGAAATGCTGCACCTCTTGAAAAATCTGAATTGAAGCACTCAGTGTTTAGTTGGAGCTTCTTATGCATGAATTCCTGCATCTCCTGCGGGTTTTTATTTCAGAAAAAAGTTGTGTTTTCTTTTAATGTTAGAAAGCGGCTTGTTGCTGAAACTTTTTTACCTGTTTTAGATTATGGTGATCTGTTGTACATGCACGCCTCTGCACAGTGTCTCCATATGATTGATACAGTCTAGCATGCATCCTTGAGGTTCATTACAAACTGTAAAGCTCTGATTCACCATTGTCAGTTATACTCTTGGGTTGGATGGCCTGCTTTGGCAACCCAGAGGCTCATTCATTGGTACACCTTTATTTATAAGGCAATTCTTCATCTGCTTGCCCTCTATCTATGTGTTTTTATCATGCAGAGAAGTACTGGACAGTATTCTTTGCGTTCTCAGGACCTCTTTATGCTCTCTGTCCCAAATGCTTGGACAGAAATTGGGAAAAGGGCTTTTGGGTACTCTGCGCCCTCAGCCTGGAATCAGTTGCAGAATGACTTAAAGCTCAAGGAACTGGTGTCCTTAAATGTTTTTAAATCTAAAATGAAAGACATGGAACCAGATTCTTTAGGATGTCGATGTTTTAACTCGGCTGTTTGAACAATTGATTCCTGGATATGACTTATAGATGGTTTTAATCCAAAACATTGTGCTTTGTAAATTGTACTTTGTCAGTCTTTGTATTTCCGTCTGTCTTGGCCTGGTCTCCCTTGAAAAAGAGGTTTTTAATCTCAATGGGACCAACCTGGTTAAACAAAGGTTAAATAAATAAATAAATCTCTGCTTGTGTCAGTCTCTGGTCCTGCTGGACTGTTGTGGAGCCCAGGTTGCTCTGATAGCAGCCCTCAGCTGGTCTGGATTGTTGAGTCTGGTGTCTCTCATCTTCCTCCAGAGATCCTCTGCGGCCGTGGCTCTCAACTGGCGGGTCAGGACTAGAACCCGACCGATATGGGATTTTTGAGGCCGATGCCGGTACTGATATAGGGGGCTAAAAAAAGCCAATATCCGATATATCGGCTGATATCCGATATATTGGCCGATATATGAAATAAGAACATTGATATACAAAGGATATGTACTGTACATGAACACAAATGTGGACATGTAAATTTACAGTTGCATTTATCTTTGTTTGTTTATTTCACAAAGACACAACTTAGACGACAATAAAACGCTGTATAATAGTCTTTTATGTTGGCTGTGGACCATATTAGACAGGAAAATGATAAATGGAGAGCCATTTTTACATCGTTGTGGCGAATATGCACATAGAATATGTTTACAATGTGTTTCTGTATAACCCTGAGGAAGGCCACAAGCTTAAATGCGCCTGTTTTATAAAGTTGTTCCCTAAAGATCTACTATTAGTGAAACTTTCTGTGTCCACACTGGTAGAATATGTCACAGGAAAGATAAACACCATATGAATGCTTTTCTGGTTTGTGCTTTTCAAAGTAAAAGCCCGGTTTGGCATTTCTATAGAGAAACTCTGTTCACTTGTACAGAATGCTTTTATTTTGAAAAATTACCAACACACTTCCTCTGTACACTGAATCAAGTCACTTTTATAAGGGGGGTTTATTGAGGTAAAACTTATGAAGGAGGACAGGGCTTTGAGAGCAGGGAGATGTGGCTGACAGGCAGAAAACTCGCGCCCTGTGTGAAAGCCGCATTGGCAGGAACCGGAACTGACGCGCGGCTTGTGCGGCACACGCAAGCAGCAAAACAAGCCGAGTGAGTCCGACTGCAGCAGGGATTGGGCTGCCTGTGAGTGCTTAGGGACGTGGACGGCAGCCCCCGCTGCTCAGTGTGAAGAGCATGAACGATAAGTGCTTTCACGTCAAAGTCTCCAAAAGTCTCCAATATCACCAGAAAAAGTCGCTAGATTTGTTGCTAGTCGCTTTTTTAAAAAAGAGTCGCTAGAGGAGTCTGAAAACTCGCTAAATGTAGCGACAAAGTTGCTAAGTTGGCAACACTGAGTGGGGGAGAGCTGCTGCTGCTATCTGCATCTGATATGAGGGGGAGGAGGAGCCAGGTACTCGGGCTGAGTTCTGCACGGATAGACAGAGCGACAGGAGCAAAAAGAGAGAGAGGCAAAATCCCCACGTAGCAAAAAAAGTTTATCAGCTACATATTGGCTGATGTTGATTAATCTGTGAAACGCTATAATCGGCCTGATTAATCGGCCCGCCAATGAATCGGTCGGGCTCTAAATTGGCAAAAATTGACACATAATGATGGGGAAAGAGAGTATGTAAAAATGTTTCAGTTTTGTCCCTTTTCTTTTTTATATGAGGTGTTCTGGTCCAATAATGCTCCAAACTGCAACATGTTCAATTTAATAAACATGCGTAGTTGAAAACTTTTTTGAAACTTGGGTCGCGATCCGTCATAAGACAGACTGGTGGGTCCCAAGGCCAGACAAGTTGCGAACCACTGCTCTGTGGGGTTCAGGTCAGTGTTTTGCCTATTTTTTTGACTAATTGTTTTTGTTATAGTTTTCGTTAATAGCCTTTTTTCCCCTGATGAAAATGAGACAGTAACTAATAAAAACAAGTTCACATGGACAGAAACTAAAACGAAGTTAATTGACACTTTAGTCAACAAATAAAAACAAGACGAAAATGTCTGACAGAGACTTTATCCAATCAGACCTAATTTCGTCATGTAGAAAGTAGGGGCAGGTTAGGCATATATCCAATCACAGCTACTTTGGCTGTGTGGTGGCGGGGTAAAGGCCCATTTATGCTCAACGTTAAATATGGATACGGATATGGTTGGAGCCTTCTGTCGGTGCGCCGCATTCATTTCGTCTGTATTTCTGCACGTTTCCATACAGCTCACGGATATGGGCCAAACGGATCAGTACCACTGGAAACCGAGGGGGCAGTATTGCTGTCACTACCCAATATGTAGCTCTAGTGAGACACGAAGAAGAAATAACAACGGCATAACTTTTTCAGGAAAAGTTGCGAGTTGGTCAGAAACACTGCCTCCGTTTTTGTCTTTTATCGAAGAGGTACATTATCCATTCCTTCTCCACAGTCACCATGTTTGTTTTTGAGTTTGTTGTTGTCATAAACTTTTGACTCTGGGCTGTCCCCCTCTGGTGGATGTATTGGTGAACATCCATGCCAACGTAAAGGACGCATGGAAGTATGTGAGCAGTGACGGTAACATCGTTTGAAAAGGACGTATACATTTTCGTACGTAAAGGGAGTATAAATGGGACTTTAGTTGGGGAGAGATCCAACCAGCCGGCAAAATTTACAAGAGCTGTGAAAAAATATCGATACGGCAATATATCGCGATACTTTGACATCCGATACAATATCGATACTTCAACTCTTAATATCGATTTTTTGGTAAAAAATAAAAATTCATATTTTAGCTGAGTTATTAGTAAAATACGACTTGCTCACACGTTTGTGTGAGCACAAACAGCGAGTTAAAGAAAGGAAATACCGTTTGCAAGCTCGGTCTTGCTGCCGTGAAATATAGTGGGAACACCACCAACGTATTGTGTGATTATATATACATCATCTCTACATTTTTCTTAGTTAACTGTGTAGAATATCGCAATATATCACAATATTGTGATATCCTGATATATCGTGATACCATCGTATCATCATATCGTGACCCAAGTATTGTGATGCATATCGTATCGTGAGGTTCTTGCCAATACTCACCTCTAAAATTTACTGTAAATTTTGTCGACTAAAATGTTGGGAAGTTTCGTCAACTAAAACACTTTAGATGACTAAATTATGACTAAAACTAAAAGATATTTTTGGCAAAAGACTATAACTAAAACTAAATTAAAAAGTGCTGTCAAACACTGGTTCAGGTCGGACCAGTCGGCTGGCCAATCACAGTAGTACCAGGGTCAGTAAACCAGTTTCTGGTAGTTCTGGTTTCACTGTGGACAGGTGAAAAGGAATTCAGTGTCTCCATAAAGCTTCTCCTATTCAGTGTCTCCATAAAGCTTCTCAGCAGATAGAAGCATGAAGGGCTCTAAAAACTCCTGGTAGACGGCTGACAGCGTGGACTCAGGACTTGATAAAGACCAGTGGAACAATAGCAGCGGATGACATGGACCCAAAACCACTGACTGTGGAGACTGGACTTTATCATTGCATGGACCCCATAAACAAATAAAACTGCAGTGAAACTTGTGCCTAACGGTGAAAGGTTGTTTTTTTTTGGCTGCAGATGCAGCAGTAATGTGCTGTCAGGCTGTTTTTTCTGTAGTCCCCCCCCCCCCACACACACACACACACACTCTCTCTTCATTCACAGGCACCTAGGTTTCAGTGTCAGAAAGTGTACATTCTTCGACTTCTTTCCAATGCTGTTGTGGTTCACTACCAAAAAAACACCTGTGATCTGCCGGCTCACTGATAGATGTTTTTATTCATACGGAGAATGAAAAAATGCGATTATTTAGGTTCCTCATTTTTTCTGTTGTTCAACAAACAGCAAGAAATCACTCTATATATTAAAAAAGTACAACATTAGAAAAAATAAACTAGGGCTAAATTTAGAAAAAATATCTGTAATTACTGCAATTTTGGCTCACACAGCAAATTTGATATCAATTGCTTTATTGAAGGGGATGATCATTTTTCATATTATTCACATTTTGATGAAAAAAAACAAATGCATGCGTACGAAAAGTAAGATTTTCGTAAAAAAAAAATTAAAGGTTACTTGAAGGTTTGAAGGCTTTTTTGCCCATTTTGCCACCGTTTTGCCACTTTTAGGCCATTTTATGCCAACTGTAAATCATTTTTTTGTCACTTCTCACTCATTTTTTGCTACTTTCTGACCCGTTTCCTCCCCATTTTCACCCATTTTTGTTGCCTTTTGAGCATTTTTCCATGTTTAACTTATTGTTAAAGCTACTTCAAGCTGTTTTTGCCACTTTTCACCACTTAGATTATGGCTCTTGCAAAGGTATTTTTCAGCATTTTGGCTCTTTGGTTGAGCAGGGTTGAGTAACACTGGTATAAAGCATGAAAAAAGAAAACAAGGTTGTATCAAACTGATATTTTTAAACTTGTCTGGTTAAAGAAATATTGCACTGTCTGCAATTTGAAAATTACAGCATGCCATATTGCGATTTAATCTAATTTGCGATTAATTGCCCAGCCCTATGCACAACGTTCTATAAATCTAAATTATTCTGGGTTTTGGCGTACGTGCAATTTCAGTGTGGATTCTACACTCTAGGGACGGGTGGCAATGTGGTAATGTTGTATCCCGGTTATTAAAATAAAGCCATGGTATTGCTTTGATTAACATCATGAAGAAGGTGCTGCATAATGAGTGCACAATGAGACGCTGATGATGTTGTCTGTGGTTCAGGATTGGCCCCACACTAAGAACACCAGACTTAAAGTCCATACCCTGGACCCGTCTGTGGTGGTGATCCACTGACTCCAGTCTCAGTCCAGTCCTTGTGAAACTCCTCTAAGTTCTTGTATCTGCTTTGTTTGACAATCCTCTGAAGGCTGAGCCCATCCCTGTTGGTTGGTCTCCTTTTCTTACCACTTTTCCCTTCAGTCAGCTTTCATGAATCTGCTCTGATGCAGACTCTGAGAACAGCCTGGCCTTTCAGCAGGGACTTCCTGTGGCTTACCCTCTGTGTGGAGGGTGTCAGTGATTGTTTTCTGCGCTATAGTCCAGTCAGCAGTCTTCCCCATGGTTGTGGTTGTGTACTGAACCAGAGTGAGAGAATGAAGGCTCAGGAAAGCTTTGCAGACTGGAATTTTCCACAAAATTCAAATATTTAGAGATAATGGATATTTGATATTTGTGAGCTGTAAGCTGAAATCATCAATATTAAAACTAAAAGTCTTGGAATATTTCATTTTGTAATGATGAATGTAAATTATATGGAAGTTTAACATCTTGAATGAATCAGAAAAAAATCATATTCTGTTTTGTTAGACGCTCCTGTTTGTGTTTTGTATTTGTGGGCAATGGCAGGTGTTTTTGATAAATTTATCTCATTAACCCGATAATAGAAGCCTTTCTTTTTATCGGCATAAGGATTTCATAGATTTGATACTTCTAACCCCAGTTTTAAAAGGAACCCTACATGATCAGAAAAGTTCATCTTGTTGGATAGATATTTGCATCTCTCATATACATAATGAACTAAAAAACTCACAACATATCTGCATTTTGAGTCATTTGAGGTCATAAATTCACCAGGAAACCGCCATGTTTTGGTCCCGTTTGGTCCGCGCTGGCGCTGTGACATCACAGTTCCGTGGTGATCCTATGCAGTAACCTGTTTCAGACTGGCAGCCAGTGTTAGGGCTGCATCTCAGAAACACAGCACATCTCACGCAGGGAAAATTCAAAAATTAGAGGTCTCTTCTATATTATATTTGCACCACGAGCAGTTATCTGTTCATCTAGACAGGAAAATGATCAATACAGAGCCATGTTTACCTTGTTGTAGCAAACATGTACGTCCACATGGGTAGAAAATGTTTGAAATCTGTTTCTTGATGAACCAGATGAAGGCCACGAGCTAAAATGCATCTGTTTAATTAAGTTGTTCTCCCAACTTCTCTTCTTTATGAGGCTTTCTGTTTCCACACGGTTCAGGTAAAGATAAACACAATATGAAAGGACTTCTGGTTTGCGCCTTTCAAAGTAAAAGTCCGCTTTAGCATTTCTTTGAAGAAACTCCATTCTATGTACATAATACTTTTATTTTGAAAAGCTCCCGGCACACTTCCACTATACACTCAATATAGTCATTTGACGGAGGTTTACTGAGGTAAAACTTAGGAGGAATGACAGAACTTTGACAGCAGGGAGACAAAAACAACACGCAGCACTCATGTCAGCAACAGCTACAAGCAGGAACACCGTCTGAAAAACGGTTACTGCTTAGCAATGGAGAGGAGCGCTGTGGAACTGTGACGTCATACTCCTTGACGCAGATGAAAACATGGCGGTCTCCTGGTGAGTTTATGAGCTGAAATGTACTTAAAATGAGATATGTGGGGTAGTTAGTGAGTTTTTTAGTTTAATATACATTTGAGACGTACAAATATCTGTCCAACAAGACGAACTTGTCTGATCATGCAGGGTTCCTTTTAAAAAAGCTGGGGCGCTGTGTAACTATAAATAAAAACAGAGTACGGTGATTTGCGAATTTTTTTATTCACAAAAGAACACAAACCACATATCAGATGTTGAAACTGAGACATTTTACCATTTTATGAAAAATATAAGCTCAAATTGAATCTGATGGCAGCAACAGATCTCAAAAAAGTAGGGACAGGGCAAAAGAAGGCTGAAAAAAGTAAGTTGTACTAAAGAAAACCACCAGGAGGAGCGTCATCCAACCATGCATCCATCCATCCATCCATCCATCTATCCATCCATCCATGCATCCGTCTAACCGCCCGTCCGTCCGTCCGTCCATCCACGCATCCATCCATCCATCCAGCTGTCTGTCTGTCCGTCTGTCCATCCGTCCATCCACGCATCCATCCATCCATGCATCCGTCTAACCGCCCGTCCCTCCATCCATCATCCATCTATCCATCCATCCATCCAACCAACCAACCATCCATCAGTCTATCCATCCATCCATCCATCCATCCATCCATCCATCCATCTATCCATCCATCCATCCATCCAACCAATCAACCATCTATCCAACCATCCATCCATGCGTCCATCCATCCAACCTTCTCTCTGTCCGTCCGTCTGTCCATCCGGCCATCCATCCATCCAACCAACAACCAACCAACCAACCATCCATCCATCATCCATCCATCCGTCCATCCATCTGTCCATTCTTCATCCAGCTATCCATCCAACCAACAATCCATGCATCTATTCATCCATCCATCTATCCTTCATCCAAACATCCATCCAACAAACCATCTGTCCGTCCCTCTGTCCATCCAACCAACCAACTAACCAACCATCCAATTGACCAGACAGCCATCCATCCATCCATCCATGTATCCAACCAACCATCCATCAGTCTGTCCGTCCGTTCGTCCGTCCGTCCATTTATCCAACCAACCATCCATCCGTCGGTTTGTCTGTCAGTCCATCCATCCATCCATCCATTCATCCATCCATCCATCCAACCAACCAACCAACCAACCAACCAACCATCCATCCATCCTTCATCCATCCCACCAACCCACCAAGCAACGGTCCGTTCGTCCATCCATCTAACTGTCCGTCCATCCATCTATCCAACCAACCAACTAACCTGGCTGAACCTAAAACATGTCAGGACGTGGTTGTAGATTTAACCCCCTTGATCCTATCCAATCAATCTCCTACTTTTCCGTTGCTCTTCTTTGAGCTCCTGCCAGATATCTGAGCTCCTCACCCTATCTCTGAGGCCGAGCCCAGACATCCTACTGAGGAAACCTCATTTCACTCGCTTAGGGTCATACTTTTATGATCAATAGTATTGAACAGGAATTAAAGCCTGGGTCCTCCGAGGTTGCCGTAGCTGCATTTTTAGCCATCCTGTTTTGATGCAGAGCTATAAAAAAGCCATGAGCGAAGATGGGAAGGGATTTTCTGTGTGGGACGGATTGGTGTCATTAAGAGGAGGTGAGTAGGGGCGAGACAGGTTGACTATAATTAGTGTTTACACCACTTCCTGAAGCAGCCAGGAAGCTGCAGACGGGAGCTGTCCACTTCACTAAGTTGAGAGTTAATCTGGATGTGTTACATCATGTGGGCATGCTGGATTCAGGGAAGACTGAGTAAATCTCTGAGGTGTTTAAAGGAAATGTGCAATTCTGTTGATCCTGGGCTAAAAAATCCATTCGACCTGCAAACACCAATAGAGAAATAAACTCAGGGGCTGTTCAGGGAATTTATTATCACAAATTAACAATGCATTCTGGGCATTCACATACCAAGTAACTGCACTTTTGCACATGCATCCATACTGTGCATTAACAGTACATCTCCCGTGACTACCTGATACTTATTTGTCAGGGTGCAGATAGTGCTTAGGTCGCTCTCCATGAATGCAGACGGCGAGCTCAAGTCCAGCCTGTGGCTCCCTTCTCACACCTCTTCCCTGTTCTCTTGTGCCTGTTTCCAACTATCCACTGTCCTTCTTTCTAAATAAAGGCATAAAAAGCCCCAAAATAAATCTGCCCTCCCTCTTATTTTAACAATAGCCAACCTCATTTCTGTGGCTCTCTTACTGTAGCTTGGCATCCCTACATGCTCTGCAGTGAAGATGCTGATAAGGATGAATGAGGACCGATTAGCCACAAGATAAGAGGCTAGCGGTGCCTCTTTAACAGCTTTTCTCCCTCATGTCGTTTTAAACATGCTTTTAAAGGACATGAGGATATCCTATTTAGCTAATCAATCGTACCAGCTAGATTAGAATGACGATTCAATATGAGAAGTTACAAGGAAGTCATGCTGTGTGTCCTTCATGGATGAGCTGGTTCTGACCACTTTTGTAAAGTTTTCTTAAACATAAAAAACCCAGAATGGTACCAGATTAAGAGCCAATTGGAAGCACAAGACCAGCTCTTATAACTGAGCTGAGATAAATGATCCAGATCTCCAAAATGAGCTACCATTCCCATCACTCTGATTGAGGCTGGATTGACATGCCTCTGTTTTCTCCCTCAGAATACAGCTGATCATGTCAGTTAAAGGGGACATATTATGCAAAAGTACACATTTTCAGGCTTTTCTAACAAGACAGTGTGCCCCTGGCCTGTCTACAATCCCCTCAAGTACCAGAAAAATCCATTCCCTTCCCCCCTCTCTTTCTCCAGCTTTCAGAAAATGTGTGCTGAAACAAGCTGTTTTCAGATTTTCCCCTCATGATGTCAGCATGCAGCTGAGAGGAGGATCACGAGAGCCACAACCATTAAGCCACATCCATTTCCTGACAGGGGCGTGGTCGGGCTGGAGTCTAACAGCTCAGTAACATTTAAAGCCACAGACACAGAAACAGCTTGTTCTGAAACAGAGGGGTTTATAGACATTCAAAAATCCAATACTGGAGTGTTTTTTCAACAACAGACTTCACAGGCATGTTTTGGGGACCTCTGAGACCGATATAAACTTGTCTTAAAAGGGTAAAATATGTCCCCTTTAACCCTTTACCTACTGAGCCGGCGCGGGTGTCCAGAGTATTATTACTGTAACTCTGTAAAAGTTTGTCCGATCAGAAAAATTCCAACGGTGTTGGAAAGCTGAGAATTGTGGGCGTGCGCACATATATGGTTCATCATGGTACTCGCAACCATATGACGTGGGCATTCATAGCAAAACACCAGAAGTATCACAAGACCGCTACACAGTTTCTCAACACTGTAACTCCTCGAGAGTTTGCTCAATCTAAAATATTCCAACGCTGACAGAGAGCTGAGAATCTGTGCTTTCCGGCAATATATGATGTGTGGTATATACAGTGCTTAACAAATTTATTAGACCACCCTAACCCTAACCAAAGTAAAGTTTATGCCACAGCTGCCCTAAATTAACAGCATTGGTAATTACCAAATTAATTTTTATGTTTCTGCAATGGTTAATGCACCAATATGTAGAAGCTCTTTAACCCAAATGATATTTTTAATGCTGAAACATAATTATTATTGTTATCCATGAATATTCAAATTTACTGATTTACAAAAAAAACTGAAAAAATAGTAAAGCACATTAATATTTCTTGATTAATATGTCAAATTATAGTTACTTACTTGCATTCCTGAACAGAAAAATGAGTTTTAGTGGTTGAATGTTATGCTTGATTCATTTCTGACTTCTCAGAGAAGCCCAGTGAGCCGGCTCAAATTTGGGTGAATTCAGTTTGAAATTCCTCATTCCTGTTCAAAATGATAAAACATGGAGAGCTGACTGAAAATGAAAGAGTCATTAAAGCACTTCATGATGCTGGATGGTCTCTGAGACAAACATGACAGGTGGTCTAATACATTTGTTAAGAACTGTATATTACGGTAATGTCCAACAGCACCGCGAAAACGGCAGCTTTGGCAGAAGACGAGTGAGAAAGGAGAGTGAAGGAAGAGAGTAAAAGGAGAGCGAGTGAGAGTGGTGTTTTGTTTTCAAAAAATAGAGTTAGATATTGGCATTTGTGCGTGTCTGTCATGTGCAATAACAATATGTTACTGAGAATGTTGAGAATGCATTTTTCCACCTTTATTTGCACTAATTTTCACCTATGTATATAGTTATCTTTTGCACTGTGTTTTGCACACCCAGAGTCCTAGACTGAAAAAATGACTGCTGATTGTTCTAAACATGTATAGGTTCACATTTCAAATGTCAAATCAAAACTTCATGAGCAATAACAACATTTCTTCTGATAAAAGCCATGAAAAACAAATCTGTTTTTGTGTTTTTCTTCTTTTAAACTGCTGACAATTCCATATAATGTGCAATAATCATTAACCAGATGTTGAAAAGTCAAGTTCAAGTACTTGTGGGAAAGGGGACCAAAGCTCTCAGACTTAGGGCATTTCTTGACTATTTTACAGCCAGAATAACAAAAGATGTCCAAATCGCCATTATTAGACTCAGTAGGTAAAGGGTTAATGGGGGAAGGTCTTTAACACATTCCAGTATGCATTGTGCCAACCAATCCAAGCTGGATTAAGACCCCCCAGACCACCTCTGTATGCAGTCTGAGCTGCTGGATATCAAACCGGTGCTTCCACACAGAGCATGAAGGATATCATCTTGGTGTACGAATGTCCAAGTCAAAACTAAATTCCTGTTAATGCACTGTGTAAACGGGGTCAGAGGTACCTCCGTTCTCACAGTACACCTTCTTAAATCTACATGTAATGAATTTTTCTCAATTTGACAGTGTTTCCATCCTGTATGTCCTGTATTCTGCTGGTTTAAACCATTTCTAGATAAATACACGGAAATCTGTCTTTTTAACATCAATGAATGCATTCTAAAAGTTTAGACTTCAGCTAAAGGGAGCATCTCAGGGGTTTTCTTTGTATTATTTTCCACGCAGATGTTTGGTAACATCATGTTTTCTTCTCTGTGATTGGTTCACTGATGTTATCAACAATGTTGCTGCTGAGTAAATACAACCACACACATGTCAGAGTCAAACATCTGCCCATGTGTGTGTGTTCTTCACACCTGAGTGAGGCTGAAAAGGTGGATCAGGTGTGAGTGATGGCGACGCTCTCATTTATGATGACAGCAGATGTTTCACTCGCAGCTAGGGTTGGGCATCTTAGGTATGAGGCCGATATGATGTGCATCTCGATACAATGTCTCCGATCCAATATATTAAAGATACATATGTGGCATTTTGCGATGGGATAAGATACGATTCACACCCAAATCATGATACAGAGCAATTCAGCACGATCTAATTCAACACAGTTCATGTGGTGATGTAAAAGAAGATGCTGTGCAATTCTATGAGCTTGATAATTTATTTACCAAATAAAACCAAGAGCTTTCACTAACTGGCTTTTCTCTTAGAGCCTGAGTGTCTGTTTAAGTTTACAGTGCAGTGCCATTTCTGAACACATGACTCACATATTTAAGTATGCTCAAGATATAAAGGAAAATGTAAGTGCAGTATAAAATATATGTATATAAAAAAAACAATTTGCACTCTTTTAACAGAAAGAAGGCTCACCAGTGAGCAGCTGAAAGTGATTTCTTTCATGAACTATGAAAATAAGTTCTACAAAAGTGTCTTTTAGCGCTGAATACACATTCAAAACATTACATCAAATAACGTTAACTAGTATTAGCAGTGTTATGCTGCTTTTACTTTAAAACATTACTGTCACTCTAAAAACAATAACAGCCATGACAGTAAAATAGCTTCACTGTGGTAAGAATTTTAAAACAGAAAAAATATCTTAAAACAAATAACTTGGTCAGGAGAACACCTTGTGGCCTTTTAAAACAGTGCACATTGGTCAGTCACCTTCAGTTCATTCCTCTCTGGATCAAATCCAAATGCCCCACTTAAAGGTTTTTCTTCAGAAATATTAACTGATCGACATGATCAGGGTGAAGCAAGCTGCACTGTGCTGTAACTATGTCACCAGCTGTGCTAAAAACTCTTTCAGATGGTACACTTGTTACTGGGATGGACAGATATCTCTTTGCATAAGCTGATAGTCGTGGAAGATCTACTTGCAGTCGCCACCATTGCAACACATCCCCACCCAAACATAAAGAATCTCTCTCTCTGTATTTTAAGATTTCATCCTTAGCTCTCTCCCTTGTGGTCTTTGCCGGTGGTCTTGAAGTCAGGAAATCTCCAAACATCTGGTCCATGGCTGTCTTTTTCTTTGGAGGGACATCATCCAGAGGGACAGAGGAGAGGCTCATCAGCTGTGCTGAAAAATGATTTCTTTCATTAACACAATCTGAAAATCACTTGTAATATGCAGGACGTTTATTTATTACAATATAAAAGTTGCATCCTCACTAACATGCTTTTGAAAATTTCTGGCATTGTCTCCATTCAAACCAACCTCTCTCGTCCTCTTTGGAGGGACTCTGGTCACCTTCTGTTTCAGCTGCCTGGTTCTCCTCCAGTGTGTCTGTTGCCTGGTCTTCATTCTGTGTGTCTGTGTCACTGCCTCCTTCCTTAATAAATGCAGCCAGAGAAATCAATTAGATTTTGTTTTAATTTAAACAACTAAAAAGCTTAGGTGTGTTATTTATTACATTTAAGATTTGCATTATCAATATATATATAACCCCTTGTTTTAACAAACGGCAACTACTAAGCAAAATGCATGAGGTTACAAAGGTAATGCAAAAACAGCTGGAAAAAAAATATGTAAAATTACACATAAGCAAACATTTTTAGTTCTAAACTGAGAATAGTGTCAGCTGGAATGGCTGTCTTACTTTAAATGTTCTTACCTCGCCATTCATCTGTGCCACCTCTATTGTTATCTTCATGAATACCATATCCTTGGCATCACTGTCATCCAGAAAAGCCAGGTCTTTAAAACGAGGATCAAGTGCTGAGGAGCAGTGGAGAAGGTCTTGAGGATATGTATAGCGACCATCAAAGTCCTGCCTGAATCTTTCCTTCATCTGGGAAATAACTTGTAGATCACTCTCATCCGGTTGGAAATGGCTCTGTAGTTTGGCTTGGATTGGAGAGATCATGGAGATGGTGGGATTTTTTTTCCTCACTGAGGAGTGTGGTTGCCACTTTCAGAGGGAACATCAATTTGATGATCTCAGGGATCAGTGTCATGTCATCTTCTGTCAAACTGACCATAGCTTCTCCCCTCTTTATCTTCCTTGACAGCAGCGTGTTCAGCACAGCAGGCTGCTGCTCCCAGAAACGCTCCAACATATCAAGGGTACTATTCCATCTTGTGGGAACATCATGGATGAGCTTGTGGTTGGGCAGGTGTAACTGGGTCTGTATTTCATGCAGAACTTCAGATGCTTTGGGGCTTTTGTGGAAAAAGGAGACAAGCCTCCTAACTTTAACCACCAGCTCTGACACACTGTCCACCTTCAAGGTTTTTTGAGAGGCCAAGTTCAGTGTGTGAGCATGCATGTCACATGTGGGTCCATCTTAGCACCAGCCAGGATCATATTTCTGGCATTATCCATGACTAACGCAGGGCTCTTCTCTTCAATCTTCCACTCGCGGCAAACATCCTGCAGTAAAACTGCAAGATTATTCCCTGTGTGAGTCTCGTTAAACACTCTGGTCTGCAGAACGTGGTTTTTTAAAACCCATCCGTCATCTATGTAGTGTGCTGTGACTGTTACATATGATGCTGTGGTGCAGGATGTCCACTGTTACAGCAACTCTTTGAGCTTTGCTCAGTGACTCCGCTATCTCTCTTTTAACCTTGTCTTACAGGGCAGGGATCTGTTTTTCGGAGAACAGCTTTCGGTTTGGTATTTTATAACGAGGCTCCAAGACATGGAGGAGGTGTTTGAAACCTTCGTTCTCTGTGACGCTGTAAGGCTGAATATCTTTGCATATGAAGAAAGCTATAGCATCAGTTATTGCTGTTGAGCACGTGGAGTTGTTAGCAAGCGGAGCATTGGAAAAACTTGAAATACTTTGCTCACCATTTTTGGAGCTAGCAGCTGCTGGCGAGCAGGGGAGGCGGGGCGCTAGCAGACGCCTCCACGACAACACCGTGGCGCCGTTTCAAGTGAGTTATTGGATTAGTCGTACTGCCTGTGTATTTTACAGCAGTGTGGCACATTTTGCAAATTGCATCTGTCTTGTCAAGTCTTCCGTCTCTCTGGTAAAATCCGCAGTGTTGCCAAACTTTAGATTTAAAACTCAGAGGAGGATAAATTTGCTCATGGTCCGCCATGTTTGTTTACCTTACTCCTCACATTGCCCTGACTACAAATATTCATCCGCGGCACATGTATCACGGTGCATCCGCAGAGCTGATACTTTAGTTTGTAGTGTACACATCCGCAAGGCCGCTCCGTTATGTGGGTCGAATAAATAATCCACCCAAAATGGGTTGGTATCAGTTATTAATAAATGTAAAAATGAAAATTCTGTATTAAATGGATCGTACTGTATCGATACAAATATTTAATAACCAAAGCATCTCGATATGCTTCCAAAATAGCATTCACTCTCAGCTGCTCTACCAGTGCACTCGCATCGTGCACGCGCACAACCGTGTATCGATACATATCGGTTAATCTTCTCATCCCTACTCGCAGCAGAATAACATGGCATGAGTTATTATTTACCCTAAGACCCTGTTGCACATTAGAGGACATTCTGGCTTTCTGGCACTTTTGTAATAAAGAATTTTTGGTCTGGTGTGAGCGAGGCTGTCTCTGAATGCTCTCCGTCACCCTCTGTGTCTCTGTGGACTAAACATGGTCCTTCTGGGACACAAAAATTCACTCCCAGTTACAGACTGGTGAACCAGTTGGAGATTCCTCTCTGCTGTTTGGCTGTAAACTGATAGTGGTGGTGTCATAGAGGCTGTAGTGTGTACATGTTTGTGTGTGTGTGTAGGTATATGTGTATGTTTATGGTTGCAGAGGAGAAGGTCAGAAGTCGACTGTTGGAGCTCAGATCTCACTTCTGGGAAGGACGACAATCTGAGCTGCTGTAGGGACAGATAATGAGTGTTTTCATCGGGGGCTTAAAGAGCCGTGGGAGCATTCTTTAGGGGTCACTGTGATGAAGGCTAAAACTCAGACCGGACACAGTGAACGGCTCCTGAACATAAACCTTTATGTAGACCCGTCCAGTCTGCTTTTCTGTTTAAATGGAGTTTGGAAATGAGAAATTACTGCTCCTTTTATTGAGGAATCTTTTAAAGATGTCTTGACGCTGTGTTAGGGGTTGAGCAGTGTTGATTTTTCTTGGCTGATGCACTAAAAATGAGCCACTAGTATCTGTACTAGGTGGACTGTGGAGAGTGAAAACAGAGCCAGAATGGAAGACACAGCTCACAGCAGAGCCACAGTAGTTCCCTTTTATTTTAGTCATTTTATCAGCAGTCTATGAAATAAAATTCTCATAAGGATAACCAGCCAAATTCTGACTCTCAGCCCTGATAAACAGTCAAACCTTACACTGTCCACTAGGGCTGAACAATTTGGGAAAATAATCTAATTGCGATTTTTTCACCCAACATTGCTATTGCAATTTAACGTGATTATTCTTCAGGTTCCTAATCTTATAAACCATTCTATATTATAACACACAACGCTGTTTCCCCCAGAAATTTATATCCAGTCTCCAAAAATCTAGAAATAAATGTTCAAAAATTCTAAGAAGGTAACTAAAAATTATAAACCTGCCCCCCCAAAAAAAAAACCCAAATCAGATTCCCAAAGATTTACAAATAAATTCCTCAAATTTTCATAAAGATACTAAATAACAATCAATGAAAATGAAAAACGAAATTACCTAAAAGTTTCAAGCTAATTCTCCCGGATATTTGAATCAAAGCCCCCAAAATTTACAAATGTTAAAAATTTCCATTAAAAAAAAAAGAAATTTCTAACAAATTTCCAAAGAAATTCAAATCAAATTCCCCATAATTTTCAAATAAATTTATCAAATTTTCAAGAAGATACTTTAAATTTCAAAGCAAATTTCCCCCTCAAAATTCAAATCAAATTCCTAAAAATGTCAAAATACATTTCTCATTTCACTTTCCGCAAAAATATCAAAAAATTTTTGAGCAAAAATCCCCCCAAAATCCAAATCAATCAAACAAAAATGTCTTATTGCAATCATTTTGTCCTATATTGCAAATTTGATATGAATTGTAATGAAGGGAGTGATGATTTTATGGAGTTCTTCTTTTGAAGAAGACAACAATATACAAAAACAAGGAAAGTAGGAACCTCTGTCAGTTATTCTAGAAAATACTGGCACTTGAATGTTTGCATGATGTGTGGAGCAAAACACCTCTGCTTAAAAATGTATTAAACTGGTATTTCAAAAACACACGTCAGGTCAAAGAAGTACTGCACCCTCTGTGATTAGAAAATTGCTAAATGTCACATTTAATCTACATTTCGATTAATTGCCCAGACATGCACAGTCTCTTAAGTGAAAACTGATGTATGAAGTCACTTACAAGTTTGACCTCATGGATGCTCCTTTCTCTGCAGGAATGTGGTCTCACACCATGACCGTTCAGGATTACCAAGACCTCATCGACCGAGGATGGAGAAGGTAAGGGGTTGCCCTCTCACAGGGTCACTGAACACTCAGGCCTCTCTTTAAACCTCCGTATGTAGGTGGGTATGTTGTAGTTTTGTTGCTCAGCTCGGGTCTGAAGAAAACAGAGAGCTCCAGCCACACTTACAGTTTGTAGAACAACTTTATTAGAATGTCATTAGGCCAGGGGTGTCAAGCTCGATCACAGCAGGGGCCAGATTCTGAATTTAGGTCTAACCTGAGGGCCTAACAGGGTCCACATTCAGCCATAAACTGTCAACCTCATTTTCACCATTGATAAATTATAGGCAAAAAAGAAAGAAAATTGAGATTAAAAAGGTCAAAATGATAAGCTCAAACAATGAGATAAAAATAAAAAAATGTATGTGTTCAAAATGTCAAAATACATTATTAAAAGTCAAAAAAATGTTTTTAAAAAGCAAATATATGAGATAGAAAGTCAAAATCATGAAATTAAAATGTCAAAATATCGGTTCAAATTATACATTTTGAGTCTAAAAAGTAAAAATATGAGATTAAAAGTAAAAACATGAGATGAAATTGGAACTATTTAGTTAAAAAGGTCAAAATATGATTTATAATGTAACAGTTTTAATCCAGAAAGGTTGAAATATGCGATATAAGTGAAAACTATCAATTTAAAAGGTTAAGATATTAAATAAAAAGTCAAAATCAAAGGTTTAAGTCATAATTCTGAGATGCAAAATTGAAAATATGAAATGAAAACACATTTTTTTTTTCCCCCACATTCCTGTCTTTTTATCCGACACATTTTTACTTTTTAGTTGTTCCATTTTTATGACTTCACAAGGATATTTTTAATCATTGGGGTTAAATTTACATTTTTATTGTGGAGGGAATCTGTAGACCTTATACTGGTGGGCCAGTTCTAATAAAAATATGATACCATCATCTGGGCTGGGTATAACTGTTCCACAGGCCGGATTTGGCCCCCGGGCCTTGAGTTTGACACCCCTGCATTAGACTGTAGGATAAGCTACAAGTGTTTCTGGAGCTTTCTGTTCCCTTTAGGCTTTGCTCCCCCTCCATGCACGTGGAAAGTTGGTGAAGTTGTGACAGAAATACCTACTTTAAATTTCAGCATTTGAGTAAAATTCTAGATTTTATGTTAGAGATATGCACAGAGAAAGATTGCAGTGCAATGGATTTTTTAATTGGCTGATCTGTACTGCCAATATATTCAGCTGACAGGCAGATTTTTAAGGCTGAAATATCAGTTGGCATAAACTTTCATATTCCGATAATATCATGTACCCCTTAGTGACCTAATGCCTTGGAAGTGATGCAGCGGGCTGCAGAAAGACATGGGTGTTGTCTCTTTCTTGTTTTCCTCTCTCTTACTTGCATTGACAGGGATGAGGAATGAGGAAAAAGAGAGATGACAAGACACCAGGAGTCCCTGACAGGAAGAATCTTGAATTTCTTTTACTTTCCTCTAGAGTTCGACTGATACTGCCAAAACCAAAACTGATTATTTGTAGTTGTCAGACCCATACGCGTTTATCATGATATGCGAAATGCACTTAACCCTTTACCTACTGAGCTGGCACTGGCGCTCTGTTTTATATGTCTAGAGTATTATTACCGTAACTCTGTCAGAGTTTGTCCGATCAGAAAAATTCCAACAATGTTGGAAAGCTGAGAATTGTGGGCATGTGCACTTATATGGTTCATTACAGTACTCCCAACCATATGACATGGGCGTTCATAGCAAAACACCCTAGCAAAACACCAGAAGTATCACGAGACTGCTACACAGATTCTCAACACTGTAACTCCTTAGAAGTTTGCTCAATCTAAAAAATTCCAACGCTGACAGAGAGCTGAGAATCTGTGCTTTCTGGCAATATATGATGTGTGGTATATATATTACAGTAATGTCCAACAGCACCGTGAAAACAGCAGCTTTGGCAGAAGACGAGTGAGAAAGGAGAGTGAAGGAAGAGAGTAAAAGGAGAGCGAGTGAGAGTGGTGTTTTGTTTTCAAAAAATAGCGTTAGATAGTGGCATTTGTGTGTGTCTGTCATGTGCAATAACAATATGTTACTGAGAATGTTGAGAATGCATTTTTCCACCTTTATTTGCACTAATTGTTGCCTATGTATCTGGTTATCTTTTGCACTGTTTTGCACACCCAGAGTCCTAGACTCCAAAAATGACTGCTGATTGTTCTAAACATGTATAGGTTCACATTTCAAATGTCAAATCAAAACTTCATGAGCAATAAGAAAATTTCTTCTGATAAAAGCCATGAAAAACAAATCTGTTTTTGTGTTTTTCTTCTTTTAAACTGCTGACAATTCCATATAATGTGCAATAATCATTAACCAGATGTTGAAAAGTCAAGTTCAAGTACTCGTGGGAAAAGGGAGCAAAGCTCTCAGACTTAGGGCATTTCCTGACTATTTTACAGCCAGAATAACAAAAGATGTCCAAATCAACATTTTTAGACTCAGGAGGTAAAGGGTCAAAATAGCACAAATAAAAATGCATAATCAAAAAATCAAGGATAATAAACAATTTAGCTATAACTCTGTCTGCTGGAAAACAGGAAGTGATGTCATACGCTCACTGTGTCATTGATACCCAGGCTTAAGTGTTGATTGGCCGGTACCCATGTGACATCTAGCCAATCAGATCGTGTTGTATACTCCAATGTAGAACCATAAAAGACGCTTTATTGTTGCAGATCTTTGGTGGTGTATTCAAGTGAAGCTAATCTATTTTCTGTGTTTCTTTGCAGAAGTGGGAAATACGTCTACAAGCCCATCATGAACAAAACCTGCTGTCCACAGTACACCATCAGGTAATCCGCCTCTCAGGAGGCTAGATGATTTTAAACCCTAGAAACACTAAAGACAGACAGACAGGAGGGTCGAATATGATTAGGATGTGTTTAGTCATCTAAACATACAAGGTTTGTATGGAAAGCAGGGTTATGATTGGAGATCTTGCTTATTTCCAAACCTGTACTTTTGCACTCTCTATCCAGATGTCATGCTCTGAAGTTCCAACCTTCCAAATCCCACAAAAAAGTCCTGAAGAAAATGAGCAAGTTTATTTCTAAAGGAGAGTTACCAAAAGGACAGGAAGATGGTGAGTACTGTAGTTAAAAAGGTGTACGTGTTGCTGATAAATTGTGTGCATTTGTGTCTTTTTTAAGCCAGAACATTTATTTACAGGGAGGAAAAAGGCAACATACTTAGTTTGATGATTATGTGTGAAAAAAATCTGAAACCAAATCTGGTTTTATCCCTAGGGTGTAAATTATTCTCAGAATGTCACCTAAACACTCTCAGACTCTCCTGGCATCTTAGTAAACTCCTACCCCAGTTCCTCCGACAGAATTCTCCAAAGTGTGACAGGGTTGATTTGGAAATGCCTCACCACCTCCTATCTGAATTAGAGATTCCCTGTTTTCCTCGTAGGTGAGCCGATGGACTCGGTGTGTGAAGACGCCGGTCCACGAGAGCCCAGTAAAGTGTGCCACTCAGAGCTGAAGTGTGCTTCCATCACAGACATTGAGAAAGAAGCAGCAGAGAGTCCGTCGATCACAGAGACTCAGAAAGACGTCACTGATGCTGCACCGACCAGCTCAGAAACTTCCAGAAAGGATCCGGCATCTGTACCTGATGGAAGAACAGTGGCCTCTGCGCCTAAACCAGGTGAGAAAGCTGAGGAGTTTCCATACTGACGGCTGATTTCACTCAGTTAGCCAAACAGCTATTCTTATTGTCGACTGGCCAATGACTATTGAGGCAAACATTCGACTTTTCAGATTGATTTTCCCACGTCTGCCTGATAGCTCTTACTGAGGTAATATGCTAAGAATCTAAATTCAAGCTATATTTTTGTCTTGGATTTAAACACAAGCAGTGATGATGTGGGTTGAATGATTTTCTTTTTGTGTAGTCTGGAAATGTAAGAGTAGAAGAAGAAAAGATGAAAAGTAGAGAAAGTAGAGAGAAGATGCAATGTTTTAGGAGAAAGGAGGTGAGAGGGTTCAAATGTAAATAAGAGAAAAAAAAATCACTGCGTGGCTTTAACTTTAACATTTTTAGATATGGCTATTTCCCAAATTTCACATGTAATCTTTATGTTATAGAAGCAGCGTTGAGTTTGTGATCAGCTGAAAGCAAGTGAGGAGTGTCACACACCCACTGACACTTGCTGTGTGAAAGAGAGGAAAAAGGGACTGACACAGAAAAGATGATCAGGGGAATCTTCCATCCAGACTCAAGCTGAGCTCCTGTGTCTGCTTGTAGCTCGATGCTAATGAGTTAAAACAGTGGGGTTAGCCCTGAAGTTAGCTTCAGCAGATGCATCAGTCTCCCCTCTTCTTCTTGACTTTTGCCAGGGCTCCTGAGCAGGAAGTTGAACACTTTAACCTGCAGCGTTGGGGCTAAATGCTCATGAGTTTATACAGTTTAGGACTCAGTGATGTTGCATCGGACTTACCATGAGGATTTGTTTTATTTCTGTGCAGGGTCGTTGATTTGCATGCAAACCTTGCAAAGCCGATAAATTGGACAGACTCCATGTCTGTCATCAGGCAAATTCATCTTGCAAAATTCTCGTCTGCAATGCCTGTGGCGAACCAGCTGCTGTTTGGACCGATCAGCATCATTTGAGGAGAACGAGGTGATAGATACAGGTGGGGTTTAGATGTACTCTGAGCCAACAGCAACTTCCCATAAAGAGCAGGAAGCAGCATTGAAAGCTTTTCAGGGCAGAAAAGATGTCTACCTTTCTGCCGACCTTCTTCAGCGTGAGTTATGGGGGAAGGGAAGCAGGGATGTAGAGTGGGTTTGTATACACAACGTGAGCTGGTGGGTTGCTAGAGGCAGTGAGATCAGAACTGGACCGCATTTCTTTATGAATACAAGAGCAGAGCTGTAAGCTCCTCTTGGTGGAGAAGATGTTTTTGCTCTTCTCCCGACCAACTGTAGCGTTTAATCCACATCATCATCCACAGTTCTTAAACTTTGGTAGCGTTTTTTGCGCATTCGTGCCACAACATCATGTTTTGTCGCTCTGATTGGCCTGTGATGAATTTGACAGGCAGAATGTTCCACCAGTCCCCTTCTGAGATTTGTTTTTAAAGTCCTGCCATTCAACACTTTCTGTGGGAGCTTTCTCAGATGAATGTGAAAAATATCCATGCTATGAATTTATGATTCAGTCTGTCTTGTGTGTCAGGTTATTGCATGCAACTCAGAACAAAGATTGTGTGGAGGTGAGATGAATAATTTTGGAAAACATACAGTGTACATGCTCGGTAAAGCCGTCAGCGATAATAAATGCTTTCAGTGAGTCAAAGACTCTTTGGATTCCTTCTTAGAAACAGCATATTAGCTCTAATTTTGCCCAAAGATACGCAACACATTTCTGTTCCTCTGTGCCAGCAATAACCAAAACAAAAACACAAGGCATTGTGTTTTTAGGATGTCTGTCTTGGCCATTCTTGTAAACGCAGTGTTTAAAAACACACTGACTGATTTCCTTTAGACTTTGCACAAACGCGGAGGATATACTGGTTAGATTTGTGAGTGATTATCATGTTTACATTTTTATTGCCAAGGCCTTGGGTCTGCTGTATCATTATTTTATTTCTAGTCATGTATTAGTTAAAATTCTTGTATTAACGGATTCTTATGGTATGTTTTTTAATGACTGTAGCTGTTTTACCAGAACAGTTTAGAAATTTGCACCTCAGTGAGACTTTGCTTCTTAATAAATAAAGGTTAAATGTAGAAACACAGTTGGGATAGCTAAAAAGATTAAACTTCTTCTGTTAGTCTTTCATCAGTGCAGCTCTGTTTTTGACCACAGTGTGGCACTGTTGACTGTGTTTCAGACTGCACCACCTGCTAGAGCAGCGTCCTTCCTGTGAACGAGGCTCTTTCTGCTGCTTTGTCCAGCGTGTCTGCTTTGAGCTTATCTTTCATTTTCTCTTGTTACTGTCCAGAACAGGAAATCCTCACAGCCAAGCCTGAGTGATGAATAAACAACACTCCCAGAGAAGAGATGATAAACTCCTATTAGACACAGGAAGCACCTCCTTAACAACTTCTCATGTTTCAAAACTCAACAAATATTTAATGAGCGTGGGCTTTACTGAACTAATTACTTAGAAGACAAGAGGAACTCTGGAGCAGGAAGGATGGGTGTCAGACTCGCACATTATCCTGAAATACAGCTGTCAGGGGAGAGGAGTACGGCAGATAGAACTGTACTTAGGTACCACTTTAGTAGAAATCAGACGATTGCACAAGTACATCAGCAATGTTTTGGTGCTTCGATTGTACAGAATAGAGGGTGTCTTCTCCTCTCATCTCCCTGTAATTCTCCCTGTGAATTATTGGACCATTCCTTTTTCTGTCTAGCTGGCTGCACTAATTTCAGACCTTAACCAACTCTAATGCCAGTGCACAATTGATCCAAAAGTTTCTAATTTTTATGCTGCATTTCTAACCAGTCTGTCCTAAACTCAGCCAGGCAAAACTGGACAAGAGCAGCAGAGAACGTTTAAGAAGAATTCTGGATTTTCAAATCTCCAGATGTAGATTTTCCACAATTTTTTTTATTGATAAAATGTATTAGCGCCCAGGTGTAGCTGCCGGGTGTGAGCTGTGAAAGTGTGCAGCATCCACTTGGAGATGCTTACTGGTATGCTTGCTCTCATTGCGCACGGTGAAATGGACTTACAGCACCACTTTCTGCAGGCTGTCAAAAAAGCCTATTTCCCCAGGATGGTCCAAGATGGCTAGTGCTTGTTCTGGAGTCAACAAATGACGTGGAAAGTAAATCAGGCCTAAAGTCGTCTCGTGTTTTACCAGATTTACTCTTGCTGCAGCTTTCAGTTAAAATAAGACTGAAGACTGAAGTAGATTTTAAAGTTTTAAAGTTCAGAGATTATTTTGTTTTGAAATAAGTGGTCTTGAAATTTTGACATTCTCAGCAAGTAGAAGGTAAATGATGGTCCAGAACAATGTTGGCAATGGCATCACCTCTTGGGTCTGGAGGTTTCTGTTGGTGTTGGTGCAGGACAATCAAGCTGCAGAAACAAACATGAAGGTATAACTTTGACTGTCAGAGGCTGCAGCCCTTCTTCAGGAGGTGAACAAAGAGGAAGCACAGAGGATTTATAATCTACTGGTCCTCCACTCCCCCCTAATTCACCTCCAACACAAAACACCTGGACAGAAATCTTCCTCCAGCTTTATGATGGAGAGCTTTATGGCTTTGGGCAGGTTCCAGTTTGGGCTTTAGAAAACATGGCTCCATCTGCAGAGCAGAGTTCACTAAGGCAGTGGTTCTCAACCTTTCAGCTCGTGACCCCCCAAAATAAAGGTGCCAGAGACCGGGGACCCCGGCTGTACCTGAAGGTGGTTGAACAGCCATGCACAATTGAGAATAGTCACGTGCGGTCAAGGCTGCCCATAAGGGGGCATAAATGAGAGAGCTTTCTGGAGCCCAGCCAGACTTGGGACCCATTTAACTCAGCAAAATCATGGTCCATTGTAAAGTTAAGCTATGATATCCATATTTCATATTTAACCTGAATAAAAACCACACTTAACAAAGAGCCAAAAATATATTTTTAAATCATTTGTGTAGTAAAAAGCCTTCTTAAAAATGTAAAACCCTTTTGTTAAAAAAAAGAATTGAAATGGTTTAAAAAAAGCTACAGTGGGTTAATAAGGGCAAAAAAGGGTGGAAAAGCTGGTGAAATTGGATTTTAAAAGTAGCAGAAATGGGTTAAAGTGGCAACAGTGGACATAAATAGTGGTATAAGAGAGTTAAAATGTGGCTGAAATGGGTGTAATTGGCAAAAATGTGTGGAAATTTGGTGAAATGGGATGAAGTATTGATATAAACTGGCAAGAAAAAATTAACTGATAAAGAAAAAATAGGCACACATTGACAGAAATTGGTTAAACTACCAAAATTGGGAATTTTATTTAGTGAAATCTGGTTACAATAGGAGAAATTGGGTGTCAAAAGTGGTTAAAAGGGGTTAATAGTGGCAATAATGGGTAAACAGAGGCAACATTAATCTTAAGTGGCAAGAACTGGTGTAGAAGTGGCAAAAACAGGCAGAAAAAAAGTGGTAGAAAGAGTTTAAAACTGACAAAAAAAAGTGTTAAATGGCAAAAATGTGTTAAAATTGGTGGGGAGAAAAATGATGAAAAGGGGTAAAAATATTGACAAAATTGGTGTAAAGTGGCAACAGTGTAATTTAAAAGTTTTTTTGGGGGCATTTGGAGACCCCCTCTCAGTGTCTCACGACCCCAATGGGGGTCCTGACCCCAAGGTTGAGAACCACTGCAGTAAGGTATCACACAGGCTCCTCTTCCATAATCATTCCAGGTGATTACCTGCACTGTGCAGCAGCTGCAGATGACACCCTCACCAGCGAGTCAGCTGTAGAGTGTGGCTGCTTGGGCTGCACTCATAGAGGACCTGGTCTGATGAGAGAGGGAGACTTACAGCCCGTTATTATAATGCGCCGGATCTACAAAATAAAATGACTGTTTTAACCTAGGCCTTTGCATCACTATCCATAACACCACATAGTGGTAAACGGTTAACAGCATAAATTTACAGCTTACATCTGCCTGCATCAGCACAAATACTTATTCTAATAAAGACGACAGACAGCACATCTCTCACTTACATTTTTGTGGTTCATAGGGTGACTATGAACCTTTCTGTCTTGTCTTTTTATATCTCTGTCCTGCAGGTTTAAATGTTGTGTCTGTGTGTGTTTGGTAAGCAGAGAGGGAGAGTGTCTTAGTTTTTATGAAGTGTTAACTGCAGGAGTGGAAACACATGTCGTCCACAGGAACTGATCCATCAGACTTTATCTTCACCGTGGCTGTACGCGCTGTCCTCCAGAGTACCTGCGTTTGTGTTCGGAGAGAGTGTAATAAAGAAGAAGAGAGGCAGGTGGACAAGGCGATAAAGGTTTGATGGCTTTGAGTCGGTGTGATGAACACAGCACAGACTTCTTTGTGTTTGTTTGGACAGAGAGAAACCGTCACGCTGCTCCTTACGGCGTCTATATGAATCAGAGGGTTCAAGGTCCAGGAATCTCTCTTTACATCATAAGTCATTATTTTAATGAATGAAAGAGGCCTGTATTTTCCTCTGGGGGGTTTCTCTTGCACCTAGAGCATAAAAACATAAATGACAACAAAAAGCCTCAACATCTACACAGGACAGTATATGACAACATAAATAAACCATTAAACTAGAAAAACAGTAGGTAAATTTTTACTTCTCACAGGGTGAAATCTGCCACTGAGAATAGAAAAACTATCAGGATTCAGCTGCAGATGAACACTGCCAGAACCTCCCCCCACAAGGATCCCTCTCCCCCTCTTCCCCCCCGTGACGTCGACTCCAGGAGAAAGTAAAGAAAGTGAGCTGATGGTGGTGGCTGGCACTAGGACAAGCAGGAAATGGTTGTCGTTTCCTTATTGCTCCAAACAGGATGTGGGCGTGTAAACTGTTGACATGGGACGCCCGGAGAGCTGCGGGGCTTGGCAGGAGCTCAGGAGAGGAGGAGGGGGGAGGAAGACTGGGATTCAGGAGAGATTCAGTTGCCTCGTTTGTCTTGTAGAGAGAAAAAAAGAGGAAGTGTACCAGTGTGTGCTCAGTGAGTTATAAAGTTAGGTATGGTCTGCAGAGCTGCTCACAAAGATCTGGACGGAATTAAAAACATTTCTGTTCTTACAGCTTGGAAAGGTTTTGGCCCTATCAAATATAGAAATAAAGAACATTGTGTCGTCTGAAGCACCTGTTGTTGAAGAACATGTCAGACTATCAGAAAAATATTGACGTTTTCAGGCAAGCCAGCCATTCTTTTTGTGTTTACTGGGATAAATTCAGACTTTTATGACAGGTTTAGTTTATAAGCTTCTATTATGATCAAGATATAATGCTGATTTATGCAGCATGCCATATATGAACATAGATACATGAACAAGAGTTGCAAACTGCTTGATTTTGAAACAGCTTTGCTGTTTTATGCTTCATCTGCTTCTGCAATTGATTAAGGTCCATGATAATGCATTAGTTTTTTAAGTGGAAATTAATCTTACTATTATTGGCCCTTTCAGCACACTTTGGTTAATCCATGTCAGCATCTCCCTGCAGCCACAGTGATGCAAAATAAGTCCAGCACTGTCCTTAATGTCTCATTTCACTTTAAAAACTCACGGACAGCTCAGAGGACAAGAGAGAAGTAATCCAACATTTACCTTTTTACTGTCCATTTATTTGCTTTCCAATCCATAGCAAATTCCTTTCTCCATGGTTAAGTCCTGTTGGAATCTTCACAAGACTGTCTGCTGAATGTTTGATAAAGCTGACTGAACAGTCTACTGACTGAATAAACAGCTTGACCTCCATGAAAATGTTCTAATCTAGCTAACATAGATAAGGCTAAAGCTAACCAAGCTAAGGCAGCAACATGAGCTACATAGCTAATGTAGCTAAAATTTTACACCTTTTATAGTTTCACAAAAATCATAAACCTTTATTTAATTAATGTAAAATAGCTTTGTACAGTTGCAAGAAAAAGTATGTGAACCCTTTGGGATTTCTTGGATTTCTGCATAAATTGGTCATGAAATGTGTTCTGATCTTCATCTAAGTCACAACAATGGACAAACACAGTCTGCTTAAACTAATACCACACTAAAATTGAATGTTTTCATGTTTTTATTGAACAAACCATGTAAACATTGACAGTGCAGTGTGGAAAAAGTATGTGAACCTTTGGATTTAATAACTGGTTGACCCTCCTTTGGCAGCAATAACCTCAACCAAACGTTTCATGTAGTTGCAGATCAGGTCAGGAGGAATTTTGGACCATTCCTCCTACGGCTGGGCAATATATCGATTAAATCGATAAATCGGGTTTTTAGAAAATCGAGATTTTGAAAATTGAAAATCGAGATACTGCTGTTGTACTGAAGTAAAAGCTACTGTAAGAAGCTTTAATTTTATGTTAGTTCTGGCAATCCTGTAAACAAAATGATCCATTTTTTTTCTTACATATTTATAATGTGTAATCACAGTGTTCCCAAATAAAGAAAACATCCTGCTCAGTTTTAATAATCAGATTCATTCTGAATACTTTCAGTAGAAATTGAAATCAAAAGAAGTTTTGGTCTGCTTGCCAACATTTTTATCTGATGCTGGTTCTGTAGCAGAGATGACAAGGAATCAAATACAGAAATAATCAGTATTCCTCTGATGCTCTTGTTTACTGGCATACATCATGGAGAGACTTTAGCATTACTTTCTGTCTGCTTCTTAGGCAGTTAAAAACTTTCAGAGTCTGAATGTTCATGTAAATAACCCTCCATAGTGCACTTTTAAAGAAAAGTTTACAGCTCACACTTTGACCTTTAAAGGAACATTCAGTTCAATTTTGTTACAAATAAACATTATAAAAACATTATTATTATTGTTGTTATTGTTGTTGATAAAAATAAAAGAAACTGGTTCCAATATTTTTTCTTTTTCATTTGAAAACAAGCAAACAAAAAAAATTGATTAAAATTGTAAATTGAGTTTGGTGTGAAAAAAATCGGAGATTCAATTTTTTAACCATATCGCCCAGCCCTAATTCCTCTTTACAAACCTGTTTCAGTTCAGCAATATTCTTGGGATTTCTGGTATGAATCACTCTCTTGAGGTCATGCCACAGCATCTCAATCAGGTTGAGGTCAGGACTCTGACTGGGCCACTCCAGAAGGCGTATGTTCTTCTGTTTTTCCGTCAATGACAGCAATCCGTCCAGGCCCTGAGGCAGCAAAGCAGCCCCAAACCATGATGGCCCCTCCACCATATTTCACAGTTGGGATGAGGTTTTGACGTTGGTGTGCTGTGCCTTTTTTTCTCCACACATAGCGTTGTGTGTTCCTTCCAAACAACTCAATTTTGGTTTCATCTGTCCACAGAATATTTTGCCAGCAGTGCTGTGGAACATCCAGTTGCTCTTTTGCAATCTTCAAACGTGCAGCAATGTTTTTTTTGGACAGCAGTGGCTTCCTCCGTGGTGTCCTCCCATGAACTCCATTCTTGTTTCATGTTTTACTTATTGTAGATTTGTCAAAACAAATGTTAGCATGTGCCAGAGATTTCTGTAAGTCTTTAGCTGACACTCTAGGATTCTTCTTCACCTCATTGAGCATTCTGCGCTGTGCTCTTGCAGTCATCTTTACAGGACGACCACGCCTAGGGAGAGCAGCAACAGTGCTGAACTTTCTCTATTTGTTCACTGTCTTACCGTGGACACATGAACATCAAGGCTTTTAGAGATACTTTTATAACCCTTTCCAGCTTCATGCAAGTCAACAATTCTTGATCGTAGGTCTTCTGAGAGCTCTTTTGTGCCAGCCATGGTTCACATCAGGCAGTGCTTCTTGAGAACAGCAAACTCAAAACTGGTGTGTGTTTTTTATAGGGCAGGACAGCTTTAACCAACACATCCAATCTCATCACATTGATTGGACTCCAGGTTGGCTGACTCCAATCCTGGCTCCAATTAGCTCTTGGAGAAGTCATTAGCCTAGGGGTTCACATACTTTTTCCACCCTGCACTGTCAATGTTTACATGGTTTGTTCAATAAAAACATGAAAACATTCAATTTTAGTGTGGTATTAGTTTAAGCAGACTGTGTTTGTCCATTGTTGTGACTTAGATGAAGATCGGAACACATTTTATGAGCAACTTACGCAGAAATCCAAGAAATCCCAAGGGTTCACATACTTTTTCTCGCAACTGTAGCTAATGTAGCTTAAGTTTTACACTTTTTAAAGTTTCACAAATCCCATAAACCTATGTTTAAGTTATGTTGAATAGCGGCGTAGCTAATGTAGCGTAAGATTTGACACCTTTTATAGTTTCACAAATCTCATAAACCTATATTTAATATATGTAAAATTGCTACGTAGCTAGGGTAGGGTTACAATACAACACCATGCACAGACTCCTGATGGTAACTCATCACTATGTCAACATTGCATCTCATCCTGTGGTACAGGCAACAAGTCACTGGTTGGTCAGTGGATCACAGAGCTAGTATGGCGCCACTGACAACATAAACCTTACTTCCTAATGTGCTCATCCATCATAGATGCAAAAATAAATCATAGAGTAATTTCAAAATGCACAGCAAATCAACCTCAGAGGCAAAATAGTTTGTTCTTTACCTACTCTCCCAATGTGAACTGGTAGTTCTCCAATGATCTTGTGATCTCTGGTCTCCAGTGCTCCAGAAATGCTTCCACTGGGCTGGGCTGTGTGCTGCTGGTCTGAGCAAACTGTTAAGTGCTGGAATGTGGCACAGGTGGAGTATGTGGAACTTGAGGGTTAGGGCACACTCAAACGAGCCCAGTTATCCATACCGTGCTGAAGCATGATTGTACCCTATTGGCCTGCACGATGAAGAAGTACACAGACAACATGCTGCTTGCCTTCGTCCCTACTTTTTAGAAACATCTACTGTTTCAAAAATAGGTTCTGTAGAGTTGATTATTCTGTCTTCTCTCTGCTGCAGGTTTGGGAGCTGACGCGAGCAGGCCGCTGTGTCGGAAGGCCAAAGAGCTGAGGAAGGAGCGTCGTCTTCAGAAAGAGCAGGCGAGACAACACAATGACGGAGCCTCGCCTATCGTCTCTCCGACCCCCACCACCCCCGCCCAGACCAGCCAGGCCAAACCTCTGGAGGATTTCATTAATGAGTCGTTGCCTGAGAACTCCTCTCATTGCCTTGAGGTGAGCAGAAACCCAGAGGAGGGACTTCTTTCTTCCTTTTCTGTGTGACTTGGACAATCATTAGCCTATTGTGATGTTTCCAGTCGTCATTAAGATGCGGTGTTTTTGGTGGAGCATTCGGTCTCCACAGTGTTTGGATTCAGTTAGCTTAAAAATTACATTTCATGGGGCCCTCTTCCAGTGACTTCACTGTGTGTTCATGTGTGCGTGGAGCAGAAATGTGGAAAAAACCACCTATTCCCAGTTTAAGTTCAACCAAACGGCAGGAACACCACAGACCGGGTCTTATTACCTCGATGATGACATGAAAACCGCAGCTTCCACCTCTGCCGGGACGAGACTGAATGAAGTTTTGGTGGGAGAAAGGGGGTGAGTTATGAAGAAAGATCTCTGAGGTTTAGCTGGACCAATGATGTCATCTCTGGTCTCAACCCAGATTTGAGCCAGATGCAGCGATGAACCCGACCGCGTCTGTCTCTTATCTACAAACCCCTGCAGACTAGAACAGCAGGACCCCCTCCCAGACGGCTCTTCACAATCCAATTAATTTGTTTCCTAGCAATTATCGACCATTTTCACTAAGTGGGCATGAACACAAGGTCGATGTCTGCAGAGGAAGGTTAATTATATCTTTACAAGGCGAGTAATTGAGGGACGCCTCCATTTAGACCATTTAGCTGTTTGTTACACATCACAGGCAGCATCAGAAAAAAGCCGAGGTCATTGATCTCATCCTGACTTTAGGACCCACTGAGCTGCAGGCCTGATGAGTTTTCACACCAGAACTAGAATATGGAGCAAGGCTGTCACAATTTTAGATCATTTAAAAAACCTCATGATAGATAAAAAGATCATGGCAATGTAAGATTAAAACACTAGTTCTGGGATGGGAAGGAGCCTAAGTTCACTGTTAATAAATATTCATGCTTTAGCAGAACATCAGTTAAAATTAGGGCTGAATGATTCGGGGAAATAATCTAATTCAGTTTTTCCCCATTATTGTGATTATGGAAGCCCATTTCCCCCAGTTAAAAAAAAAATAAGATAGGAAAAGGAAAAAATAAAAATTGTTAAGTCATAATAATGAGATACTAAGTCATAATTATGAGAAACTATCTCATTATTATGACTTAGTAAGTATCACATAATTATGGCTTTTGCAAAAATCCCCCAAAAATTCAAATCAATCTAACAAAAATGTCTTATTGCAATTATTTTGTCCTATATTGCAAATTTGATATAAATTTTAATAACGGGAATAATGATTTTTATGGATTTCTTATTTTGAAGAAGACAAAAATGTACAAAAACAAGGAAAGTTGGAACTTTTGTCAATTATTCTAGAAAATATCGGCACTTGAATGTTTTCATAATGTGTAGAGCAAAACACCTCTGTCTCAAAAAAATGTATTAAACTGGTATTTCAAAACACATTTCAGGTCAAAGAATTAATGCACCCTCTGCGATTTAAAAATGGCAGTAGGTCACATTGCGATTTAATCTACATTTCGATTAATTTTCCAGCCCAAGCAGGATACCATAATAACTAATACCATAATCACTGATAACCAGGTGGCAGACTCATGATACTGTTAATGGATTATATTGTAATTTCAATGCTATTGTCCAGCATAATCACAATGACACATTATTATCAACTCCTGCAGCTCTGGTGACAGCCTTAGTAGATATCAGTGTTTACCCTGCAGCATTTAAATTCAGTCCAGCTGGATTTCATCAGAAAACACATCTGCAGAAGATGACATGCTTTTCCTAAGCAGGTCATGTAGGATATTATTAAAAATAAATATCAACAGGAAATGGAAACAGAGATGTTTTGTTCTGTTTTTGGATGGACACGAGCTCAAAGGAACATCCTCTGAAACTCCTCGGCTGGTTCTGTCTCTGCATGAAAACGAGATTCTAAAATCTTTACATGCATTTTTAAGACCCAGTGATAAAGAAGAGAAGATCACTGTTTAGATGTATGAAATCAGTGAAGGAGCCCTGCTCTGGTATTAAAGTCAGCCACCAGGGGTCAGCGTGAGACCGTGACTCTCAGCCCCTCAGGGCCTCTGGGAAGTGTGGAACTGTTTAACACCAACTTTCCTCCTCTTGCCACACTCTTCACCCATTCCTAGAGGGTTTTCTCCCCAGCCTCCGTTTGATTCCATGAAATTATTCAGCGGTAGCTCATCTCAGCTTTTATATCTGTTTAAAACTCTGTACTTTAAAGTCTTTTCGATCAGATAAAGCTTCTGTAATCATTCTTTTTAATGAAGCCAGGAGCATCATGAGGCTTTATTTGAACGGGGGTCTCAAAGAGGTCAAGTATCAGCTGTTGGTGTTGAATTTCACGACTGTTTGGAGAATTTTAAGAACTTCATTTCCACGCCGTCCTCATCTGCGGCAGTGTTGGTTCACCAAAATGATCCCAGCCTATCAAAATATATCTTCAGACTTAGAACAAAATTAAAACGGCTGAACTTCAGCGCTGTCCTTTTATGAAAGAGGCCCGACGTGTCTGTTTGAAGAAAGGATTTAGATGCCAAGCGGTCATATGAGAGAAACACGCTCGGGTCCAAATCAAACAAACCGCCGGATCGACTCCTCTGCCCTGTCCGTCCAGGGGATTGTTCAGGCTCCGCCTCTGCAGCCAACAAAAGCTTCAGAACGTACGGACGGTTAATTAAAGAGGCCCAGGGATGTGGAGGTTGGATTCTTCTTTAGTTAGTGTGAATTATCAACATGCAGACTCAGAATTTCTCCTTCTATTAGACTTATCGCAGTTTGATGCAGCACTGCAGTGTACATATCTTTGCATGGGTTTATTGACTTATTTACAATTCGCATACTTTCTTCTTCACTTGGACATAAATTGTAGATTGTATAATCATTTTTAGTCCAATACTGCTCATGAAATTTCTTAAGGTTGTGCTTTAGACACTGTTGAATCTGTGGGATTGGACTAGACGTAAGGTGCGTCCGTGTGCGTCATGGAGATGGCTGGAAGATGGCCATCAGGACGCCAGAGCAGTACAGGGTCACGGTTGACTGGCATATGCTCCCATGCCTAACCTAAACTTGTAAACAATGGTTGCCTAGCTCGGATTTAGCTCAGATTTTTCACGAGACTTTTTTGTCTTTGTCAAGAATTCCGGCCATTTAGAACAACTACCGGACATTTGCTTTAAAGTTGTTTTGCTGCATTTAACAGCAGCAAAACCCATAAATCTGAGACTTTGTGATACAGCAGGTCTGCGCTAAATGGGACTAGGGTCACATTTTTATTTCCAAACCTGACCCGAAACCGAGACTGTAGAAACCGAGCCAGGGTAAACCAGAGTAACCGTTCCCCTCTTATTGCAGCCTCATGTGCGGACACATGGCCAGTAGGAGAGGAGTTTTCCATGCACATCCAACAAAGGTGGGCAGGTGCTGAGCCGTAAATGAGACAACTGAACAGAAAAATGTCTTGCACACTGCAGGACTACAAAATCTGATTATTTATTGCACCTAAGTAGTAACATTTGGAGCACTGCTGCTCTTCATCAGACTAAAGTGACAAGTGCATTGTGCCTCATTATATACAGGTGGATGTAATCACACTGACAATCACATAATTAAGTTTAAAGTGAGCTGAGTAAAATAAAATAGCAAAGGCTTTGGCCTACATCTTTTCAGCTATATTTGCATTAAATTAGTGTTCATTTATGATATTCTACATGTGTGATGAAGATTTGCATATTCAGTATGACCAAAACGATTTTGGAAAAAATCTTATTGCGTCCCCCCCCCCCCCCCCCAATATTGCGATTGAGATGTGATTATATCTCAAGTAACTCAAATTGTGTTTTCTGTTATACAAAAGCAAAAAATAACAATATCATAACCAACACATTATCAGATTAAACCAAGCCTGATCAATTTTGAAAAAAAAGATCTAATTGGGATGAATTCGACTTGTATTGCAAATTGGATATGAATAGTTGTATTAGAGGGAGTGAGTTTTTAAGTCACAGGTGTCAAACTCATGGCCTGGGGGCCAAATCCGGCCCACAAGATGATCTCATACTTCTGTTCTAACTGTCCCATCAGTCTGAGGTCTGCAGATTTCCTCAAATATAAAAATGTGAACTTATCCTGATGATTTAAGATATCCTTGTTAAGTCACAAAATCTGAAAAAGTAAGGAGTAAAAATATTTAGATAAGACGTCAGGAATGTGGGGAAAGAAATTAATTTGTGTTTTGATTTCACATTTTCAATTTAGCATTTCACAATTAGGACTCAAACTTAAGATTTTGACTTTAAATTTCATACTCATTTCAACGTATAATTTTGACTTCTCATATAATATTTTGAGCTTTAAGATTCATAATTCTAATTTTTAAGCGATATTTTGAACTTTTAACCAATTATTTTAACTCATGTTTTCAACTTCAAACATTGACTTCATAATCCCACAGTTTGACCTTTTAGACTAAAAATTTAAAATTTTGAATCATATTTTGAATTTTAATTTCATGATTACAAATTTTATTTCATATTTTGACCTTTTAAACTCATGATTTTGACTTCTTTCTAATATATTTGCCATAAAAAAAACATTATTTTTCAATTTCATGTTTTGACCTTTTTTGACTAATAAATGTACTTTTCTCAGATTGTGAGCCTTGAAACTCATCTTTTTAACTTTTTAAATGTCAAAATAGTTTATCATCAATTTTTAGTTCATGTTTTATTACTGGTGAAATGAGGTTGACAGTTTATGGTTGAAAAGGTGACCCTGTTAGGCCGTCAGGTTAGTCCTGAATCTCAGAATCTGGAGACTATTCTAAAAAAAAAGGCACTTGAATAATTGCACGGTATGTAATCCATGCTGCAAAAAAATAAGACAAAAAAACTTCAGGTTAAGAAAATATTGCACCTTCTGTGATTTGAAAATTGCAGCGGTCCATATTGCGATTTAATCTAATTTTCAATTAATTGCACAGCCCTAACCAAAACAAACTAAACCAAAAAGATGTCTGGTGTGGACAGGAAATACCTGTCCAGGTGTGGACTAGGCCTCAGATACACGGTGAAGCACTGGAACTGGGTTCATACATGAGTACGAGTCCCTGACAGTTAATAGGCTAATGATTGTTTCTGACTGTTGTTTCTAACTCTGTCAGTGAATGTTTTTAATCTTTTATCCTTTATAACACCTGAATGGAGGCTGACGTAACACACCCTCTTTGTTTAGTTTCTTTAGGCTCCAGCTTTGGTGAAATAAGATGATTTATAAAAGGAGAAAATAAAGCTTTTAAATGAGAAAGCCCTCTATTTTATTAGTAATGTGTTTTAAATATTAACTGGTGAATGAACCAGCCAGGAGAGGGTGTGTTTGTGTCAGCTCCTCTCTCATCTTTCACACCTTTTCTCTCTTTGATTTTTGAGAAAACCCTCTTTTTTAGAGCATTTTAATCACCACTTATTTCATCCTCTCTTCTTTCATCCGTTTTGATGTTAACCTTTTTCTGCACGTTATTCTTTTTGAAGGTGAGGCTAGTGCGCTCCAATCCCCCTAGCCCGCAGTTCAAAGCCTCTTTCGACGCCTCCTACCAGGTGTACAAACTCTACCAGATGGCCATTCACAAGGACCCTCCTGACAAACCCTCCGAGAGCCAGGTCAGAGGGTGGGGGGCGTAGGTCGACCTGGGGAGGGAGGGAGGGAGGGGGTCTGCAGGAGAACTCAGAGGGATTAATCCTGATCTTATGAAGGGTATTAGATTTTAGAGACATGCAGAACTAGTGATAGTTTAGGGCATTTGAACATGGAGGTGGATGGAACGTCTGCTGCTTCTGCTCACAGCCTCTAGTGCAGCGGTTCTCAACTTTTTCAGCCCGCGACCCCCAAAATAAAGGTGCCAAAGACCGGGGACCCCCACTGTGCCTGAGAATGGTTGAACACAGCCATGCACAATCAGGAAAACGCATATGCAGACAAGGCCACCCATAAGGGGGGATAAAGGGGAGATCTTTTTGGGGCCCAACCAGACTGGGGGCCCATGGAGTTAGCAAAATCATGGTCTATTGTAAAGTTAAGCTGTGAAAACCATATTTTATATTTAACCTGGATAATAACCTCTCTCATCAAAGTAACAAATATCATTTTTTTGCTGTAATATATAGTCATCTTAAAAATGTAAATCCATTTTCTTAAAAAAGGGTTTTAAAAATGAGTTAAAAATGTCAAAAAATGTGGTGGGATAGGCGGTGAAATGTAGTGTAAAAGTAGCAGAGATGGATTAGAAGTGCTAAAAATTAGATAAAAGTGGCAAAAAAAGCAAAAAATGGCAAAACAGGCTCAAAGTGGCAAAAAAACAGCACAAAAATTGGTAAAAGGGGATTAAGAAGTGGCAGAAGTAGGTGAAAAGTGGTAAAAATGTGTGGAAAATTTAGTGAAACTAGATTTAAAGTGAGATAAAGTGTTTTAAACTTGCAAAAATTGGCATTACAAATAGTGAAATGTGGTTAAAATGTGGTTACAATGGGCACAAATTGGCATAAAAAGTGGTTAAATGGGGTTAAAAGTGGCATTAATGGGTCAGCAGAGGCAAGAATAGCTGGAAAGTGTCCAGAATTGTTTAAAATTGACAAAAATGGTTTTAGAGTGGCAAAATGTGTTAAAATAGGCAAAAATTAGTAGGGAACAAGTGATGAAAATGGGTTTAAATTTGGCAAAATTGGTGTCAAGTTGCAAAAAGGGGTAAAAAGAGGCAAGAATTGGTCCAAATTGTGCTGAAATTGATGAAATGTGGCAAATACTGGTAACAAAATTGGGTGGCAGAAAATCTTTTCAAAAGTATTCATATTTTTCTAAGGCATCTGGTGACCCCCTTGAAGTGTCTCGCAACCCCCAATGAGGTCCCGACCCCCACATTGAGAACCACTGCTCTAGTGGACGCTTCAGATTTCAGCCAGAGTTAGCCGCTCAGTTTAAAGTCACGTTTCTGACATTGCACGCCCTGCTATGTTACTATCCTACCTGGGCATCCTACAGTGGAAAAATGGTTGTCTACTCCTAGTTTTAAGCACAAGTTTTTACTTATAAAAACAGGATTTTGAACTAGAAAAGCAGCCGAAGCAGCAGGGAGGAGAAACTAAATGTGTGTATGAGCTGAAAACAGTGATGGTGTTCGTCTTAAAGAGAGGCTGTAAAGGAGAGAGAGAGAGAGGAAATGGAGGGGAAAATGTTTCCATCCGCCGTGGTCGAGAGCAGTGTTTCTCCAGGTGTCTGACTTGGCCCTCGGTCGGGTCGTTAGTCTCGAGCTGTGTTGGGTTTGGGGGGGGGGCAGCTTGGCCCAGCTTGGCCCTCACACGTTCACCTTGTCGGTGCCCCCCTATACATCACCCTCAGGAAATTTCCCCAACTGTGGAGAGGAGCTGATCTGAATTTTGGTGACTTTATGGGTGCTGTTGTTTTGGAGAAGTCTGTGGTGTTAGAAGCAAGTTTGTGTCTCACTAGTAGAGATCACTGTGACCTTAAACCAACACTCATATTCAGCTGATTTTATTTACATCAGAGTTTGTCCAACAGCTCTCTTCTGCCTGATCTGCTCCTGACGGTTGTTCATGCCACACTAGCAGGCTGGGGTCACAGATACTGATGTTGAACCCATGCTTCGGTGCATCCCTACATGCTGGAACAGCTTTTTTTCCATAGTGTCACTACCTTTGCCACCATCAGTCTCTCTTATTTAAATCTGTGGTTCTCCACTGGCTGAGCCTTAGGACCCGCCATCAGCTGCTCAGGGAGAAGTTTCTACCTAAATCTCAGATATGTTTGTTTAATGAGAGCTGGCACAGTTTGAACCTCATATGATATTAGGCATGACAGATGCAACAGAAGGACAAAATAATCATGTTTTAAAGGCTTTTAGGGATTTTCTGATGTAGGTTTTGACTCCTGAAACACGTTCATGACTCTGTGACAAAGATATGCAGAACAGAGGTGGGAGAAAAACATTGATTCTTAGATGCATCGTGATGTGGAGGTGTAAGATTCTGAATCGATTTATAAATGTCCAATAAAAGATAATCGTAAGTAATTTAAATATTTAATACTGTGGAATAGAAGGAACAAAAAGGTGGAAGTCTGACAAGCAGCGCGTAACAGCAAGATTTAGATTACCAGGTGTTCATCTGTGGAAAAAAGACATTTTTATGTCTGTAATTTCAGATATGTTTCAATCTTCCATTAGAGGATAGTGGAAATTTAATTTATCTCTATTTTTATAAACACAAATGTAATGTTTTTATTATCAAATCATACACAGCAAAAACTGTATTGTTGAATTCTCAGTGATAAATATTTCAGTGTTGATTTTAACACTCAGAGTGTAATTTTAACTCCATTCAGAGCAAATAGCCTTCAGTGTTGGAGTTATTCGACAGTGTTGATCCTGCAGAGTTAGTCCAACTCTGTAGAGCACCAATTGATCCAAGCCCCGCCTACTGCAATTTCAAATCTGGGGGGCAGAGTTTTCCCATCATGCCCTTGTGCAGGGTGTTTAGATGTGTTTTAGATATTTTAGATGTATTCAGATGTTCTGCTGTGTTTAGATGTTGCCTGTTGTACAGGGATCACTGCTGGGATTCACATGCACATGTTTCTTGAATTATCTTGAGTTCTTAAGTTTTTGACATTTAACACTTGTGCACCATGAGTGTAGTTGTCTGCTAGGTTGGTCACCTCCTGACTGTGGTAATGGCACCCTCAAAATAATGGAGAGAGTGCAGTCTGTCAGCTCAGAGCATGTTCCAGCTCTGTGTCTGCCTCTTTGCTCCATGATTGCCATAAAATACCTCACAATGCTATAATTACACAATGCGAGGTGGCAATCAAAGGGATCAAGAGTACCTGATTTTCAATATTCATTTTATTACTAAACTTGCATGTCTTGTTTCTTGTAGTTAAAAGATAATATTGTATACCCACTGGAATTAATAGTAATCCACTCATCAGTGTTTTCATACCAGAGTTACGTGTAGTCCGGTAGAGATGATTGTTTTAACACTAACAACAGTGTAGAGTACTATCAACACTACTCAGTGTTCACCAGTGTAAATTTTTAACACCATACTGTGTTGGAGTAACATTTGTTCAGTGCCAAAAAAGTAACACTTAGAAGAGTGTTAAATTAACACTCAAAAGTGTGGACACATATAAACACTTTTCTAGTGTTAGATTTAACACTCTCAGTGTTAATCTGTAAGACCCTGTAATTTAAAATAAATTTCCCTTACTGGATGTGCACACCTTCAGTTTTTGTGCTGTGATATCAAACAGGTGGTTTGATTTTTACTGGAATCATAGTTAGCTCTGAAGTTTTGGTGTCTTTCTGGCTTTAGTTTGTGGGTGTATTTTGCTTCTTTTCCTTCCCAAGTCTGTGAAGTCATGTGCCATTGGGATGTGAAAGTTTAAAATCTCTGCGATAATTCTTTGTATAATTTTTTCTGCGACCCGTAGTCAAAGCTGGGCGGTGCACTAGCCTCATCCTCAAGTTCTCCTGACATCTTTTTATTTCTAAAACACATTCTCAGTCTCCTAGAGCCCCGCCGTTTGCTTGCATTCGTGTGTTCAGCCCTCCGATAAAAGCAGTGAATCAATGCTTAAAGTGAAAACAGGCGTGCTGTGTGAGCATGCTGCCCCGAGGACTAGGAGACTGAAGTGAACCCTGACATGCTCCGCTCTTGTATAACTCTGTTTACAACTTCTGTTGTTGGATCCTTCACCGTGCATTCCTGCAGAGCTCGCTCTGCTTCTTTTCTAACTCCTCACACTCCTTGTATTAATTGTCATCCCTTTGAAATCCCTCCCCCACCATATCGACCCCTCCTGCCCCCCCCCCCCATACCTGAAGGTGAGGCTAGTGCCGGTCAGCTTTGAGGACCCTCAGTTCACGGCGTCCTATGTGCAGTCGGCGGCGCTGTACGCCTGCTACCAGATGGCCGTTCATGGCGATGACCCCAGCGAGTGTAGTGAGAGCGAGGTACTGCATGATTACTCTACTGCACCTACTGTAGGGCTCTACTGCACATGCTCAGATCACCACTGTGTTTATTCTGCTTTTACTAACTTATGGATTTGTGGCTCTTTTATGTCCTAATTTGAAATATTATTCCCCCAAAAAAACCTTAAATAAAGGGAAACTTAGGCCTGAGAAATTATCCATTGAAAGTCACATTAATCAGTTTGTTTCCCACACTTATACAGTGGCTTTAATTATCAACTTTTAAATTTGTCTGTATATTTCCATTGCTCTTATTTGCAATTTTTTTGTCATTTATAATCCATTTTTACGGCTTTAAACCCAGTTTTGTCAATTCTTTTTGCCACCTTTTGTCCAGTTTTTGACTCTTTTATTCTGCTTTTTACTATTTGCATTTTTTTGCCCATTTTTGCCACTTTTCACCTGTTTAACCTGCCTTTTTCCATTAAATTCCACTTTTTTCCCCAAATTTTGCCACTTTTTGCTGCCTTTCACCCATTTTAGTAACTTTCCACTCACTTTTGTCATGTTTTTACCACTTTGTGACCATTTTTGCCCCCCCGTAGCTCATTTTTTGTCATTTCTCACCCAAATTTGACCACTTTTTGCCCTTTTTTGCCACTTTTCTCCCTCATTTTTGTCACTTTTCACACATTTAACCTGATTTTTGCCTTTAAATTCCACTTTTCCCCCCAAATTTCACCACTCTTTGCAGCCTTTCGCCCATTTAAGTAATTTTCCACTCATCTTTTGTCATGTTTTTACCACTTTGTGACCATTTTTGCCCCCTGTAGCTCATTTTTTGTCACATCTCACCCAAATTTGACCACTTTTTGCCCTTTTTTGCCACTTTTCACACATTTAACCTGCCTTTTGCTATTAAATTCCACTTTTTTTCCAAAGTTTTGCCACTCTTTGCAGCCTTTTGCCCATTTTAGTAACTTTCAACTCATTTTTTGACGTTTTTACCACTTTTTGCCCCCGTGGCTTATTTTTTGTCATTTCTCACCCAAATTTTACAACTTCCTGCCCTTTTTTTGCCACTTTTTCTCCCCCATTTTTTTCACTTTATTGTATGTATTTGGCATTTTATGCCGATTTTGCCCTTTTTTTTTTTACCCTTTTTTGCTGCTTTTAGACCATTTTGCCCCCTTTAACTTATTTTTATTGCAACTTTTCACCACTTAGATTGTGGCACCTGCAAAGGTATTTTTCAACAATTTGGCTCTTTGGTTGAGCAGGGTTGAGTAACACTGCTTTAACATCTTTGTTTATGATTGTGTGCCTCTTTTAAAATATCGTAACAGTAAAAAACAGAATTAAAACTCTAATCACAGAGACAATGAGGAATTTTTGAATCAGGGCTGACTAACTCAAACTATTAAACTTTTAATCATTTTTTATCTCAGAATGTCTGTAGTTAGTCACAGTTAATCTTCCATTAAGAGAAATTAATTTCATAAGCATTCAAAACAGTTTTTATTTTGGATTTTTGCTCTATCTTAAAGTAAGGGCAACTGACTTCCTTTGGATGCAGACCTGCTTTTATTTTAAAGAAAATAAGAACTTTGGGTAGATTGAAGACAATAACATGGATCTAACCACAGAAAGAGCAACCTGTGATGGATTGTGATGGTATGGGAACTATAAAATGTTAAATATTTGACCTGTCCGCTGAGCTGTCTGTGAGTTTTTAAATGAGACATTAAGGTCAGTGGTGAGCTTATTTGAAATCACTGTGGCTGCAGAGAGACGCTGACGTGGATAAATCAAAGTGAACTTATAAAGATAGACAAATGAGAATTATTGGATAAATATATAATTATGGAAATAAGTTAATCCCGTTTAGTGAATCAACTCTAAAAGCCTGAGTTTGAATTTACTAAAAAATGCCTAAACCTATGTTATATATTTTTTAGTTGAGCACTTAAATTTCCTAAAATATATCCAACAGTTCAAATCCAGAGGAATGTTTCTCATTCGTAGCTGTTTTTTGGACGTGTCTTTTCCTCCATAACAGCTACGGCATGTGGACATGAAAGCTGCCGCTCTGTTGCTGTATCACATTCACTTTTATGCTGCTCACTGTGATCACCATCAGCTGCACGCTCCGCCATTAAAACACCTGCTGTTTGTCTTGACTGGAGTGCATTTGGAGTTTGTTTTCATCAGGAGTTGAGTAGCAGGGCACTCTCCCATGATGCCCTGCTGCAGTTGAAGTCATCTTTTGTTATTGTTGATTGAGAGTCTTCTGGCAGTAGGATCAATCATAAAATTAGAACCGTAAGATAATGTAAATACAAGCTTTTCGAAATCTCCCAAAGGGTAAAAAGAAGAACTGTCAAAAGATCAGAAATTTTAATCACAATTCATCTCAGGATTTCTGTAGTTCATCGCAATTTATCACCCCCTCGTTGAAAATTCCTGACTTTGCATTTAAAATTGTTTTTGTGTCATTTTGTACTTTCCTGTCTTCTGTCTTATATGAACCTCCAATTTCCACATACAATGACCGCGCCGTGATCCGCCAGCGAATCGCACTGTGGAGCATATTAGAGCCTGACTAATGTGGGATTTTTGGGGTGGACATGTGAATTAACAGTTGCATTTATCATTGTTTATTCTCTACTCCTGCGTCTCTACTCCTCTGAGCAGTAGAGATGCAACTGGTCATCTACAACTCCCACAATGCTTTGCATGTCAAACAAATATGGCTGCCCACTGAAGAAAGTCAAAGTACATGATCAAAAATGGATTAAAAATGGATAAAAAGATGCTTATTATCAAATGTAACGCTGTGGATTTAATCTCAAAAGACCCCGAAAAAGTCACCAAAGTTCCGGGCTCACTACAACAGCGTCCTTTGGAGCTATAGAGACATCAATGGTAGCAAACGAACGGCAAAATGGTCAGCTTTCAGAGGAAATAAAGAGTAAGTTTCTATGACTTGTAGTTCAAAAGTTATCAACGTTTTTATAAACTGTGTCACGTATTGTTGTATAGGACAACACTGTCCTCAGAGACTCCAGATAGTCAGCAAAGTTCTGGGCTCACTAGCAAATGTTGACTTACGGTTCAAATGTTACTAAGTGATTTATAAAGGGATGTGCCCGCTGTACGTATCCATGCTGCGTGACCTCTAAGGGTTAATACATCTTGGCTGATATTGATTAATCTGTGATACGCTATAATCGGCCCGATTTATCTGCCCCCCGATCAATCGGGCAGTTTCTAGGCGCTCCAGTCTGGCAGCAGCACATCCCCCCACTCCGCTGCTGCTGAACTGCGTCAATACCTGTCGATCAGAAAGTTCCAAAAAGGAAGTCACAAGCATAAAATATTCAGTTCTTTCAAAATTCAACACAGTGCACGGACTCCCGATCGTAAATAATCACATATCAACATTACGTCTCATCCTGCAGCGAGAGCAAAGGGTCACCAGGCGGTCAGTGGGTCACAGAGCTACAGCGGCGCCATTGACGAGGAAAAGTGAACTTTTGAGGACATTTAGCCAAAGAGTTTTAAGTAAAACCACAGATCCTTTACTCACCCAATGGTGGAAGAAATAATCTCATGGACTTGTACCAGAAAGGATGATGACAGTATTCCAGCTCGCTCTGAGCAGTCAGGCTGAAGAAGCTGCTTCTTACATACAGCGAGTTTTTAATCCGATTAGGTCTCGTCATCCTGTGACGTGGCTGCAGGCCCTTGCCATAATGATGTAGCATGTCTCAGCATTTTGTACTGGTGTATGAACTGCAGCCAGCTTTTTAGATGAAGAAAAGGCATTAAAAATGTATTTACCTGAGGCAGCATTCCTCATAAGTTCTTTTATTCTTTCTGTTTAATCTTCTCGCCTCTTCTGCTGATATGGTGAACATGTTCAGCTATAATGCATACGTCATTGTGTCAGACTCTGCTGCATCCTTCTTCTTTTTAGTATAACCTCCTTTTTCCCATCTGACAGGGATGGTGGGCGTGTGAGCAACCAGCTGCACAGTAGACCGTTTTAGGCCTGATCCCAGGTCAGACAGATTACCTGTAGTAGCCAATGAGAGCGAGTCGGCTGGGAAGCTTCAGGCACTGGATGCTGCATGCTTTTACAGCTCAAACATGGCATTAACATGGCAAGGCTCTGCAGCCAGCGCCTTTTTCTCTAGTTCTAGGGAACTGAGCTCATATCTGTGGAATCTCCACTGTGAGGTCATTAACATGAGGTGTGTGGTCTCACCGTCTGGATGACTCGTGCTTTTGGACGACTAGAATGTTAAAAAAGATCTGTGGTCCTTCACATTTTAAAATTGCTTTCTATTTGAAAATGGTCTCATGTGTAGGCAGCCTTACCTGAGAGGCTCTTTTGTCCCTCAGGGCTGGAAAAAGAACCTCCCCCTCCTCCTCATTCTACCCCCCGTCTCCCCCCCGTCTCCCCCCGTCTCCCCCGTCCTCCTGCCAGCCAGCAGCGTCAGTAAATTACTGAATTCTCCAGCTCGTAAAGTTAGGTAATTAATAAATAATAAAAGCTGTCAGATTGGGCAGACTGGGGCAGATTCTTTCCTAGTGCCATAACAGCCCCCCCCCCCTTACGCCCAGTGTGGGTTTATAGGTGTGTATTTTTGTGTGCCTACCTCCAGCTCTGGTTCATAACTCCTCTGGGGTTTGATGGGTTCAGTACCAGAGGAATAACGTCTAAATAAAAAGAAAGCGTCTGAAGTTGTGCTCTCACTGCTCAGCTGCCAGAAAAATAAAGTTGTGTTGTTAATTGCTGTATTTTCCAGGTTGGACACAGAGCGAGTGTTGTGTGCTTTAATAGCACAGAGTCATTTTGTTTGGGGGTAAATTGCTCTTAATACGAGCCCATTTATTGTAATTCACTCTGACATTTCTACCTCTGAGTAAGGTAGTAACACACAACTGGACTCTGTATTGTTATTGCTCTTTATTTTACTATACCAGAGTCTGATTTATGACGATTATACGCAGCAGGGAGGTATGCACACATAGTATTACTCAGAGAACCTGCAGAGGTCATCATTAGAGAAAAATAGACCGTTGCCCAAACTCTCCGACCCCCCTGTCACTCACTTCAGTCAAACACAGCCAGAAAAAGTCCAGTTATTGTAAGCACAACTACAAAAGTACTTTTAAAATCAATGTGAACATGTTAGTCTGACTGAAACTGTACTAATCCAGATTACTCAAAGTCAAGCTAACAACCCTGATGATGTGGTTGGAGATCGATTCTCTTGATGCATGTATGCATGCAGTCAGAGCCACGCGTTTAGTGCAGAGGGAAAGTTATGTAAGGCATGTGACTTAAGGTTGTTTTTAAAACAATGGGAAAATACTACGTTACAGAGACAATCATGATCATCAATGGTCCAAAAACCAGCAACAAATGGAAAAAATGGGTCAAGAGGGGCAAAGTGGGCATAAAATGGCAAAAACTGGGTGAAAAGTTACAAAAATAGGCAGAAAAAGTGGCAGAATGAGGGCTTATAGTGGCTAAAATGGGTGGGAAGTGACAAAAAATGAGTTAAAGGTGGCAAAAATGGTCAGAAAATGGCATAGACATGGCAAAAATGAGTGCAACGTGAATAAAACAGGTAAAAAGCAGCAAAAAGGTGTGAGAATGGTCAAAAAAGGGAAAAATGTAGCATTAAAAGTGGGCAGTAAAAATGGATTAGAAGTGGCAAAAAATTGCAAGTAAGGGCAGTGAAAATATACAGACAAAAAAATAGGACTGACAAATAAAGCAAACTCTAAGTGTGCAAAACAAACTGATTAATGTGACTTGCAATGGATAATTTCTGAGGTCAAAGTTTCCCTTTTTTTAAGGTTTTCTGGGGTGATAATTTTTCAGATTAAGACATAAAAGAGCCACGCGTTGAGTATCACTGGTTTAGAAATGAAGTTACTCTCAGCTGTTTGCAGAATGAGCTCATTTAAACAGTTAGCTTTGCTGGGGTTGGTGTCAACACATGAGTTTGCAAAGCATGTGCTCTTATTTACAGATCCTTGTATGTCAGACTGCTGCAGAAAGCTCTGGAGGGGTTGGACTTCAGGATGGAAATTTGGATGCTGCTGCAGCATTTTATCAGTAAATCTGAGTTACTGAAATCACTCAGCACATTTCTGATTCATAAATGCTGAATTAAAAACAACCAAAAGCATGCTGCTGTTTACTCACTTTAATGATTTAGTCGTCCTGTCTGTCCGTCTCATGCCTGACTCACCTTTTCTCTTCCCAGCAGCTCCCTGCTCTACTCTGACATTCACATTAAAAAAACGATGCGGTCTGGTTCCTGTCGGTGCCTGCTGCTGCTGCTTGGGAAGTTTAGTCATTCAGTATCTGTGGAGGTTTTTATGAATCCATTAAAGTATTACCCAGAGACTGAATGGAGGATAGCGTCAGCCTGGACCACAGCCAGCCGTAGGAATGATTGTGTGTGGAATTACTCTGCTAAAACTGTGCTACCATTAGACAGTACCAGAGGAGAGCAGCTCTGTTTAGTAAAGGATGCATGCGTTTCCTGTCGTGCAGGCCTGGAAGAGAGCCAGACGTTAGCCCATCCTCGTCCAATCAGGGTTTCCTGACAGCTTATACTTTCTCTTCTTTAGACACATGCAGACATGTGTGTTCAAACACATACATGTAATGGTCTTAAGTGTTGTGCTGAACCATGACTCTGTGTTCCTGCACATGTGGCTTTAATTTAACACAAAACAAATCCTGTTAAACGTGTATTTACTCTCCGTGCTGGCTGGGACTTTAACCAAGACGTGTGATTGAAAAAAAGTGTTTGGAAAAAAGCAGAGAGGCGGTCGTAAAACTTTTCAGTAAAATGGAAAAAATGAACCAGGAAAAATAACTTTTGGCTCAGAGCTTTTTGGTACATGGTTTACAAAATAACGAGATTTTCAATAAAATGTTCCATTATGTTTATCATCCTTGATCGACTTCCTCTTTCTCTGAAATCAATCTGTGAGTCGTTGCTCATTCCCTAGAAGCTGCTTTGTTTTACAATCTGAAAGATGCAAGTCATCGATATGATTCTAGAAAAAATCACATGATGCCAATACCTGTTTGTTACCATGGCAACAAAAATGAAACTCGTTGAGTTGATGTTGTGGTCAACCTTACCCAAAGAAGACACTTTTCTCGGTTGAGATGCGGCTTAGGAAAGGGTAAAAAATACATCCCGTCGCCCAGACTCTCAGGATACCTTGTGATGGAGTCGCATGTGTTCCATGAACACTGTTTGACCATTTTTAAACTTAAAATCTAAAAGAAATACCAAAAAAAACTGACTTTCTGCAATGCATTTCAATGGACGTCCAGGCAGAGAATGTCCGAGCATATGGGAATTGCTATACGCACTGTGATTGGCTCATCGCGTTTGAGGGCAGGACTTAGCCATAGGTCAGTTGTCCAAAGAAACGTTGGCAATGTTACTAAATAGAAAAAGTTGCTTACAAACCTCTGTGCATTGTGTTGAACTAAAGGGTTGGCAACATTTCCACACAGCACTACTGCAGGCAACCTCCTATGCACTGTCCAACAAAAACAAAGGCAGTGTTCTGGTCAAGAAAACAACAGCAGATAATCTTCTACACACTCTCTCTGTTGTGTAGGGCTGGGCAATTAACCACAAATTAGATTAAATCGCAATATGGCCTGCTGCAATTTACAAATCACGGAAGTTGCAATATTTCTTTAACTTGAAATTTGTCAAAATACCAGTTTAATACATTCATTTTTTGCAGCAGAGATTTTATGCACATTATGCAATAATTCAAGTATCTGTTTTTTGAAAATTGGCTTTGTTTAAATAAAAAAAGTAACATAAAAACGATGATCTCCTTCAATAAAGCAATGGGCTATAAAGGAGCCAGCTTCACCTTCTCCACCCCAGCTGCCTCCTTTATAGCTTAAAGCTTGTTGCACCTTCATATTCAGATTCATGCTACTGTGGATTAATTGCTTCTAAAATAATTTCTTTGTTTTCAGTGCACATTGTCATTTATGCATCTATTCATATTAGGGCTGGGCAATTTATCAATTTAATTAGATTAAATCGCAATATGGCCTGCTGCAAAATTCTAATCGCAGACAGTGCAATATTTCTTTCACCTGAAATGTGTCAGAATACCAGATAGTTTTTTGCAGTAGATGTTTTATGCTCTACAACCCTGCTCAACCAAAGAGCCAAATTGTTGAAAAATACCTTTACAAGAGCCACAATCTAAGTGGTGAAAAGTGACAAAAACAGCATAAAGCAGCAATAAAAATAAGTTAAAGATGGCAAAAATGGTCAAAAGCAGCAAAAATGTGCAAAAAGGGGCGAAAATTAGGAGAAAGTCAGAAAATAGCAAAAATTGTCCAAAAGTGGCAAAAAAAAAAAAAAAAAAAAAAAAAATTAGTGAAAAGTGACTGAAATGGGCAAAAAGCTGTCACAAGTAGCAAAAATGGGAAAAAAAATCGGAAAGAAGTGGTATGTTATGGCAAAAGGTAGCTTAAATGGATAAAAAGTGGCGAAAAAATGGGGAAAAAAGGGCAAAAATGGGCAAAAAGTGGCAAAAAGAAGAGGTAAAAAAATTTGGGGAAAAAATGAAACAAATAGTATTTAATCGCAAAGGGTAGCTTAAATGGGTAAAAGTGGCAAAAAATGGTAAAAAAGGGCAAAAATTGGATTGAAGTTTAATAAATGGGGAAAAAGTAGCAAAATAAGTTGAAAAAATGGCCCCCAAAAAAAGAAAAAGTGTTTTTAATGGCAAAAGATAGCTGAAATGGGTGAAAAGTCGCAAAAATGGTGAAAATGGCGTAAAAGTTTTTTTAAGGTTTTCTGGGGGAATAATTTTTCAGATTAAAAAATAAAAGAGCCACATGTTTTTTACAAAAATCCTACTTTTCTCCCTCATGTGTGTGTTTTTCTTATTCAAAAAAAGCATAACAAGAAAAGATATGAATCAAAATGCCTTTTCTTTTTTAAAGTTATTTGTAGTTTTGTTTATCTAATATGGTGCTCTTTTTAATAAAGAGTGTTTTATTGCTTGTGTTTGCTAAACAACACATAAGATGGGGAACCTAAAAATAATCACACATTAAATCTCAATATTGGAAAAAATAATCACAATTAGATTATTATTATTATTTTTTTTTTGCCATGCACGCCCTGCTGACTAACCCAGGAAGAATCTTTAGAGCAGAGCCTCCTCCGCAAAGTTAAAATGTAGATCCATTTTGCAATAAAATGGTCAAATGTTTGATGGGTGTTCCTGACTGATTGTAGGTTATGATATAGAAAGATTTACTGCATGAATTTGTTGAAAAATGCTTAAGTTGAGGAGCCTAATAAGAATTGCACATTAAATCGCAATATTGAGGAAAAAAAATCGCAATAAGATTGTTTTTGCTACTGTTGTGCAATAATGTTGGTGACGTTTCTGCAGGAATAATATTGCAGACGAACTCCCACACAATGTCAAAGTTGCACAAAAAATTTTACAACATTTCCACACAGTGCAACTACAGATGAACTCCCTCATAGTCTAAATGCACGAACATGTTGTGGAGGTTTCAGGAGGGATAATAGTATTTTTTAGCATCTTCTGCACACACTTGCACACAGAAATGTTGGCAGCAACTCCACACAGAATAAAACGGCACTCTCCTGGACGTGCTGTCAATTGCACAAGATCAGAGTCTGAAAGTTTCTGTGAAATATAGTCAGAGTTTTTTTGTTTTTTCTAATGCATAATTTTTTCCTCTGTCATTTAAAATCACTGGATTTTCTTTAATATTTCATACTTTTTGACAATATCAGTTAAAAAATGGAATATTGAAAATTAAGAATGTATATTTTTGATGTTTTATCAGTGGGATATTTAACTCAGGCACCTTGTTGGTCAGAAGTTCATCAGTTTGAGTGCGATGCCCGCGATGACCAGAGGTCTAAGTAGCGGTTATGTTTAAGCAGATGTGGTTGTTTATGTGTGAGCGGGCTGCTCGCCCTCCTAATCGTACACAGATGGATGTTTACTGTTGGAAAGGGAGAGTTAGAGGAAGAGATGGGCTCCATGTGCTGTGGTAGAGAACGTTCCAGAAATTCTGCCTTATTTACACACGTATACGTCGTCGTTATATCAGAGAGAGGAAGCCTCGTGTGAATTAAGGCGTGTTTTCTGGCCGTCTGAGTGACTCTACCTGCAGACTTGCTGTGCTGCGGAGTCCGTGTGTTTGTGTTTGTGTGTTTGTGTGAGTGTGAGCCTGGCGGGCCGTGTGCCGGGTTGTTTGTCGGTGGTTAGAGCGGAGGGTGAACCCTGCCAGGCTCCAGGAGAGCGGCCTCTTCATGCCAGGCACAGTTGACACACAGTGGAAAGCTTTGCTGCTCGTTTCTCTGGGTTTGATTACCCAGCAGCCCCGTGATGACACACACATACAACAGAGTTTGTGTCCACATAAATCAGCAGAACCTTCGCTTAGAGCAGTCGTTTTTAAACGTCTTTGGCCCCAAGGAACGAGCAAGATCACGCCAAAATCTCAAGATAAACCAAATCCATCTCCATCAGCATCAGAGTTACTAAGAGTCACTCTGCTTCATCAGATTATTATCCTTTATATAAGGTAGACTTACTGTAAGCTACCTGAGAATGGGTGGAAGAACTGCATGTAAATAAAAACAGAAGTCAATGACTGTCAGATCTCATAAACCCATATTTTATTCACAATAGAACACAAACAACATATCAGATGTTGAAACTGAGACTTTTTACCATTTCATGGAAAATATTAGCTCATTTGAATTTGATGGCATCTCAAAAAAGTAGGGACAGGGCCATGTTTACTGTTGTGTATCTTCCCCTCTTCTTCAACGACAGTCTGTAAACGTCTGGGAAGTGAGGAGACCAGCTGATGGGCGAGGAATGCTGTCCCATTCTTGTCTGATGTAGCTGCTCAACAGTCCTGGCAAAGTCCAGTCTTTTCTGATGCTCCAAATGTTTCCCTTTGGTGAAAGGTCTGGACTGTAGTCAGACCAGTTCAGGACCCAGACTCTTTTTCCGTGAAGCCATGCTGTTGTGACAGATGTGGTATGTGGTTTAGCATTGTCTTGCTGAAATAGTCAAGGCCTTCCCTGACAGAGACGTTGTCTGGATGGGAGCATATGTTGCTCTAAAAGCTCTCTCTACTTTTCAGCATTGATAGTTCCTTTCCAGATGTTAGAGCTGCCCACGCCATAGGCACTAATGCAACCCCATACCATCAGAGATGCAGGCTTTAGAACTGAGCCAGGAGAACAAGCTGGATGCTCCCTCTCCTCTTTAGTCCACAGGACACGGTGTCTGTGGTTTCATCTGACCACAGAACAGTTTTCAATGTTTCCTCAGTCCATGTTAAATGAGCTTTGGTCCAAAGAAGACGGCGGTGTTTCTGGATCCTGTTCACATATGGCTTCTTCTCGCCATGATCCAGCTTTAACTGTCATTGGTGGATGGCACGGCCCTAGCAACACCCTTCATAAATGGAGGCTAATGCTGAAGTTTGGCTGTGATTCTCAATTTCAGAGTCATTTTTTAAAACCATAGATCGGCAGCATCGACCAATCAGTTGCAGGATTTTATCTCTAGCAGGGCTGTACAGTGCGACATATATGTCGTAAATGCTACGAGAAAATGGGTCTGTGCTAAGAGGTTTTCACTCCTCATCGCACAGGTGCTGTGACAAAGAGAGAGGTGTGTGCATGCCAGATGTGCAGATAAGACTTTCGGTTTGACTAGTTTCCCCAAAAACTTCACTCCACTTTGATTTGAGATTTGAAATTCATGCCCAGTCCATTTATTTCTTATTTCTGGTACATTTTGGACTCAAGCGGAATGTTTTTTCCTCTTGTCATGCACAATCGTGTGCGTCTGGAGCGCGAGCGGCCACGCTCCGCAATGGTGAGAGAGTGCCCTGCTGCAGCTCTTACAGACAGGGCAGGCTCAGTACAGATGTAGTACAGGTGTCATTATGTTGAAGAGGATTTTTCTCAGCTAATATCGTAGTTGCTGTTTGGTTACAGCGGAGTAATGTGATTAAGATGTAAACATTGGTGGGTGCTGTTCAGCTCCGTGTATGGCCGCCAATCTTTCTCTTCCCCTGTTATTTATATAAAGATAAATGTTACAGACCACCCTATCGATCTTATTGCTCATACAGTGTCATAATGGGGATTTCTGTTAAAAACAACACATGAAACCCTGTCTGGTAGAGATGGCAATTCAACCACTGCTCTGACACGATTTTGGAGATAAGGAAGCCATTATTTTATTCACTCTTTTAATCAAAATATGAATAATAACAATAACAGTATAATACGATGACATTTCTCCTTCCACACTGACGTTACATTAAGCCCTTACTAAGTCTTAACTGCTGCCTCCTGCGTGATTCCGATGTGATGAGAAAGGCAGCCTTGCCTGTGAGCCTGTGCTGAGGGCAACAGTCCCAGCCTTCACACTTACAGATCTCAGTACACGCTTACAGATCTGAGTACAAATCGTGCGTGGTACAACTGTTGCAAAAGTCACGTGTGTATGCAGCCAATTGAGAGGCCGATTCTGAACCAAAATGAACTAAGTCCACAATTACAAATTGGGCTACATGTTTGCAGATTAGTGCACACATTTGTGGATCTTTGTACAAATTTTTTAAAAACTTTGCACACATTTACAAATCTTTACACGGATTTGCAGATCTGTACACGCATTTGTGGATTCGTGCACGCATTTGTGGATTTGTGTGCAGATCTTTGTACGCATTTGCAAATACTTTTGCAACAATAATAGCTCCATAAACTGTGGCCCTTGATCCTTTTGAATTGGCCTGCAAGAAATCCATTAAAAAGGCCCACATAAGAACAAAAAACTTTATTGTATTTTTTAGTTTGACTAGGAATGCACAATATTGGGGTTTATGCAATATGGGGATATTTACAAATTGAATTTAGCTGATATCAATACCAATATCTAAATGACATAAATGTCATTTAGACCTAACACTTCAGTCCTTGAAACACAGTTTATGGATGAACAAAGAAACATACTTCAGTCTCTAGAGCTCACTAAAATTTAAGTAATAAGGATGAACACAACGAAGACTTCAGCTGTCCGTTGGTCCTGCCAAAAGCAGAAAAAAAAAGATGAATACAAACAAAAGGATTCCAGCAGCAAATAGTAGCTCAAACTGAGCTAGTTTGAGCCGATGTCTGATCTCAAAGTCTGATTTCCAAATCATACTGCTCTGATCATCTTCAAGCACCACACTTCTATAAAGTTAGTCAGCTTCCAGCAGGTTGCTCTTGTTTTGTGTCTGAATGTGGAGATGAACCATCAGTGTATCTCTTCTCTGTGATTGGCTGTTTGCTTTGGTAGACATTAATGAGAGCTGTAATTTCGGCTGTTTTGGTTTTGTTTTTCAAGTACTTTCGCTTACTAAGCATACATTTTGGTTACATGTTGGTTTTAGAGACGTAACAAACATTTTATATATTGTGCTAAAGTTTTTTTTTCTGTGCTACAAGGTTGTCAACCTCTGTAGCACCAGCGCTATGGGCAAAAAAAGTTAATGTACAGCCCTGTCTAGTCTCTGAGGTTAAATGCCCCAGTCTGACATCAACCCTCAGCACTCATTTTCCCTCCTATCTGAAGCCTGTTTCCTTCTCTCCTCTCTGTCTAATAAAAGGCAGAAGCCCCTAGAACGATGTTTAAATGATTAAACCCTCCTAATCATTAATGGTTCTTCACTTAATGTCTGTTGGAGTTTTGCACACAGCAGCCTGTCGTAGCCTCATAAATGATGTCATGAACATCTGCAGCTGTTCTGTCCGTAACCGTTTCATTATTTTTGTGAGTTTAAAGCAGATTTTAATCCGTGCCCCTCAGCTCTATCACACGTTGGGAGGCTGTGCTGTTGGTATTTAGTCGAGCGGTAGCTCAGAGCGGGAAATTACACTTCACTGTTTAGTTACACAGGTGGGAACCTGATCAGCATTTTTTATGGGTGAGTGAAGATCATGCGGACTAAACAGATGTGTTCAACACCCTCTCAGCATTAGTCATTTTAAGTTTTCATGCTGGTCTCAAAGCTGGTCTCCTGTTTAGCAGGTGTGTATTATTTTATTAACTTTAGGGCTCATTAAGCTTGAATTAAAGAGTGTTTATTAAAGATACAACTATACAGTCAGTACGTACCAGAGTTTTCAGCTCAGTTCACTTCTGCTCTGATGTCTGAGAGCTTTGTTTATTCAATTATTTATTCTTATCCATCCTAAGGTGGCTATCTGGTCCTGGATCTGAGTACTCTTGAGCCTAAAGTTCAGTTTGTTTTGGTCAGTGTGAACGCAAACGAACGGCGCCTGGGCACTAGGGGTGGGCAATTAATCCAAAATTAGATTAAATTGCAATATGGCCCGCTGCAATTTTCAAATCGCAGACGTTAAATATTTCTTTGACCTGAAATTTAGTCAAAATACCAGTTTTAACCTTTTTTTTCTGCAGCAAAATTTGTTATGCATGATATATCATTCTATCATTCAGGTGCCATTTTTTTTAGAATAGTCTGCAAAAAAATCCTATCTTCTTCATTTTTGTATTTTTTTCTTATTAAATAAAAGGATGGAGGATACGAGTCAAAATCATCAGAATTAGATTTTTCTAAAGAATTGTTCAGTCCTTGTTTAGGAATAAAAAATCTCAAGGAATAACCGCATATCAAATTGCAATTCAATATTGGGGAACAAATTGCAATTTGATTATTTTCCAAAATCGTTCAGCCCTACCAGGCACCGTGCCCTGGCCCACATCGAGGGGTGGTCTCAGGTGTGGCTCAAGTGGATTCTGGCACAGTTTTTTCCAGAAAAGTTTTGGCACTGTTTCTTTAAGGAAAACACAAACCCCTGCTATTCATGCAACATGTCCAGCAAAATTACAGGCAACCTCCTACAACTGAAAACATTGGCAATATTTCAGTCTGGAAATCAGTAGTGAATAATCCACACACTCTCTGATGCACAATAATATTGAAGATGTTTCTGCAGGACAAATATTGCAGACAAACTCCTGCTCAGTATCTAAATTGCACATAACACTGGCAACATTTTCAAACAGTAAACTTGCAGACAGACTCCTCTACAGTCTCTAGATCACACAAAAACACTGGCAGTGTTTCAGTTTAACAGTAATGGATAATCGTCTGCTCCACCTTAATTACACCAAATTGTTTGCAACAGCTCCAAACTGAAGAATTGCGAGAAAACTCCTACATATTGTCTAAAATGCTGAAGAACTTTTGCAATATTTCTGTATGGAAAAATGCTTTCCTTTCTCAGATGTCCATGAACTCTGATAATATTACTATCTGTTAAACTATCAGAGACAGGCTCTGCAGATGATGTTGAACAAAAGGCATTGACAACATCTTCATTCAGGAAAATTGCAGGTGACCTAATACAAACTGTATAAATTGGACAGAAACATCGGTAATGTTTCAGTCTGTCATCACATCTCTGCACAGTAGATACTGCAGACAAACTCCTGCTCAGTTACTTAGTTGCACGTAACATTTCCAGCATTTCCACACAGTAGAATTGCAGACAAACTCTTTCATAGGGTCAAAATTGCACAATAATATTGCCAGTATTACAGTATGTGTACCAATAGCAAAGAGAATCTTCTACACTCTCTCAATCACACAGAAATGTTGTCAACATCTCCATACCGTCAATCTCCTGGTCACAGTTTACATTGCACATAAACGTCACACTTACACTCTGAAACTTTTAGTGCAATTTAGATGCTGTTCAGGCTTTTGTTTGCAGTTTTTATGGACTACTTCCTGTCCAGTTTAATGAAATCGATGGCTGTTCTTCATTTGTGGTATTTTGAGATCAGCCATGCCTGTCATTGGCTGTTGCATCTCGAAATATAATCGTCAGTCATTTTGACCCCACTCTGTTAAGGATTACACCAATAATCAGTTGCATATAACTCAGTCTCAGTCGTCCAGGAAAGCTTTGTCAGGGTTCCTAAGTCTGATTCGGGCCACCCCCCCCCCCCCAGTAGTCAGGGCGTCACATCAGGCCTCAAACCCGTCCTAGAATCATCCAGCGTGTAGCCGACCTTTACCACTATTTAGTCATCTTTTTATGACAGGATTCCAGCTGCAGTGGGTGAGTTTGAAATGCAGAGAAACCTGTTAAGTTGAGGAGGAAGTAGATCAGAGCTGACAGGGCCTCATTCTTTCTCTCCTCTCTGCCCAAACATCCCCTGTGAAGATGAACGCCACATTAGTGTCAGCACGCTCAGACAGACAGAGAGGAACTGTTGGGGATGATTGGAGGCTACTGGCAGGATTTGAAGTCTCCTAATCCAGGAGCGTCCCACCCACCGAACCCTGCCGTCAGCAGTTGTCTCTGTTACCGGCGCTGCCGTTCAAAAACACTCAGATGGGTTAGTGGGAATTTCCAGTAAAGGAAAGCGGTTTTCATAAAAAGGAAGGACAGGTAGATCCCTCCCTCTGCGGGGCTGAACACAGCTGCTGTCTGTGTCTAACAGCATGATTTATCGGATTATTTACCGAGAGTCTTCAGGAGACGAGTCCTCCTCCAAAACAAGAGGAAAATGAAAACCTGATGAATGAAATGTCTGTTCATAGTCTGAATGTTTTAAAGAAACTGCAGCAGAAGAATCGAAAGGTTGTCTTCTTCTGTTTTTTTTAGCTTTTCATTCCTTTATACTAATTATAATCTTTTTTATCTCCTAAAATTCACATAGAGAAAGGCCGGTTAAACTCACAGAGGGCTTTCTGCCAGTCTGCTGGCCAACTAGTTGCTCACGTACAGCCGGCTCCTTCGTCGTTTACACAATGAAATAGTTTAGCCAACAAGTCAGGATTCGCTTTTCCTGTTCTTTTTAGAAGTTTTAGAACCCTTACCTTTACTCAAATCTTCTGCTGATGAGAGAGATGCCTTTCTTTCTGTCAGCCTTAGCCTGGAGAGACAGTTTCATCCTTTTGCACAGAGATGGCTGTTGCTCTTACAGCCCCGTGAGGCCCCCTGCAGCTCACCTTCAATGGGCCCTTATATAAAGATATAAATTTATATATATTTGAAATTTTATAATGTATTATAAGTCTGCTTCTCCTCCATGCTAACACAGCTGAAGAGGTGCAGAGATGAAACACTAATCCAAAATTCTGATGACACACAGATGACTTTGTGTTTCCAGGATGCTTTTCTCCTTTCGTTATGGGCATAATGCACACTCAGGCTCACTCACTTTTTCTCTCGCTCTCTCAGACTAGACCTTTTTAAAGTTATTAAACAGTTAGAACAGCTTTTTAAAAACTATGCCAACTGTAGGCATCGTGACGAGCACACAGCTCTGCTAAGTGAGAAGCAATTAAGCTGCAGCATGGCATACAAGAAACAACGGTGACAGCATGCAGAATGCAAAAAGGGGTTTCAATGTGCATGAGTGGAAATGTGGGTCTTTTGCTGCTGCACATACTAATAACACAGAAAAATAACAAGTATGCACTTTAAATCTGATAACCTGATTCAAGCCTATGAACAGCAGGGGGCGGCTCTACACCAAACTAGCACCTCTCAACTCCCAAACATGCATGAAGGCAGAATAAACTCTTATTTTAACAGTACAGACGCATCCATTGCACACCTACCCGTTAGACATTTACACCATGAGCTCAACGCCCCTGTTGTCTGGGCCTGTTAGTCCTCTGTAGATATCACCAAAGATGCTACAGCTAGCATCCGTCAGGATTGGAACATTTCCTGGAAAACTAAATTTCAAAAACTTCTCTCTTTTAGAAGTCCTTCCTCTCAGATAGTCTCAGTTATTTGGACGTGCTGCCTCTAACAGCTTATCCTAACTGTGTAAACAAAGTTTAGTCTGGTTTGTGTCTATAAAGTGGGCTGTCATTGGCTGGAGAGTTAAGGCGAGAGGTGGGGATTGGATGAGGCTGTAACTGCTGATTGATTGACAGATCTGTCAGCTGATCATTGTGCTTACGGGAGGCAGACTGCTCCAAACATGCAGAGCTGCTGTTGGTTGCTCTCTATATCGTCTCATGCATATGACACCCTGCCACTGTGCCACTCTTGTAAATGCCCAGTTCTCCAGGTATACTGTGTGCATCCCATAATATAGCCCTGCTATATGAGGGCCCAGCATCCTCACCTTTTTACATTTGAGAAGAGTTGACTTTTCGTGTCATTCGTCATGTCATTAGCACTTTGTCCTGGCTGATCTTTAGAATCAGAGCTAAAGTAGCTGTTTTTATATCACTACTATGAGTTTAGATATCAGATATCGGTAAGAATGCAACATCATGCATCACTTTTACAAACCAGCTATTGGCTGGCCATGAGTGCTTTTATATCAACTTGCTGTTTGACCCGAAATCAAACCCTGTATTTGTTCCTTTGTCTTGTCTAGAGCTCCTTGGTCCAATCTTAGGATGTGTACTGGTTGTAAAGAACCACTAGAACCAAAGTTTGCTGTGTTTGCACATCATAAATCAGCTGATTGAGACGTTTCTGTCCTGCAGTGAGGCTTCAGAGTGAGACATGCTGGGAAACAGATCAGTTTGTCTCTTCTGCATCTTATTCTGGAATAGTTTTACTTTGACCTGATATAGAAATGCTTATCCTTCTGCTCATCTGTAAACACTGCTTTCCACCGTGGCACTAAAATGAAAGCATTTAAGGAAAAATGAAGGGAATGGAAGACAGATTTAGAGTTTCCACGGGCCTAAAGCGATCCTGTAATGGATCTCTGCTGGTCATTTTAAAGTGTGCTCACAGATCGGCTATTTTGACACAGGATTATTAAAGCTGTCATTGTGTCCTCCTCACTCTGTGAGCCTCTCATGATGGGCTAAATGTTTTCATTTGTGTAAACACGCTCTTCCTCTTTCTGCCCCCGTGGTATCTGACACCTCAGAGGAGAGAAAACAGGGGGGCGAAATATTTAGGACAGAAATGGAGACGGGCATGGTTTTCATTTATGCTTTTCAATGAGAGAGAGGGACTAGGGCTGGGGGACATATCCAGGTTTCAGATACTGTAGGTCCACTAATCTTCACAGATAATACACAGTAGACTGTCTATGTTGATGCTGACTGAAAGAAGAGGCTGTTAAAAGAGTTTACAATCATGTTTGGTCCAAATGGGGAGCAGTTATATTTGCAGGAGAAATCAAAAGATACAGAAACCTACTTACATACCTTTTTTTGTTTTTAATTATCAGAGAATGCAGACAAATCCCCGCACAATATCTAAATAATGGGCTTTTTTTTTTTTTTTACTGAGAGCCACATCCATATAAATACCAGGATTATTGGGCCACTTTGAGATCCCTCACCTTTAGTGTGTAAAAGTTAAGATAAAGTTAATGATTAACCCTTAGGCATCCCTTTAAACGACTACACACATATGTCCCAAGGGGACATTGTCTGCACCTACTTCAAATGTTAATATTTATAATTTGTGTATATATATATATATATATATATATATATATATATATATATATATATATATATATATATTTTTTTTTTTTTAAACGTCTTGTTTTGTTTAATGTTATCACCTTCAGCTCTGATCATGACATGGCAAATTTTTGGTCATTTTCAGGATTTTTTGTGTTTTTAACCCTTCAAATGCCAGTTTATTCCATTTTCAATTCAGCAAAATGAGATATTTTCCATCCATCCAACCATTTTCTATATCGCTTATCCCGTCCGGGATCGCAGGGGGTGTGGGGGGTGGAGCCTATCCTTGTTGCCATTGGGCGAGAGGCGGGGTACACCCTGGACTGGTTGCCAGTCAATTGCAGGGCTGACATATAGAGAGAGACAACCACGCACGCTCACACTCACACCTAAGGGCAATTCAGAGACACCAGTTAACCTAATGAGCATGTTTTTGGTAGTGGGAGGAAGCCGGAGTACCCGGAGAGAACCAACGCATGCACGGGGAGAACATGCAAACTCCACACAGACTGGCTGGGAAGCCATTAGATATTTTCCATATTAAAAATCCTAAGTGGAATTTTTTTATAATTATTATCAAAGATGGTCATTAATCATCAGTTGCCACCAACATCAAGTTTTATGCATTTTCATTTTTTTGTGCAGTGAGAAATTGGTGGAAATTTTGCAAAAGATGGAACCCTAGGAAACTTTTTGACCCCTACTTTATATGGTTATATTCATATTTTTTTTTTTTTGTTTGTTTTTTAATTGATTGATTGATTTTTTGTAATCACCTCTAGATCTAATCATCATCGTTTGAAATACCTGATAAACCACAGGGGCCAAATCTGGCCTGTGGAACAATTAAATCTGGCCCGCAGGATTATCTCCTATTTCTGTTCTAACTGTCCCATCAGTCTGAGGTCTGCAGATTTCCCCAAGTATAAAAATGTGAATTTATCCTGATGATTTAAGATATCCTTATTAAGTTACAAAATCTGAAAAAGTAAGGAGTACAAATATTTAGAAGACGTCAGGAATATGGGAAAATAAATTAATTTTTGTTTTAATTTCATATTTTCAATTTAGCATCTCACAGTTAGGACTCAAACTTAGGATTTTGACTTTTAATTTCATACTTTGAGCATTTCAACTCACAATTTTGACTTCCTGTACAATAATTTGTTTTTTAAGTAATTATTTTGTATTTTATCTCATATTTTCAACTCCAAACTTTGACTTCATAATCCCGTAGTTTGTACTTTTACACTTAAAATTAAAAATTTAAAAATCGTATTTTGACTTTTAATTTCATGATTACAAATTCTACTTCATTTTTTGACATTTAAACTCATGATTTTGACTTTCTTTCTAATATATTCGCTATTAAAAAACATTATTTTTCAATTTCATTTTCATGTTTTGACCTTTTTGAAATAATAAATTTACTTTTCTCAGATTGTGAGCCTTTAAACTCATCTTTCTAACTTTTTAAATGTCAAGATTGTTTATCATCAGCGCTAAGGTTTTTTTTTTTTCATATTTTATTACTGATGAAATGAAGTTGACAGTTTATGGTTGAAAAGGTGGCTCTGTTAGGCCCTCAGGTTAGTCCTGAATCCAGAATCCGGCCCCTGCTGTGATTGAGTTTGACACCCCTGCTCTAAACTTTTGACTTCCTGTTTGGAGATTTCTGATCAATGGATTTTGATGTGGTTTGGCAGCGCCGGCACTGAACATAGACCTGCAGCAAATCCCCAATGAAGTATGTTGGAGATGCAATTTCTCATATCTAACATGCAAAACTCAAGTTTATATTCATATCAACACCTACAGACAGTATTTATTTCATTTCTTTATGCCTTTATTTCTCAGAGCTATGAAAAAAATCTCTCTGTAAGTGTGTCTTTTAAGTGCTCTACGGATACACGCTTGGCCCAAAAAGGATAATGGTGCCATCTAGTTTTTAGTGGTAAAAATTGCTAGTCTAATCTTCGCCTTTAAAATTGCGTCTCAGATAATGGCGGTAACAGTGATACATGGTATTGCAAATTTGCAGTTAAAATAAGCAAATATAATGGGTTTAAATGGGCATATAGATGTGAGTATTTTTCCTCTGCACAGTACCAAACAGGTCAATGTAATGATTTGCCTTAAAAAATTAAAAATGAGCAGAAATACACATCTTTGTGCAGGTTCAAGCCAGTCGCATCAGCAGAACACAACCTGGGTCAAGAATTCCAAAACAGAATGCAAAGAATGAGCCGAGGTATACCGAAGGGTTAAAGAATAAAAAACAGCCTGGATCACAGCTTTGCATTAATGGCTGACGAGGGAAACAGCCAATTATCGTTAAGGATTTTTTTTTTTGGGTTGGTCAGGATGAGAACGCCCGTTTAGCAGAGCGGGGCGACGCTGTAGGCTCTTCTCCACATTCAGACACAAACGTCAGGAGGCTCACAGACTTTAGAGGAGCGTTGGAGATGATGAGAAAGAAAGGATTTAGAAATTAGAGATGGAGCTGATAGAGGAAAAAAAGAGTGCAGAAATGTTTCTCATGTTTTACCCTTCAGTAAATGCATACCGTCTCTATCGCCCAGCCCTACTCAGAGCAGAGAAACCAGGGGGAGTAGTATATTTAGGACAGAAATGGAGACGTGCATGGTTTTCATTTATGCTTTTCAAAGAGCTGGTGACCCAGAGAACTAACTGTTTTTCTCTCTCTCTCCCCTCCCTCCACAGTTCCGGAGATTTCTCTGTGATTCTCCACTAGAGGTATGTATTTCCTTTGGCCTGCTGACAGTTTAATAAAACCTCTCTTTTCATCCATATGTATTACCTGTAATGACCGGCCCCGGCCCCGAGCAGGTCGTCCTGCTGAAATTACTGTCATGAAGAGGAGGATAATGGCCTGAATAATGTGCTGTATTTTAGTATTTAAATAAAAGCACTTAAAAAAGGAGGATAAATGGACACTAGCTTCAGTCATGGAGCACATACCTACACAAACACCTTCACTCCCTCGCTGTTTCAGCCCTGCAGCTGGATTCAGGGGGGTTAAGGGATTCAGGAAGGGAGTTTTTGTTTCATATTTCAGGGTTTTAATTTAGCCAGACTGAGAGGAAGGGGCTGTTCAGGGAGGGAAATGTGCAGTCCAGATTGTGTTTAGACTACGTTGGATACAAGGTCCCCAAACCAGGCCTTCCTTTGGCCTTGACAGAACGAGACATAACTACTCTGTAGTTTTAGTCGTGTGGTAAAGATGTAAGGACGATAAGTCTACTCTGTTGGCTCCTTTTAAGACCTACAGTAGCAGATAGTTAGAATAAAGTCTGTATTATGTATGTGAAGTAATTATTGCAGTCACACAGTCAATCCATCAAAGGTGCACGGTCCTCTTATTCTAACAGATTCGAACATTCATCATTTCTGTCCCTCCTCTTCCTGTGGTTCAGCATCCCTGCAGGCTGTCATTGTTATCGGCAGGCTCATGTTGTTATCAACACGCATTGAAAGGACATGCTGATATTATATTCAGGAAATAAATCTACTGGTTAGACTGGAATGACAACTCAAGATGAAGGTAGGTTTGGAGTCTCGATGTGTCATTCGCAAAAACAACTGGCTCCTGTTTGAGAGACAGCTTCCTTTTTTCAGTTTTTGTTGTTTTAAAGACCAAAAAAATGCTAAATGAAGAGCCGTCATGAAGCTGAAAGAACGGCTCATTCGGGAACGACAAACTGTCTTGTAGTGTGATATAATTAACGACGCGCCCAAGACTCCTTACGATTCCTCACGACCACGATTCAACAAGACTTAGCATGTCAGAATTTTTCATACATTGTCGTCTAGTTTGACACACTGACCTGACGTTAACGATGTGAATCCTGATGCCTAACAACAACAGAACATTTGCTCATTATCTTTGCATCATCATTTACTAGATTTACCACTTTTATCCCCTTTTATTCCCTGAAAGTAATGTATTTTATTTTATTTACATTATCACATGCATACCTTAAGAATTAAAATGAGTTGAAAATGGAAAAAATAGGTTGGAAAGGTGATGAAATGGGATTTTGAAACCAGCAAAAATGAGTTAGAAGCGGCAAAAATTTAGTAAAAGTTGCAAAAATAAGCACGAAATGGCAAAGATGGGTTAAAGGGGCAAAAACAGGCATAGAAATTAGTAGAGGGGGATTAAAAAGTGGCTGATATGAGTTTAAAGTGGAAAAAATGGATTGACTGAGGCAGAAAAATAGGCAGCAGTGGGTTAAACTGCCAAAGATGGCCATAATAAACACTGAAATTTGGTTAAAATGGGTTGAAATGGGCACAAGTGGGGAAAAAAGGTGATAAAAAGTGGCTAATAGAGGCAATAATGGGTCAACAGAGGCAGAAAGTGGCAACATTTGGTTTAAAAGTGGCAAAAACAGGCAGAAAAAATTGGTGGAAAGGGTTTAAAATGGACAAAAATGATTTTAATTGGTGGGAAAAAATGATTTAAAAAAAGGTGAAAATTTTGCAAAATTGAAGTTGAGTGGCAAATGTGTAATCTAAAAAAATATTATGGGTTTGTTTTAAGGCATCTGGAGACCCCTTCTCAGTGTCTCGTGACCCCCAATGGGGTCCCAACCCCAAGCCTAAGAACCACTGCACTAGAGGACCCTCCAATGTTACATCAGAGATTGCGATTAAGAAATAATGAGCTAAAAGCAAAAGTAGTTCATGTTAATTTTTATGTACTTTTTTAGTGCAAACAGCCACCTGCACCATTTAGAGGCCTTTAACAGCTATTCTGGTTCTGATGGTCACCTTTAAAACAAACGTGTTAAAAATTAAATATCAAACAAAAATAAATTTAATTGCCCTGCTTACGGCATTGATGGCATCATGTTTATAATAAACAAAATATTTTTAAAATGTTGGTACTATCTTGTTCCTACATGTTTTTACCTCAAAACACGAGGCAATCCCCGTCTTCTGAATCAAGAACAGAGCGTTTTTGTTCGCTATCGTCCCAGCCGTGGAGACAACTCTCTCTGCCCTGACAGAGGTGCCCGGGATGCACAGGTAACAGGAGGCTGTTATTTGGTGCTCCGGTGTCCAAACATGTTTGATATGTTTGGTTTTTATTAGTATCCTATCAAAAATCTGCTTCTATGACAGCTCTACCTGTGTTTTAGGTGAGTTGTAGTTGCAGCTTCTCATCAGTGAGCTGCAGCCTTCACTCAACACCAGTGGACCTGTCAGGTCAGCAACAATTAGAGCCAGGACGGGTCCCGTTTAAGAGGATTGAGGTCGACTGACACAGAGACACACAAACACGGGGACTCTGTGCGGCCCCTGGGCCCCCTCAGGTCCGCTCTAATGAACATCATTAGTGTTTATAGGAAACAACCTTTTAGCACCTCGCCAAGGCTAGCGGCCAGACACACCAGATTACTCCAGCTGCCTCAGAAACCGTCCCGACTTCACCGTCCTGTCCTCTCAGACCACTCTGAGGCCTCGTCCCCTTTAGTCCGGCCTCCTTTCAGTCCACTTGTTTTTTAATTTCTTGCTCTGATCTCCACTGTCCTCGCCGAGAATGTTCCCCATTTATACGTGTCTCTCTCTGCCTCTGCGTGTCGGCTCCATCTGTGTCCAATCAGAGCGCTATTAAAGCACACATTCACCCACATGGACCTGCATACTGTGTGGTTCATCAGCGCTCCTGTTAGGCTGCATTTGTACTAATGTATGCAAACAACATGAATACAAACCAGCGTGCAGCCAGTCAGGTTGTGTGACTTGTTTGTTTGCTGTGTTGCTCCATTTGAATAAAACTGCAGACGATTCGTGCTGAAGCTCAGAGCTAATGAACATCAGCTGTCCGCCTCCTCCATGTGTTTTTAGACAGTGAGTGGAACACATGGTGATGTGATAAACAGTGGGATGTCTGTACACATGTCGGGCAGCAGTCATGCAGGTGTTTGTCACTGCGTTTGACCTTGTTGAGGTCTGAGTGGGTGAGGAACTCGGTTTATGAGCTGGGTGGTTCATGGACTAGTTCTGTTTCTTTTTAGTCGTCTTTACAGCCTCTTGATGTGTATAACCGAGGGCCAAACGCTCATTAACGGGGCGTGGGACAATTAGTCACTAAGGTTTTTACAGCTCAACCCTCGGAGTGTTACAACGGTGTATAAGGGCTGCTCTAAAATCAATGATGTCTAAAGATCGGTTAATTAACGAGGAGAGACTTTAAATACTCTGGTTTAAAAAGCTGAAAATTTATAAGAACCAGACTGAGGATTGTCAGGATTATGAAGTCAACAATTGCTGATAACGTGGAAGAAAATCACACCAGACCAATGACCTTGTGTGGCTTACCCTCCTTGATTATGCTTTGATACAGCCTCTGAGAACAACCTGTCCTTACTCTAATGACACTCTGTGGCTTAACCTCTATTATTAAGGTTTGATACAGCCTCTGAAGGCAGACTGCTCTTTCACCAGTGACCTTGTGTGGCTTACTCTCCTTGATTATGCTTTGACTCAGCCTCTGAGAACAGCCTGCCCTCACTGTAATGACACTCTGTGGCCTACCCTCCATTACTTACCTGTGATACAGCCTCTGAGAACAGCCTGCCCATACTCTAATGACACTCTGTGGCTTACCCTCTATTATTAAGGTTTGATACAGCCTCTGAGAACAGACTGCCCTTTCACCAGTGACCTTCTGTGGCTTACTCTCCTTGAATCTGCTCTGATATGGCCTCTGAGAGTGGCCTGCCCTTTGCTCATGACCTTCTGTGGCTTACCCTCCTTGAATTTGCCCTGATAAAGCTACAGAGAACAACCTGCCCTTACACCATGACCTTCTGTGGCTTACCCTCCTTGAATTTGCCCTGATAAAGCTACAGAGAACAACCTGCCCTTACGCCATGACCTTCTGTGGCTTACCCTCATTGAATTTGCTTTGATTCTGCCTCTGAGAACAACCTGCTCTTTCACCATGGCCTTTTGTGGCTTACCCTCCTTGAATCATTTTGATGATTCTGAGAGCAGTCTGCCCTTTCATCAATGATCTTCTGTGGCTTACCTTTCTTGTGAAGGGTGTCATTGAATGCCTTCATTTATAAAGTCAGCAGTCTTCCCCATGGTTGTTGTGTGAAGTGGCCCAGTGTGAAAAGAATGAAGGCTAAGGAAACCTTTGTAAATTTGAATTTTCAACAATATTCTAATATTTGAGATGGTGGATTTTTGATTTTTGTTAGCTTTAGCCATAATCATCAAGATAAAAAAGTGTTTATTTCACTTTTTTAGATAAATCTAGAATACATGGAAATGTAACTTTCTGAAGTAAATTACTGTGAAAAAGTGAATTTGTCCTGATATTCTAAGTTTTTGAGATGCACCGGTACATGTCACTTAAAGAGCCAGCACTGCTTCTTCTCCTTCGTCTTCTATCGGCATTGGAAGACCTCAGCTGTCACCAGCATGGAGGCATAAAAATAAGAGTTAAAGGTTTGAAACTCTGTCTTCAGCTGCAGCTTGTGTGCGACTTTCTCTTCATGCATGTTTGCAGGTCTGTAAAGAGAGAGAGTTTGAACTCTTGTTAACATCTGTTATTGGTCAATAGCAGGATAATAACACCATGTTAGCGTCTCACATCAGCTGAGGTGAACTGAGGCAAAACAGAGAAAAAAGGGATTTTTAAAAACTCATTTTACATGAATTTAATCCCCAATAAAGTTATAAAAACCATAAAGAGCTGATGTTATTTAGTGAAACCCCGACAATGAAGCCTGTCTGACTACTCAACATTAAAACAATAGAACTATCAGCATCTATCTGTCTGTGAGGACCAGTCCTGGATGTTTGCTTATCCTGTTTGCCTCCTAATAATCAGACTCTCATGTGACCAGATCAGACTGATATATGCAGCAGGTTTGCTTCGATAAAGCAGACAGAGTCCATCAAAGATTGCTCTAACCCCCCCGTCCTTCATGGCACTCTGCTGCTCACATGTTCATGTGTTGAGGCCATATGTGAGCGATTTGGGGCAGCGGGGGAAGCTCTGGGGTGGTTTGAAGCGATCCAGAAAGTGTTTAGATTGTTGTCACGGTGGCAAGGACACGACCATTAAGCTGTCGTCTGAGGTGACGCGCAGGTCAGTCAGACAAGATCAGCCTTGAACAGCATACGAACTCATAAACAAACCGCCGCTATAACGGTGTCCATGTTCATAATTGTGCCAGCGTGTTGGCTCGGAGTGGGGTAAGAAAAATCTCACTCCCAGCCATCACCTCGCTCTCTTTTCCTTTCAAACGACACCGAGGGGCCTCCGACAAAGCCTGCAGTGTTGGTGAGGAGCCGGTGCCAAGAAATAACGGGCTGCCTTCTTATACGGACCGACACATGGAGAGGAGAGAGGGAGGCGGACTCCAGATGTGGAGCCTGTCACCCTTCAGCACCCCAAACTCCACATAACAGCTCTGTATTTTCTTTCTTCGTCCCTCCTGTATGCCCGCCTGTCAGCTTAGGTGAAGAACACACTAAACATCTCGACCTCCGATCAGATATCCTCTGATGTGGGGCTGCATTCAGATTAAATATCACCTATTCTAACAGAGGGCAGAGGAACAGATTCAAGAGAAAGTACTGACATTTGAGTAAAAAGACCCTCAGCATTATAATATAATTATCACATTTTCATCCAGTGGTCCAGTTTGGTACAAGAAAACCAGATTTCCCATTAATTTCTAAGTATGGGGATATTTTATGGCCAGATCATGATCTCGATTTTATCACAGTTTTATTTCATTAAATTTCCAGAACAAATTTGTGAATTAATGATCTGAAAAAAAAACAAACTTATTCCCCATATGATGATACGATTATCCCCATATGATATGATTATTTTTTATAATACCGTCTTTCCAGTCAAGTCTTTTTAGTTTTTTCTCTATCTTCTGCAGCGTGTCGGTCAATGCATGAAAAATTCAAAGGTTTCATTGTTTGAACCGTCAGGTAAAGGGGGTCTGGAGCTGAGTTTCCATTAGCCGGTGTTTGCCAGTCATTGGCCAGTTTCAAGAGTGGATGTCTGGCAAATAAAAATATAACCGGTCAAAATGTCCGGTAGAAAACATGCCAATGACCAGATAAGTAAATACTGAATACTTGCAGATTATATTTGTGTAACCTAGAAGATATGTTGCGAGAATCCTTGAATATATACTCAAAGTGGCCTAATCTTACAATACCTATGTCCTGCAGTGCTGGGGTTGTTTATCTCCTCAGACAGCAAGCACATGGCTAATTAAAAATATTTTTAAAAATCTATTTCAGTGTTTAACAGACAAATTTTGACAATGATTTTCATTTTAAAACATGCTGTCTATAAACAAAATTCCTTCATGTGTGGGAACTAAATGTTTTTTCTGTCTATTAAAGTACAGATATGTCTAAAACTTTAAATGAAAAAAATTGTCAACAAAGTGAGATTGTGATCTGGCCATTAAAAAAATAGCAGGATGGATGAGGACAGAAGACATAAAGGAAGAATAACTCCCGCCTTTTTCTCCTCTAATGATGCTGATTGATCCAGCCAGTCTCTCACCAGGAACAAGTGAATCAGCTTGAAGGGACGGGCTCACCTGATGGCAGTCATGAATCTGAACAATCCACTGACTTTGAATCAAGTCGCTCCAGAGGTTTTCTCTCAGTCCTCTGTCCAGAGGCTCAGGGTGAAGGTTAACAGATTGATCAGGGCACTGCTGTGTCTGCAGTGGAACAGGAGCCTTCTCTCTCATTATTCATCTGGATCTGGTTAGGTAGCACAGGTGCTGCTAGTTATCACAGCACAGAGAGCTGGGATGATGATCCATAGAGCCACAGGGCCCGGACTCTGACCACTTTAAATCTGATCAAACTACGCTCACAGGCGTCCTACTGAGACTCATCAATGCTCTGATGTGTTTTTGATGCAGCCTGTTTCAAACCAGTGAAGCCTCAGCTATGGTGACCATCAGTAATATCAAAATTTACCAAACTCTAATGATAAATATATTTCTAAAGTCTGATGTACATAAAGAAAAACTGGCACCCTTCTGTTTGGTACCAGACACGCCTATCAGACCAGGAGCAGAGCCGGACTCACTGCTTTCTGATTGGTTAAAACAATCTTTACTTCCTGTGGCAGCAGTAATGATGTACAAATGCTAAATGAACCAAATGTAAACAGCTGAACAGCTTTTTCCTCATTCTGTCTGAAAAGCTTTTAAAGAACACGGTGATGTTCTCTGTGGGAACAAACCTCAGGAGAGCTGCTTCCTTTAAATGACAGCTCAAGTCCACAGAGCTGTCCTTGAACGCATCAGTCTGTCCCACCATTCATCCATTCATCCATTCATCCAGCCTTCTTTCCTTCATTCCTTCCTTACTTCTTTCTTTCCCTCCTTTCTTCTTTCCTTCTTTCGTACTCCCCTACCTTCTTCCCTCCTTCCTTCTTTTCTACCAGTCCGCCTTCTTTCTTTTCATCCTTCCTTCCTACCCTTCTACCTCCCTTCCTTCCTTCTTTCCTACCCCTCTACATTCTATCCTTCCTACTGTCAACCTTCCTTATTTCCATCCTTCCTTTCCACCCTTTTACCTTCCCTCCTTGCTTCTTTCCTACCTGTCAACCTTTCTTCCTTCCTACCGTCAACCTTCCTTACTTCCATCCTTCCTTTCCACCCTTTAACCTTCCTTCCTTCCTTCCTTCCTTCTTTTCTACCCGTCAACCTCCCCTTCTCCATTCTTCCTTTCTACCCCTCTACCTTCTTTCCTTCCTTACTTCCTTCCTTCCTTTTCACCCTTTTACCTTACTTCCTTCCTTCCTACCATCAACCTTCCTTACTTCCATCCTTCCTTTCTACCCTTTAACCTTCCTTCCTACCCTTCTACCTTCCTACCATCAACTTTTCTTACTTCTATCCTTCCTTTCCACCCTTTTACCCTCCTTCCTTCCTACCCATCAACCTTCCTTCCTTCCTTATTTCCTACCTGTCAACCTTGCTTCCTTCTTTCCTTCCTACCCTTCTACCTACCTTTCTTCCTTCTTTCCTACCCATCAACCTTCTTCCTTCCTGCCTTTCAGCCCTTCTACCTTCATTCTTTCCCTTCTTTCTTCCTTTTTTCCTTCTTTCCCTCCTTCCTTTTTTCTTTCCCTCCTTTCTACCCTTCTACCCTCCTTCCTTCCTTCCTTCCTTCTTTCCTACCCATCAACCTTCCTTCTTTCCTTCCTGCCCTTCTACCTTCCTTTCTTCCCTCTTTCCTACCCATCAGCTTTCCGTCCTTCCTTCCTTGAGTTCTTCCCTTCTTCCTTTCTTTCTACCTTCCTTCTTTCCCTTCTTCCTTCCTTTTTTCCTTCATTCCGACCTTCCTTTTTTCTTTCCCTCCTTCCTACCTTCTACCTTCCATCCTTCCTTCTTTTCTTCCCGTCAACCTCCCCTTCTCCCTTCCTTCCTTCCTTCCTACCTTCTATCCTTCCTTGCTTCTTTCCTACCTGTAAACATTTCTTTCTCCCTTCCTACCCTTCTACCTTTCTTCCTTCCTATGTCAACCTTCCTAACTTCCATCCTTCCTTTCCACCCTTTTACCTTCCTTTCTTCCTTCTTTCCTACCCATCAACCTTCTTCCTTCCTGGAGTTCCTCCTTCCTTCCTTCTTTCCTTGCTTCCTACCATTCTACCTTCCTTCTTTCCCTTCTCCATTCCTTTTTTCCATCTTTCCTTCCTTCCTTTTGTCTTTCCTTCCTTCCTTTTTCCATTCTTTCATTCCTCTCTTTCCTTCCATCTTTGCAGGCGGCTGGAGCTTATCCCAGCTGGTAAAGGAGGGGTGTTACACCCCGAACTGGTGTCCTGTCACTTACAGGGCTCACATACAGAGACAAAAAAAATATTCCCTAACACTCTTATGGGCAATTTAGAACCACCATTTATCCTAACACTGTGGAGGAATTCAGAGAACCCTTGTATGCACAGGGAGAACATGAACTCCTCTTTTCCAGTGTACAGACCTTCTAAAAACGATTTATATTTAAATATCAGATGGTCTCTGATGACTATCTCAGTAATAGAGAGTTTTAAACAGCCCAGTACTCTGATAAACTGTCAGAGGATCATTGTTTTATGTAGTTTTATCAGACAGTTATTTCTATTGTCTACAGTAGAGCAAAGACATTAAAGATTTGAGTAAAAACTCATTATTTAAGAGTTGCATGCTCTCTTGTGTAATTAAACAACTTCTTTAAAGGTGCTGAGTCAACACATTTCACTTTACGGGTCTGACATGTCCAATATTAAATGTTGGGCCTCTTAGCCAGTCACTTTTTCAAACCTTGCCTCTCTAACAGAGTAATTGAATATTCCTGCTGTAGTATGGGGGGGGCCTTCACCTACACCCACATTCTTTAATGCCACATGTAGAGAGCAGACGCAGACGTATAGGAGCGTTTGGCAGCTCTCCACCACCGCCTGCTGAAATGGATTTTAGTCATGCAGGGTCCTTTATTAAAAAGTCCTCTCCTGGAGTGTTTCTGTGGCCACAAACCCCCCCCTCCGACCCCCCACACCTCCACCCTGCTGCTGCTCTTGCTCCACATTTGGGAGCCATTAGCAGGCTGAACTGGAGGCTACTGTACACCCCCACTCATAATGCTGCGTGAGGCCTGGCAGGGAGACCAGGGGCTCATAATCCACGTTCATACATGGACCAGAAATCATACTTCGACACGTTTAGACTAAACGGTAATACACCATAAATCTGGACTTTTTATCCACAGAGAAAGAACAGATGATGGTCACAACACTAGAATTATAAACTAAATCTAACCGTATTAGAGCCTGTTTGATATCACAGCAAAGAAAATAGAAGACTAGACTTCCAATATTGGACATTTTTTTGTTTTAATTATCAACTAGAGCTACCGCCTGACGTTTTTTTCTACCGCTTTGTTTTAATCCTGATAAATATCAAAGACTCTGCCTATTTCCAGCCCTACTGCATGTGTGTTCTTCTATTAAACCACACAGTTTCAGTCCTTTGTGATTTATAATTCCTCTTTATTACTCACCAGAGCTCTCATTGTTTTGAAGGCTGACCTCCTCCTCCTCCTCCTCCTCCTGCAGGCTGAATATTCTCCAGATGGGCCTGAGGTCGGGTACGGATCCTTCCACCAGCAGTACTGGCTGGACGGGCGCATCGTGGCGGTGGGAGTGATCGACATCCTGCCCACCTGTGTGTCCTCTGTCTACCTGTACTACCACCCAGACTTCGCCTCGCTGTCTTTGGGCTCCTACTCTGCTCTCAGGTGGGTTTTCAGGTCACACATGAACCCCTCTCTGCTTCTGTAAGCTGTCTGATGATGATGATGATGGTGGAGACAACTGGAGCGCCCATTCGTAGGGCTGGCTCAGGATGTCTGTCTACCTGGTGATGCCTGATAAAGCCTCAAACATTTGAAACTGATCCCAAAGCTTTGCTTAACAAAATCCTTCTTCTAAAAACAATAACCAAGGCACAGAGTGTATCGTAAGGAAAGATCGGTTTATTTCTAGAGCATCACTCAAACCACGGGCAATTAAGCTTGCTTTGCACAGACTACAACAAGGCATCGTTGTGAAGAAATAAGGCATTAAAAACTGAAATATCTTCAGATGAAACACAACAGCCATTGATTATACAACCTTTAAAATGTTGTAAGCAGCACTGCTTTAGCCCAAATCTGGTCTATCCTGCATGCTCATTATTTCCTCCTCATTCCTCAAATCTTTGCACATTATGGCTGGATCTAAACGAAAATAAAAAATGGCTGAGTAAAATCATTTTTGTGTCTTTTAAGATTTTTTTTAGCCTTTATAACTAAAGAGAGACAGGAAGTACTGGCAGAGGGTGTGAGGGTTAAAAGGCATTAGAACCTTGACCAGTGCACTGAAGTCTACAGCCTCTGTATTTGGCCTCCGTCTTCAACAGCTGAGAGACACTGGCATCCAAACGAGGTCTTTAAAGCTAACTGTGCAGCAAAATCATATGCATTATAAATAAAAAATGGATTTGTAATGATTTGAAATAATAGAAGAAGAGACAGGGGCATCATATGTGAATGTTGGCTAGTACACCTCAGTCATAGCATTCAGTAACAGCTACGTTGACCACTACGTGGAGCTGCAGCACCAAGCATTTTAATGTTTATCTCTTTAAAACATTCATATATGCTTGTGCGTCACTGCATAGCATCGCACTGTAGTCAGTAGCTGGGTTTCCATTACAGTTTTTCGAGAAATGAAAGTGATATTTTCTTAAATTTCAACTAAGTACAATTGTGCTTTGAATGTGTTTCCATTGAATTATGTTTCATGGGTTCAAATCTGGCCTAAGGGCATGCCCCCCCATCCCTGTTTCCGACTAGATCCACTGTCTTCATCTATCAAATAAAGGCACAAAAATCACAAAAATAAATCTTTAAAAAAAAATCACATTTTCTGTGGAAGCTTTCAGCTTCAGGAGTTTTGGGAGTGCGTTTTTTCTTGCGTGGGTTTTTCACGCATCACTACACAGCGTATTAGCATCAAACCCAGCAACAGACAGCATAGAAATATTCAGCTAAAACAGGGGTGTCAAACTCAGTCACAGAAGGGGCTGGATTCTTAATTAAGGTCCGACCTGAGGTCCTAACAGGGTCCAAATTTAACTGTCAACCTAGTTTTGTGCCGGTAATCAATTATGGGGAAAAATGTTAGCAATGGTGATAAATGATTTCCAGATTTAAAAAGTCAAAACGATTAGTTAAAAGGCTCAAAACCTGAAATAAAAAGTCAAACTTATTTGTTCAAAAGGTCAAAACATGAAATTAGATGATTTTGCCCCTGGGCCTTGAGTTTGACACCCCTGAGCTAAAATATCTCAGTCGCCCCCTTGTGGCTGGCTGCGATATAGGAATCAATCTCACTGTTAGAGCCTGAAAATGACCAACCTTTGAAAGAAAATACAAATATCTAAACACAAATATGTCAATTAGAGCAGGGGTTTTCAAAGTGTGGGCCAAAGTGGGCCTCCCCAGAACTTCAGGGGAGGTGCAGAGCCATAAACCACAAAAAGTGATTTTCTTTGCTAACTTCTGCTGTGCATGGAGCAAAATGAATAGACTGATAGTTACTTTAGGGCAGTGATACTCGACATGAGGCTCTTTGATGTCTTCATTTTGAATATTTTTCCCCCAGAAAACCTTAAAAAAGGGAAACTTTTTTGCCCCTTTATACCATTTTTTGACATTTTCATCCATCAAAGCATCTTTTTGTCATTAAATACCACTTTTCCCTACTTTTTGCCCATTTTTGCCACTTCTTTTTGCCACTTTTTTCCAATTTTTGCCCTGTCTCCCTGTTTGTTTGTTTGTTTGTTTTTTTTTGCCATTTTTCGCCCTTCAAAGCATCTTTTTGTCATTAAATACTACTTTTTCCTTCTTTTTGCCACTTTTTGCCAACTTTTGCAATTTTTCACCGTTTTTTATTTTATTAATTTTTTTTGCCATTTTCCACAAATTTAAACAGTCTTTTGTCATTAAATATTACTTTTTCCCTACCTTTTGCCCATTTTTGCCACTCTTGACTGCTTTTTTTTTTTTACTCATTTTTTTGCCTTATTTTTGCCACCTTTGGACCATTTTTTTGCCACTTGTTGCTCATTTTTTTGTCACTTCTCACCCATCTTTTTTTACATTTTATCCCCATCTTTGTCCATTTTCACCCGTTTTTGCTGCTTTTTGACCATTTTTCCCATCTTTAACTTATTTTTATTGCTACTTTAAGCTGTTTTTACCACTTTCTACCACTTAGATTGTGGCTCTTGTAAAGGTATTTTTCAACAGTTTGGCTGTTTGGTTGGGTAATGCTGCTTTAAGGATTATCAGAGCAGAATAATCAGGTAGTATTGGCAGTAAATTCATTACTGAAACCAAATAACTGATTACCTGGTAAAGACGGATGTTTAAGAACATTTGCAGACCAAAATATCAAAGATATAAAAATGTTAAAAATATTTAAAATTAGACATAAATGTTTGAAAATATGGTTACGTTTTTTTTTTTTTTTTTTAATTTGAATCTTTATGTGGGTGGGGGTCCACTGAATGAATAATTGTCTCTTAGGGTAGGCTCACTCTACCACACTTTAAAAAAAAACCTGAATTAGAGCATTTTAGAAATTTCTTTAGTTTAAATGAAAGTTCGGCCTTTGTAGTGCCTGTTTAGGGAAAACTGGTCCTTGTCCAAATGTAGTTGATGACCTCTGCTGTACTGGTTTCTTTAGGTGGCTGAGGGAGTTAGGCTGGGGAGCTGGTCTGTATGTCTGTGCTGTGCTGGTTGTCTTGCAGTGTTCTTTGTTTGATCCATTTCCTTATTTAAATGAAAATATTCAGATATGAGGATTATTTAGCATTCTTTAAAGAACAGACGGATCTGTCAGATGTAACACAGAGCTCCTCTAACAGAAGAATAGTCGGTGACTCCCATCTTTGTTCTCACTTTCATTCTTCCTCCCTCTGTTCCTGCCCTCCTCTTAACCTGCTCTCCCTCTGACTTTTGATCTGTTTGGCCCGCCCACTTTTTATCTTTCCTTAGAAGTGAATACGATAAGTGCCGTAATGCTGCAGGACAGGGAAAATTCTGCTTTCTCTCTTTCTTCCCCGTTGATTGGTCGAGGCAGCGCCGTGTTTGTGGTCGGGCTGACGACAGCACTCTGTGCCAAGATGAAACAGGAGAACGCACTCAGAGTCGAGGCGTTTCCTGTCAAACGTAACCCAATAATGTGAGAAAGACTTTTTAAAATATTTCTGTGCAGATGTGGGAGTCTGGGGGATCTGGGCTTCAAAGATGGTGTGTTCAGGTGTGAGTCTGAGAGTTATGAGGGTATGTGAGTGTGATTTAATGGTTGTGATGGAGGGAACGCCCTGGTCATCACACCCACGGCTCCTGATCCAGTTTTCCAGGACGAGTCCAGCAGTGAGACGGAGCACTAGGAGAGGAGGACTCAGTGAAAAGATCCTCCTTATTACAGACATTGGAGTCCAGCTCTTTGATCCAGTCTGGACCCTCCCAAGTCTGCTTGGCTGAGCTTAAACTTACTGTATGAAGCCACACTTTAAAGCTTGAGCCAACATTTATTAGAGCAGATGATGTTTCTCTTCTACAGAAGGCCAAACCGAGCTCTCCTTAAAAAAAAAAAAAAAAAAAAAAAAAGTCACAGAGGAGAGACGTGCACTTTAAACAGGTCACACATCCTGATTCCCTCCTTTTGACTAGATCAGCAAAGGCCCAGTTAAAGAACACTTCTTGAGATTATCTAACCAAATTATCCAACCTGAGATCATGAATAACAAACATGCTCAGTATTTATGACCAGAAATCCTGTTGTGTGTGGTGGGCACCGAGGACAGCTGAGGAGACATGAGCAAGATTTCAGGTACAATGGACAAATGTCAAATCAGAAAGCAAGCTGGCCAAAGGAGGAAGCACAACAAACACAGCCATGGCAACTAAAGGCTCATTTATGCTCTACCTTTGAAATGCCTTTCAATCACCAGTCATTTCTTGAGTCTAGGACTCTGGGTGTGCCATACACAGTGCAAAAGATAACTATATACGTAGACGACAATTAGTGCAAATAAAGGTGGAAAAATGCATTCTCAACATTCTCAGTAACATATTGTTATTGCACATGACAGACACACACAAATGCCACTACCTAACGCTATTTTTTGAAAACAAAACACCACTCTGGCTCGCTCTCCTTTTACTCTCATCCTTCACTCTCCTTTTTCACTCATCTTCTGCCGAAGCTGCCGTTTTCGCGGTGCTGTTCCACATTACCATAATATATATACCACACATCATATATTGTCGTAAAGCACGGATTCTCAGCTCTCTGTCAGCGTTGGAATTTTTTTAGATTGAGCAAACTTTCGAGGAGTTACAGTGTTGAGAATCACAATACTTCTGGTGTTTTGCTATGAACGCCTTATGGTTGCGAGTACCGTAATGAACCATATATGTGCGCATGCCCACAATTCTCAGCTTTCCAACACCGTTGGAATTTTTCTGATTGGACAAACTTTGACAGAGTTACAGTAATAATACTCCGGACATATGAAACACAGCGCCGTCGCTGGGTCAGTAGGTAAGGGTTAAAGTGGCAAAAAAGGGCACTTTGAGTGGTAAAAGGGGATTAAAAAAGTGGCTGAAATGGTGTTAAAATGGCAAAAATATTTGGAAATTTGGGGAAATGGGATGAAAAGTTGGTATAAATGGGCAAAAAAGGCTTAGCTGAGACAGAAATAAGCAGAAATGGGTTAAACAGGGAAAAATGGGCATAACAAATTGTGAAATGTGGCTTAAAAAGCAGTAAAGAGGGGTTAATATTGGCAATAATGGGTCAACAGAGCCAACAGTAGGCTGAGAGTGGCAAGACTTGGTTTAGAAGTGGCAAAAACAGAAAGAAAAAAGGGGTGGAAAGGATTTAAAATTGACAAAAGTGGCAACAATGTGCTAAATTGGCAAATTGATGGGAAAAAAGTGATGAAACTGTTTAACTTGGCAAAATTGCTGTAAAGTGGCAACAGTGTAATTTAAACAATATTCTTAGTTTTTTTAAGGCATCTGGAGACCCACTCTCAGTGTTTCGTGGCCCCTAATGGGGTCTCAACCCCAAAGTTGAGAACCCTTACACTAGTGTTTGTAGAGAGAGGCAGGTAAAATAAGATGTTTTTTTATTTCTTCTTGTCATTTCTGAGGATCTATACAGCTGAAGAACAAAATGAGCCGTGATTCAGAGCAAACAAACTATCCGTCTGAAATCTTTTTTTTACCTTTACCTTTTTTACCTACTCATAGCTGTACTCAGGATCAGATAGAGCTTGGTAAGCCGTGAGGAGGACCTGCGTGTGATTCTGCAGAGGGGACAGGAGAGGGAGGTGTTGAGAAGTTTCCATCAGGAGTTGAGCTCCTCTGCCTCAGGCTTTGAGGAGGAGGAGGAGAGAAGAGGCTGGTAATGAGGAGCCTGAGGCGCTGCATGAAGCAAACACAGCTGGCGTCCAACACGGATCACTTTCAGTAGAGGGATGTCCTGGTGGAGACGGGACTCTGATCTGAGTCTTTAGATATTCACTTTCACTGATAACGCTGCTGATCAGTAATCTGTTCATTTGCTCGGACGGTTTGTGCCACCAGACATTTTTATGGTACAAGATGCTAAAATATCAAATCAATACTGTTATTAAGTTAAGTGAAAATATATTCAAACAAAGTTGGTGCCATAGAACAGACCGATTAAAGGAGATACTGGATTCAGACAAAAATCTACGTCTTGCCACTGACCGAGGCTTTCAAAACAGTTGGTACACTCCTTTAGTTTTAAATCACGATGAATCTTCTGCATCTCCCGTGTCTCACCATGCATGCTCTACCTGGCTAACCCCCTCGTATTAATGAAATGTTCCTGCATGCATGCGCGGCTGCAGAAAGCACCTTGTGGTCTGCTCCGTTTTGGGCCCTTTGTGAGCACATCAGTATGAGGGAGCCGTGCCGGAGCAGAGGCCCTGATAATTGGCTTGTGCTGGAGTGTCAGATGGCTGAAGAGGGGATAATGGTGGACTCAAGCTGCTGCCATGGGGGAGGAGGTGGGGGTGTGAAGGGTGATTGGGGGGGGCTTTTTTGTGAATGGGCCCCTCGCCTCTCTTGACCCCCCCTCCCCCGATTCAAGCCTGCCGGGTGCTTTTGTGGAGAGGGGATGGGAACCCAGGAACCTGGCAGCGAGTGGGTGACCTTCCAGCACCTCGCTCTCTCTCCGTCCTTTTCTCTTTCTTGACCCTCCTCTTTTATATTCTCCTCCTGCTCTCCCCTCCTCCCCCCCCTCCTCGCTGGCCCAGCCCGCTTTGTCCCGTGTCTTATTTTTCAGTGCATCCATTTTATTTTAAGGCCTCTTTCTCTCCCTCTTAAGTTTTGGAAGAAAGAAAATTCTCCCCCTCGGTTTAAGCGGGTGAAACACGGAGGGTGGAAGGAAGAGAGAAACAAAAAGAGGGAAAAAAGCCGAGCTGGAATTTAGTTATGGAAAAGTGAAGGAAACGACGGAGAGAAAGGGAAAAATAGGCTTTTAGAAAAAAAAGGATGCAATTAAGGAAGAAACTATTGGGGAAAAATAAAGCCGGCCAGACATTTACTGTATTTGAAGAAGCAGCATAAATCTTCCAAGTCCTAAATCTTTATTTTACACGCTCTCTCTCTTTCTTCACCTCTGTCTTTCTGCTCCAGGCTGAATGTGGATGGAGAGAGGAGCCGCTTGTTTTTGTGTAATGAAATGAGACGGAGAAAAGCTGCTTCTTTCACAGTGGGTGTTTACTTCCTCCGCTCAGCCTCAGCCTCAGTCAGGACTGGTTCAACTCATTTTATTACTCAGTGCACTCATTTATTCACTGAATACACACCCACATGTTAGAGCACGGCATTTCAGACTGCAGATAAGATCCCTACATGTTTAATTTTCTACAAATTGTCCACACTTATTCTGGTTAATGTTTTTGGTGAGGATCAAACCTCCAAACTGCTGTGAACTCTTGGTTGTTGTTTGGTTGTTGCACTTGAAGTGCAGAAGTTCAATTGCATGCACATAATCCACAAAGTTTCAACTGTTAGACCATTTTTACAAGAGTTAGAAAATGTTAGGGGAGACGTTCAAAGTAAATGTTTGGAAAAATTCAGGTAGCTGTAACTTTGAGACGGGTATCTCTGCAGCTTAGAGACCTCTCAGATACAGACCTCTTGCCAGTGTTCTTTACGGGGGCTTTGTGTTTTTTTATTCCAAAAGTGGAGTCTGAGGTCTGTTAGTAGTTGCAAATCAATATACATAAAGTTTGGCGCTATCTCTTTGCACTATTCAAAACCCGATGTCTAACGTCAGTTTCCAAAAGGTACCAAGCACGCCAGCACCAGCAGTTCAAAGAGAACAAACATATGTCATATTGAACGGTTCAGAGAGTGTTTACCCAGGTCTAGGGCTGAAACGATTCCTCCAATTATTAGAGCGATTCGATTAAAAAAAATCCTCGAAGCAAATAATCTGCCACGAGGCTTTGCTTAAATCAGTCCTTAATTCATTTACGCCCATGCTGTAAGCCTGGTGACAGCACGGGCGCTTGGTGACAGCCTGCTGTGTTTCGCATGGACGACTTTTTCGCTGTTACTATAACCTAACATGCATGATGCAAGGCGTGAAATTCATGAGGGAAGAGAAGTTGATCCGGTGATGTTTACAGACACTCGTCCTGCGTTTTTACTTATTCACTGACTGTGGCTTCGGTCATGCTTCTGTACATTTTTGAAGGAAGTTAAAATGGAATAAAAATCAATCAGTTCATTCTGTAATTGATGTATTCTTTTGGTCTTCTTAACAGCAGAATGTTCCACATTTCTTGTTTTAACTTCTTAAATTTGAATATTTCCTTATTTTCTTAAACATTATTGCAAACAAATAAGTGGTTGTTGGTTTTGACCTGTTGCTCTGACAAAAGATGCAATTTCAAGACTTCACTTTGAGTTTTGTACAGTTTAATAGTTGTTTTTAGACCTCCAAAGTATTCATGACAGATTTGAAAAGTTTCTGGACAATTAAAAAAGTTTTCAGTCGCTCACCTGACTCTATGTAGACAGTTTAATTTGTCATGGCTGTTTTTTACATTCATCTGGGAATCTCCTAGACAAAATGTTTGGGAAGGGCAGCGAACACTCCATCTCTTTTATTATGGACCAATCAGAGCAACAAGACAAAATGAGGTAGTAGACATGCACAGCTCCAGTAACCTGAGCTTGGCAGACAGGTGCTGTCATATATTAATAACGGTGGAACTTGTTGGTGGATAAAACACATCCTGAGGCTGGTTGAGAGAAGTTCAAAAACATCTTTAACAAGAGAAGCTTCCAGTGTGGCTGTTTGCTCTGGTTTAGATACAGAGACGTAGTCCAGCTTGGATTAAACGGCCACTGTACTACAGATTTATCTGAGCTGTACGTTACACCAGTGGCAGCCATAACTACCAGCTTCCAGTACAACTGACCCCACCTGTAGCCAGCGCCTCGTAGAGTTTTGAATGGTGGATTTTCCTGACGGCAGACGTTGAGTCTGGCCAATCTGCTTTGCAACGTTCATCACTGGCTGCCTGAGCTACACGTGTCCCTACAGTGTTTCCCACCAGGACTGGCGGGAAATTTTGAACAGCTATGAACCCAAATCATATAAACCGTTTCTGTGTCTGAAAGCTTTTTCTTACAGTTTCTGGAATTGTGTTTCTTTCTTCTGCAGGGAGATCGCTTTCACTAGGCAGCTGCAGAAACAGTCTCCGAAGCTGTCCTACTACTACCTGGGCTTCTACATCCACTCCTGTCCCAAGATGCGCTACAAGGTAGGCTTTCATAGAGTGAAGGAGATATCAGTAAAAAGACAAAAAGCTTAATTTCACATACTGCATGCCAGCGTTTCCGCTAGACTTTTTTGTTCCCGGTCAAAATGACCGGCAGTCCTCAAGAATTCCGGCCATTTGAAACAACTATCAGACATTTGCTTTAATATTATTTTGCTGCATTAACAGCAGCAAAATGCATAAATATGATATATTGTGATACATCGATACATACAAGTCGGCGCTAAACGAGACTGAGGACACATTTTTATCTCCAGACCTGACTCAAAACCGAGCCAGTAGAAACCAAGCCAACAGTAAACCTGAGTAATTACTACCCTGTTATTACAGACACATGATTAGACCCTAGAACTGACTGCACAAAGACTTTCTCTGATTTTTCTTTGTGTTAGTGGTTTAAAGTTTCAAAATAAAGGCTACGCACTTTTCCTTACACACGCAGTCAGTTACACACAATATACACCTACGTTAAACTCATAAACGACAACGGTTAGCTTCACATTAGCACCATTAGCCTGTTAGCACATAATGAGTCTTACAGTCAGTTGCTAATGATGATATAACTGTAAGCTGGAAATCCCACCATCCTGGTTTATTTGGACTAGTCCCGAAAAGACAAAAACTCCAAAGTAGATAGCCCTCATCTCATTAATGGCTTATCCAAGTCTACTTCTGCTAATTAGCCAGCATAGACCTCTCTCTCTCTCTCTCTGCTGCTGCATCAGTGTTTATGACACTCAGCAGTTCCCTTCCTTTCAGCCTCTTCACTACTCGCTGCGATGATCAAAATCCTTCCATACCGCTGATGATATTAAACCTTTGGTTAACCAGGAAAACCTCACTTAGATTAAAATTCTGCTTTACAAGAAAGCTCTGGTCAAACTTTCCCTGCAGAGTCTCCAGCTGTACTGAGCATGCTCAGAGACATAGAAGTACTTCGATGTCATTGTGCATACATAATTAGCCATGTGCTTGTCGTCTGAGGAGATAAACAACCCCAGCAATGCAGGACAGTAGATGTAGTAAGATTAGGCAACTTTTAATGTATATTAACACATTCTCACAGCATATCTTCTAGGTTACACAAAATGTAATATTCAAGTATTCAGTATTTACTTATCTGGTCATTTGCATATTTTCTGTCAGACATTTTGACCGGTTATATTTTTATTTGCCGGACTTCCGCCCTTTTTACTGGCCAATGACCGGCAATTGCCAGCTAACGGAAACTCAGCTGCATGCTAAAGAAATGATCTATTTCATCAAAAATGACTAAGACAGATTTCGAGTTAAATACATTAATTACGGTGCTAATTCTGTTAGCACCTAAATGGAAGTTCCCCCTTTGTTTTAGCATCAAGCTAACATTTTAAGATTCCTTGCTCATGGAAGAGGAAATTATTAGCTCGAGTCAAACATTTCATTTTAATGTGTTTATGGTTTTAAAGGATTCACTCTGACTTCTCATTTTAAAAACCTCCTTCTCTCCATATGTGAGATTTAATCCACATATCCGTCTTGTGCCGTCTGTCATCATCTGCACATATGGTAAAGCTTTAAAGTCTGACTGGTTTATGAGCACATCATCGGGATGCTGCAGGTCCAGTTTCATGAAACGTTCCCTCTCTCCCTCTCCGTCTTCATCCTTCCCTCCTCAAATTGGCCTTCTCCTCTCAGACAAGTGACCACACTGGGCTGTTCCTGCCTTTACCTTGGCATGAACTCTTTTACTCCACTCTTGTTATTATAGGTGCAGATACCTCAACGTGGGGCTACCTGTGTGCTTTATGCTCCTGTTTTAAAATGAATCATGGCACCTGTGGAAATTTTTCTTGCTTTAAAGTCTGGAGTATTCTACTGTTGATTCACTTCAACATAGTGATGAATATTGAGTGGATATTTTAGAAGGAGAAAGGGGATTTGAAAGGTCAACACTATAGATTTTACGATTGCTTTAAACATGCTGATATCCACCATATCTCGCAACATCCTGCACAGACAAATACCTTTTAAACAGCTGGTTCATGCATGGAAAATCTACTATAGGACAGAGAAAAACAAGGAAAAAATAGCATGAGTGAATGTTTGGAGAAAAAATGGATATAGGGAGGTTCAGGCAGGAGGAGAGAAGGCGGCTGCTGAAGACATTAAAGGTTGAGAGAAAGGTCATGGTGTACACGCTCAGATATATGCATATTTTTACACGAAGCAGAGGATGAACTGTCTGAACCCGCTCAGAAATCTATCATGCATCTGCACCAACATGCGCACAGGAGCTGCTGCCTCCACAGTCCAGTCCAGGCCAAAGATGTGCAAAGCAGCAAGACTGATTCGGAGCATTGCAGGGGACAGTTGCTGGAGTGTGAACCGGGTTGTTGCAGCCTGAATCAGGCCTATCATGTGTTCCAACAACCAATCATGGCCTTCGAGCCCAGAGAGGAGGAAAGCTGGCAATTTAAATAGTTGAGTCTTCCCTCTTTTCCTTGCAGAGTGTGCATTGTACCTATATGCTTTTCTATTTATAGTGTTATCACCCAGAAAAATCACAGTCTCCGTGGTTCATATTTGCTCTGCTGATTCATAGGTTGTTTGTGGAAGATGTCACATCACAGCAGAGAACTCTAGATGGGGCATTTTGATAGTGCTTAGAGAAGTGCTATCAAAATGCCAAAGTTTTGTGCATTTCCCGACTGTGCCAACCTTTCGAACTGCAAAAGAAAACATTATTGAGCACCTTTTGAGGCAAAACGTGGTGACTCATTTGGGTAAAAAAGGCCCACAGAGGAACAGCAGCAGCCATGGATAAAAACCTCTGTCTAAGGCCTGGATGAATGTTGTCGTCCATGGTACGATTCAAAACAAGCAGTCCTATTTGGCTAGGTACAGT